>NC_091987.1:105431089-105750046 GCF_044704955.1 Pristiophorus japonicus
GGGGAAAGAGTGAGGGGGAAAGAGTGATCGGGAAAGAGCGATCGGGAAAGAGTGAGGGGGAAAGAGTGAGGGGGAAAGAGTGAGGGGGAAAGCGTGAGAGGGAACGAGTGAGAGGGAACGAGTGAGGGGGAAAGAGTGAGGGGGAAAGAGTGAGAGGGAAAGGATGATGGTGAACGAGTGATGGGGAAAGAGTGATGGGGAAAGGGTGAGAGGGAAAGAGTGAGGGTGAAAGAGTGAGGGGGAAAGAGTGAAGGGAAAAGGGTGAGGGGGAAGGATGAGGAGAAAAGTGTGAGGGGGAAAGAGTGAGAGGGAAAGAGTGAGGGGGAATGAGTGAGGGGGAATGAGTGAGGGGGAACGAGTGATGGGGAAAGAGTGATGGGGAAAGGGTGAGAGGGAAAGAGTGAGGGTGAAAGAGTGAGGGGGAAAGGGCGAGGGGGAAAGAGTGAGGGGGAAAGAGTGAGAGGGAAAGAGTGAGGGGAAAGAGTGAGTGGGAAAGAGTGAAGGGAAAGAGTGAAGGGGAAAGGGTGAGGGGAAAGGATGAGGAGGAAAGTGTGATGGGGAAAGAGTGAGAGGGAAAGAGTGATGGGGAAAGAGTGATGGGGAAAGAGTGAAGGGTTAAGAGTGAGGGGGAAAGAGTGAGAGGTAAAGGGTGAGGGGGAAAGAGTGAGGGGGAAAGAGTGAGGGGAAAAGGGTGAGAGGGAAAGAGTGAGGGGGAAAGGGTGAGGGGGAAAAGTGAGAGGGAAAGGGTGAGGGGGAAAGAGTGAGAGGGAAAGGTTGAGGGGGAATGAGTGATTGAGAATAAGTGAGGTAAAAGAGTGATGGGGAAAGAGTGAGGGGGAAAGAGTGAGGGGGAAAGATTGAGAGGGAAAGGGTGAGGGGGAAAGAGTGAGGGGGAAAGAGTGAGAGGGAAAGAGTGAGGGGGAAACGGTGAGGGGGAAAGAGTGAGGGGAACAGAGTGAGGTGGAAAGGATGAGGGGGAAAGGGTGAGGGGGAAAGAGTGAAGGGTAAAGAGTGAGGGGGAAAGAGTGAGAGGGAAAGGGTGATGGGGAAAGCATGAGATGGAAAGGGTGAGGGGGAAAGAGTGAGGGGGAAAGAGTGAGGGGGAATTAGTGATGGGGAAAGAGTGAGGGGGAATGGGTGAGGGGGAAAGGGTGAGGGGAGAGGATGAGGGGGAAAGAGTGAAGGGTAAAGAGTGAGGGGAAAGAGTGAGAGGGAAAGGGTGATGGGGAAAGCATGAGATGGAAAGGGTGAGGGGGAAAGAGTGAGGGGGAAAGAGTGAGGGGGAATTAGTGATGGGGAAAGAGTGAGGGGGAATGGGTGAGGGGAAAGGGTGAGGGGGAGAGGATGAGGGGAAAGAGTGAGGGGGAAAGGGTGAGGGGGAAAAGTGAGAGGGAAAGGGTGAGGGGAAGAGTGAGAGGGAAAGGTTGAGGGGGAATGAGTGATTGAGAAAAAGTGAGGTGGAAAGAGTGATGGGGAAATAATGATGGGGAAAGAGTGAGGGGGAAAGATTGAGAGGGAAAGGGTGAGGGGGAAAGAGTGAGGGGGAAAGAGTGAGGGGGAAACGGTGAGGGGGAAAGAGTGATGGGGAAAAGAGTGAGAGGGAAAGAGTGAGGAGGAAACGGTGATGGGGAAAGAGTGAGGGGGAAAGGGTGAGGGGGAAAGGGTGAGGGGGAAGGCTGAGGGGGGAAGGGTGAGGGGGAAAGAGGGACGGGAAAAGAGTGATGAGGAAAGAGTGACTGAAAATAAGAGCAACGATTGTTTGAAAGACCTTTAATTATGTTCCAGATTTTATACATATTATATACAGCACATAAATGGAATGTGGATTGTTGGTTAGTTGGTGAATTGTGATCAATAAAAGCAAACCAAAAATGATTCAGTTCTTGTCATCAAACATTCAAAAGTAACCGCGAATAGCCGTAGAACAACTGAAAGATGTGTTGCCTGCTGCAAAGGAATCATGTCTGTTGTGCTCTCGAAACTAACCAGCAAAATCCATTCTTGACTCCAATGCTCATTGCTCAAGTTGACCTGTGGTGAGAGTCTCGTACCACAGCTGACAGCTGTGGATCCTCATCTGTATCAATGATAAAGTTAAGTAATACAGTGACTGCGTTTATATGTTTTGTTGGTCGTGTGCCTTTTATTATCTCATTCAGAACACTGTTTTGTTCATTCATTACAGGGATGTGGGTGTCGCTGGCAAGGCCAGCATTTATTGCCCATCCCTAGTTTCCCTTGAGAAGATAGTGGTGAGCCGCCTTCTTGAACCGCTGCAGTCCGTGCGGTGAAACTACTCCCACAGTGCTGTTAGGGAGGGAGTTCCAGGATTTTGACCCAGCGACTATGAAGCAACTACGATATATTTCATAGTCAGGATGGTGTGTGACTTGGAGGGGAACTTGGAGATGATGGTGTTCCCATGCACCTGTCCCTCTAGATGGTGGAGGTCGCGGGTTTGGGAGGTGCTGTAGAAGACTGTTAGACCAGTCAAGACAGCTAACTACTCCTTAAGATAGCCCTATAGTAGTTTTTTTTCCTGTCAGATTAATACATTAAGCTTGAGGGGAAAAAAATGAATAGCTCTTGTACAGACACACACTGATGGGTGACGTTATTTAGTTTGTTTTTTTATGTGGCATCAAGGTGAGGACGGTTCATACAGGGAAATGGAAGAATTTCTACTTTTAGCACCCTTTGTCAGCATCAAGTACTTCCTGGTCAGGTACATATCAGTAAGTAACCTTTAGCATTGCTGTTGCCAATTTAAGTTTATCTAAGGCTTAAGTCATGACAGGAGAGCTCGGACATGTGTTATGCTCCTCCTGTACTATGTGGGAAGTCAGGGGCTCTTCCGGTGTCCCTGATGACTACGTGTGCGGGAAGTGTATCCACCTGCAGCTCCTGACGGACCGCATTGTGGCACTGGAGCTGCGGGTGCATTCACTCTGGAGCATGCACGATGCTTAGAATGACGTGAATAGCACATTTAGTGAGTTGGTCTTACTGCAGATAAAGGGTACACAGCCAGATAGTAAATGGGTGACCAACAGGTAGAGCAGTGGAAGGAAGGTAGTGCAGGGGTCCCCTACGGCCATCCCCCTGCAAAACAGATACACCGCTTTGGTTATTGTTGAGGGGGATGACTCATCAGGGGAGGGCAGCTGAGTGTCTCTGCTGCACTGAAGGGCAGGAAAAAGAGTGGGAGAGCTATAGTGATAGGGGATTCAATTGTAAGGGGAATAGATAGATGTTTCTGCGGCCGCAACCAAGACTCCAGGATGGTATGTTGCCTCCCTGGTGCAAGAGTCAAGGATGTCTCAGAACGGGTGCAGGGCATTCGAAAAAGGGAGGGTGAACAGCCAGTTGTTGTGGTGGATATCGGTATCAACGATATAGGTAAAAAAACGGGATGAGGTCCTACAAGACGAATTTAGGGAGCTAGGAGCTAAATTAAAAAGTAGGACCTCAAAAGTAGTAATCTCAGGATTGCTACCAGTGCCACGTGCTAGTCAGAGTAGGAATCGCAGGATAACTCAGATGAAAACGTGGCTTGAGGAGTGGTGCACAAGGGAGGGATTCAAATTCCTGGGACATTGGAACCGGTTCTGGGGGAGCTGGGACCTGTACAAACCAGACGGTCTGCACCTGGGCAGGACCAGAACCAATGTCCTAGGGGGAGCATTTGCTAGTGCTGTTGGGGAGGAGTTAAACTAATATGGCAGGGGGATGGGAACCCATGCAGGGAGAGAGGGAAGTAGAATGTGGGCAGAAGCTAAAGATAGAAAGAAGAAAAGTAAAAGTGGAGGGCAGAGAAACTTAAGGCAAAAAGCAAAAAGGGCAACATTACAGCAAAATTCTATAGGGGCAGAGTGTATTAGAAAGACAAACCTGAAGGCTCTGCGCCTCAATGCGAGGAGTATTCGGAATAAGGTGGACGAATTAACTGCGCAGATAGCAGTTAACGGGTATGATGTAATTGGCATCACGGAGATATGGTTCCAGGGTGACCAATGCTGGGAACTCAACATTCAGGGGTATTCAACATTTAGGAAGGATAGACAGAAAGGAAAAGGAGGCGGGGTGGCATTGCTGGTTAAAGAGGAAATGAATGCAATAGTTAGAAAGGACATTAGATTAGATGATGTGGAATCGGTATGGGTGGAGCTATGGAATACCAAGGGGCAGAAAATGCTAGTGGGAGTTGTGTACAGACCACCAAACAGTAGTAGTAAGGTTGGGGACAGCATCAAACAAGAAATTAGGGATGCATGGAATAAAGGTACAGCAGTTATCATGGGTCACTTTGATCTATATATTGATTTGGCTAACCAAACTGGTAGCAATTCGGTGGAGGAGGATTTCCTGGCATGTATTAGGGATGGTTTTCAGGACCAATATGTTGAGGAACCAATTAGGGAGCTGGCCTTCCTAGACTGGGTGATGTGTAATGAAAAAGGACTAAATAGCAATCTTGTTGTGCGAGGCCCTTGGGGAACAGTGACCATAATATGGTAGAATTCTTTATTAAGATGGAGAGTGGCACAGTAAATTCTGAAACGAGGGTCCTGAACTTAAGGAAAGGTAACTTCGATGGTTTGAGGTGTGAATTGGCTAGAATAGACTGGCAAATGATACTTAAAGGGTTGACAGTGGATAGGCAATGCCAAATATTAAAAGATCACATGGATGAACTTCAAGAATTGTACATCCCTGCCTGGAATAAAAATAAAACGGGGAAGGTGGCTCAACCGTGACTAACAAGCGAAATTAAAGATAGTGGTAAATCCAAGGAAGAGGCATATAAATTGGCCAGAAAAAGCAACAATCTTGAGGACTGGGAGAAATTTAGAATTCAGCAGAGGAGGACAAAGGGTTTAATAAAGGGGGGGAGGGGGTGCAGAATAGAGTACGAGAGGAAGCTTGCCAGGGACATAAAAACTGACTACAAAAGCTTCGATAGGTATGTGAAGAGAACATACATAACATAAGAATTAGGAACAGGAGTAGGCCATCTAGCCCCTCGAGCCTGCTCCGCCATTCATTAAGATCATGACTGATCTGGCCGTGGACTCAGCTCCACTTACCCGCCCGCTCCCCGTAACCCTTAATTCCCTTATTGGTTAAAAATCTATCTATCTGTGATTTGAATACATTCAATGAGCTAGCCTCAACTGCTTCCTTGGGCAGAGAATTCCACAGATTCACAACCCTCTGGGAGAAAAAATTCCTTCTCAACTCGGTTTTAAATTGGCTCCCCCGTATTTTGAGGCTGTGTCCCCTAGTTCTAGTCTCCCCGACCAGTGGAAACAACCTCTCTGACTCTATCTTGTCTATCCCTTTCATTATTTTAAATGTTTCTTTAAGATTACCCCTCATCCTTCTGAACTCCAACGAGTAAAGACCCAGTCTACTCAATCTATCATGATAAGGCAACTCTCATCTCCGGAATCAGCCTAGTGAATCGTCTCTGTACCCCCTCCAAAGCTAGTATATCCTTCCTTAAGTAAGGTGACCAAAACTGCATGCAGTACTCCATTGCGGCCTCACCAATATCCTATACAGTTGCAGCAGGACCTCCCTGCTTTTGTACTCCATCCCTCTCGCAATGAAGGCCAACATTCCATTCGCCTTCCTGATTACCTGCTGCACCTGCAAACTAACTTTTTGGGATTCATGCACAAGGACCCCAGTTCCCTCTGCACCGCAGCATGTTGTAATTTCTCCCCATTCAAATAATATTCCCTTTTACTGTTTTTTTTTCCAAGGTGGATGACCTCACATTTTCCGACATTTTATTCCATCTGCCAAACCTTAGCCCATTCGCTTAACCTATCTAAATCTTTTTGCAGCCTCTCTGTGTCCTCTACACAACCTGCTTTCCCACTAATCTTTGTGTCATCTGCAAATTTTGTTACACTACACTCTGTCCCCTCTTCCAGGTCATCTATGTATATTGTAAACAGTTGTGGTCCCAGCACCAATCCCTGTGACACAACACTAACCACTGATTTCCAACCCGAAAAGGACCCATTTATCCTGACTCTCTGCTTTCTGTGAGCCAGCCAATTCTCGATCCATGCTAATACATTTCCTCTGACTCCGCCTACCTTTATCTTCTGCAGTAACCTTTTGTGTGGCACCTTATCGAATGCCTTTTGGAAATCTAAATACACTACATCCATCGGTACACCTCTATCCACCATGCTCGTTATATCCTCAAAGAATTCCAGTAAATTAGTTAAACATGATTTCCCCTTCATCAATCCATGTTGCGTCTGCTTGATTGCACTATTCCTATCTAGATGTCCCGCTATTTCTTCCTTAATGATAGCTTCAAGCATTTTCCCCACTATAGATGTTAAACTAACCAGCTTATAGTTACCTGCCCTTTGTCTGCCCCCTTTTTTTAAACAGAGGCGTTACATTAGCTGCTTTCCAATCCGCTGGTACCTCCCCAGAGTCCAGAGAATTTTGGTAGATTATAACGAATGCATCTGCTATAACTTCCGCCGTCTCTTTTAATACCCTGGGATGCATTTCATCATGACCAGGGGACTTGTCTAACTTGAGTCCCATTAGCCTGTCCAGCACTACCCCGCTAGTGACAGTGATTGTCTCAAGGTCCTCCCTTTCCACATTCCTGTGACCAGCAATTTTTGGCATGGTTTTTGTGTCTTCCACTGTGAAGACCGAAGCAAAATAATTATTTGAGGTCTCAGCCATTTCCACATTTCCCATTATTAAATCCCCCTTCTCATCTTCTAAGGGACCAACATTTACTTTAGTCACTCTTTTCCGTTTTATATATCTGTAAAAACTTTTACTATCTGCTTTTATGTTTTGCGCAAATTTACTTTTGTAATCTATCTCTCCTTTCTTTATTGCTTTCTTAGTCATTCTTTGCTGTCGTTTAAAATTTTCCCAATCTTCTAGTTTTCCACGAACCTTGGCCACCTTATACGCATTGGTTTTTAATTTGATACTCTCCTTTATTTCCTTGGTTATCCACGGCTGGTTATCCCTTCTCTTACCGCCCTTCTTTTTCACTGGAATATATTTTTGTTGAGCACTATGAAAGAGCTCCTTAAAAGTCCTCCACTGTTCCTCAATTGTACCACCGTTTAATCTGTGTTTCCAGTCTACTTTAGCCAACTCTGCCCTCATCCCACTGTAGTCCCCTTTGTTTAAGCATAGTACGCTCATTTGAGACACTACTTCCTCACCCTCAATCTGTATTACAAATTCAACCATACTGTGATCACTCATTCCGAGAGGATCTTTTACGAGGAGATCATTTATTATTCCTGTCTCATTACATAGCACCAGATCTAAGATCGATTGCTCCCTTGTAGGTTCTGTAACATACTGTTCTAAGAAACAATCCCGTATGCATGCTATGAATTCCTCCTCAAGGCTACCCCGTGCGATTTGATTTGACCAATCGATATGTAGGTTAAAATCCCCCATGATTACTGCCGTTCCTTTTTCACATGCCTCCATTATTCCCTTGATTATTGCCCGCCCCACCGTGAAGTTATTATTTGGGGGCCTATGAACTACATCCACCAGTGACTTTTTCCCCTTACTATCTCTAATCTCCACCCACAGTGATTCAACATTTTGTTCATTAGAGCCAATATCGTCTCTCACAATTGCCCTGATATCTTCCTTTATTAACAGAGCTACCCCACCTCCTTTCCCTTCTTGTCTATCTTTCCGAATTGTCAGATACCCCTGTATGTTTAATTCCCAGTCTTGGCCACCCTGCAACCACGTTTCTGTAATAGAAACATAGAAACATAGAAAATAGGTGCAGGAGTAGGCCATTCGGCCCTTCTAGCCTGCACCGCCATTCAATGAGTTCATGGCTGAATGTGCAACTTCAGTACCCCATGCCTGCTTTCTCGCCATACTCCTTGATCCCCCTCGTAGTAAGGACTTCATCTAACTCCTTTTTGAATATATTTAGTGAATTGGCCTCAACAACTTTCTGTGGTGGAGAATTCCACAGGTTCACCACTCTCTGGGTGAAGAAGTTCCTCCTCATCTCGGTCCTAAATGGCTTACCCCTTATCCTTAGACTGTGTCCCTGGTTCTGGACTTCCCCAATATTGGGAACATTCTTCCTGCATCTAATCTAACCCCATCAGAATTTTAAAGGTTTCTATGAGGTCCCCTCTCATTCTTCTGAACTCCAGTGAATACAAGCCCAGTTGATCCAGTCTTTCTTGATAGGTCAGTCCCGTCATCCCGGGAATCACTCTGGTGAACCTTCGCTGCACTCCCTCAATAGCAAGAATGTCCTTCCTCAGGTTAGGAGACCAAAACTGTACGCAATACTCCAGGTGTGGCCTCACCAAGGCCCTGTACAAATGTAGTAACACCTCCCTGCCCCTGTACTCAAATCCCCTCGCTATGAAGGCCAACATGCCATTTGTTTTCTTAACCGCCTGCTGTACCTGCATGCCAACCTTCAATGACTGATGTACCATGACACCCAGGTCTCGTTGCACCTCCCCTTTTCCTAATCTGTCACCATTCAGATAATAGTCTGTCTCTCTGTTTTTACCACCAAAGTGGATAACCTCACATTTATCCACATTATACTTCATCTGCCATGCATTTGCCCACTCACCTAACCTATCCAAGTCGCTCCTCACCTCATAGCATCCTCCTCGCAGCTCACACTGCCACCCAACTTAGTGTCATCTGCAAATTTGGAGATACTACATTTAATCCCCTCGTCTAAATCATTAATGTACAGTGTAAACAGCTGGGGCCCCAGCACAGAACCTTGCGGTACCCCACTAGTCACTGCCTGTCATTCTGAAAAGTCCCCATTTACTCCTACTCTTTGCTTCCTGTCTGACAACCAGTTCTCAATCCATGTCAGCACACTACCCCTAATCCCATGTGCTTTAACTTTGCACATTAATCTCTTGTGTGGGACCTTGTCGAAAGTCTTCTGAAAGTCCAAATATACCACATCAACTGGTTCTCCCTTGTCCACTCTACTGGAAACATCCTCAAAAAATTCCAGAAGATTTGTCAAGCATGATTTCCCTTTCACAAATCCATGCTAACTTGGACCTATCATGTCACCTCTTTCCAAATGCGCTGCTATGATATCCTTAATAATTGATTCCATCATTTTACCCACTACCGATGTCAGGCTGACCGGTCTATAATTCCCTGTTTTCTCTCTCCCTCCTTTTTTAAAAAGTGGGGTTACATTGGCTCCCCTCCACTCCATAGGAACTGATCCAGAGTCAATGGAATGTTGGAAAATGACTGTCAATGCATCTGCTATTTCCAAGGCCACCTCCTTAAGTACTCTGGGATGCAGTTCATCAGGCCCTGGGGATTTATCGGCCTTCAATCCCATCAATTTCCCCAACACAATTTCCCGACTAATAAGGATTTCCCTCAGCTCCTCCTCCTTACTAGTCCCTCTGACCCCTTTTATATCCGGAAGGTTGTTTGTGTCCTCCTTCGTGAATACCGAACCAAAGTACTTGTTCAATTGGTCCGCCATTTCTTTGTTCCCCGTTATGACTTCCCCTGATTCTGACTGCAGGGGACCAACGTTTGTCTTTACTAACCTTTTTCTCTTTACATATCTATAGAAACTTTTGCAATCCGTCTTAATGTTCCCTGCAAGCTTTTTCTCGTACTCCATTTTCCCTGCCCTAATCAAACCCTTTGTCCTCCTCTGCTGAGTTCTAAATTTCTCCCAGTCCCCGGGTTCGCTGCTATTTCTGGCCAATTTGTATGCCACTTCCTTGGCTTTAATACTGTCCCTGATTTCCCTTGATAGCCACGGTTGAGCCACCTTACCTTTTTTATTTTTACGCCAGACAGGAATGTACAATTGTTGTAGTCCATCCATGCGGTCTCTAAATGTCTGCCATTGCCCATCCACAGTCAACCCCTTCAGTATCATTCGCCAATCTATCCTAGCCAATTCACGCCTCATACCTTCAAAGTTACCCTTCTTTAAGTTCTAGACCATGGTCTCTGAATTAACTGTTTCATTCTCCATCCTAATGCAGAATTCCACCATATTATGGTCACTCTTCCCCAAGGGGCCTCGCACAACGAGATTGCTAATTAATCCTCTCTCATTACACAACACCCAGTCTAAGATGGCCTCCCCCCTAGTTGGTTCCTTGACATATTGGTCTAGAAAACCATCCCTTATGCACTCCAGGAAAATCTCCTCCACCGTATTGCTTCCAGTTTGGTTAGCCCAATCTATGTGCATATTAAAGTCACCCATTATAACTGCTGCACCCTTATTGCATGCACCCCTAATTTCCTGTTTGATGCCCTCCCCAACATCACTACTACTGTTTGGAGGTCTGTACACAACTCCCACTAACATTTTTTGCCCTTTGGTGTTCTGCAGCTCTACCCATATAGATTCCATGTCATCCAAGCTAATGTCCTTCCTAACTATTGCATTAATCTCCTCCTTAACCAGAAATGCTACCCCACCTCCTTTTCCTTTTATTCTATCCTTCCTGAATGTTGAACACCCTTGGATGTTGAGTTCCCAGCCCTGATCATCCTGGAGCCACGTCTCTGTAATCCCAATCACATCATATTTGTTAACATCTATTTGCACAGTTAATTCATCCACTTTATTACGGATACTCCTTGCATTAAGACACAACACCTTCAGGCTTGTTTTTTTAACACCGTTTGTCCTTTTAGAATTTTGCTGTACAGTGGCCCTTTTTGTTCTTTGCCTTGGGTTTCTCTGCCCTCCACTTTTCCTCATCTCCTTTCTGTCTTTTGCTTTTGTCTCCTTTTTGTTTCCCTCTGTTTCCCTGCATTGGTTCCCATCCCCCTGCCATATTAGTTTAACTCCTCCCCAACAGCACTAGCAAACACTTCCCCTAGGACATTAGTTCCGGTCCTGCCCAGGTGCAGACCGTCCGGTTTGTACTGGTCCCACCTCTCCCAGAACCGATTCCAATGCCCCAGGAATTTGAATCCCTCCCTGCTGCACCACTGCTCAAGCCACGTATTCATCTGCGCTATCCTGCGATTCCTACTCTGACTAGCACGTAGCACTGGTAGCCACGGTTAACCAGGATGACTGGAGACCTGCTCTGCTGCACGGACCTAGCGCGTGTGGGCTGGCCCGTGCTGCCCCTGGGCCCCCGGCCCCGAACTCGCACCTTCCCTCGACCCCGATCACATCCCTTCACAGCCTCTCGCCGCTCCTGCTGTATCTACACATGCTCCAATCACCGACCTGGATCTTGATGACGTCACTCTTCACAGCCGTTGCCCTCCTGCACCAGCTCGCACTGTGCTTTGAAGTGGCCTCCATGCTGCTCCCGGGCTGCTGCACCTCCGCTACTTTTATGGCCCCAACCTGCTGCTGATGTTCCCTCGCAGGTCGGGGCCTCCACAACCACCAGACGTCCCAAAGCGCTTTCCAGCCAATTAAGTTTTATTTGAAGTGTAGTCACTGTTGTAATGTAGGAAATGCAGAAGCCAAATTGCTCCCACAAACAGCAATGTGATAATGACCAGACAATCTGTTTTTGTGATGTTGGTTGAAGGATACATGTTGGCCAGTACAATGGGCCCAAGTTTCGGGCCGCGCCTCAAACGGCGCAGCCCCGAACTGGGCGCCTGTTTTTCGCGCCTGAAAGTGCGCCTAAAAAATACTTACAGAGTCTCCAGCTCCCTGCCGGTCCTCTGGAGCTGGGCGCAGCACAGCACGAGCTGTGGGGAGCGTAGCTCCAGGTGCTCAAAAGTGTGGGAGGGGCCCGAAGCACGCAGCCCCTAGCCCTGGCCGAATGGCCTCACTGGGGCAGCGTGGATCAGGCTGCACCTCCCACGCCCAGCTCCTGCTTCCTCCCTTCAGCTGGCTCTCTCAAACACCTCCCCCACCCCCCCACCCAGCTCCCACTCCGACTCCTCCCCGACCCGACCCCCCCCCCACCCATACCCAACTCAGCTCCCTCCCCCCCGGACCCGACCCCCGCTCCCCCCCCCGGACCCGACCCACGCTCCGCCTTCTCCCCTCCCTCTCCCCCTCCCTCCTCTCCCTCCCTTCTCCCCTCCCTCTCCCCCTCCCTTCTCCCCCTCCCTCCCTCTCTCCCTCCCTCCCCCTCCCTCCCTCCCTCCCTTCTCCCCCTCCCTCCCCCCCATTCTCCACCTCCCACACCCCTTCTCCCCCTCCCCTCGCTGTCAGAAGCACAGACACTGACAGACAGAGAGTGAGAGACACACATAGATAGACAGAGAGATAGAGTCACTGACAGAGACACACTTGGGGGGGTGGGGGGTGGGGGGGCGTCCCAGCACGCTGTTGGAGGGATCCCGGTGCTGCAGTCAGTAAGTAGAAAATGTTTTCTTTATTGATTTTAAATTTTTTTTTTTTAGTAATTTTTTTTGATTAATTTATTGATTGGTTGATTTATTGATGTATTTATCATTTATTATTGATGATGGCTCTTTATTTGTAAAACTGAAGTGTTTAGTGTTTGTAAACTTCACTTTAAACCGCCCCCCCCACCCCCCGCCCGCCATTCCCTACGCCTGATTTGTAACCTACGCCTGATTTTCTAAGTGTAGGGAAGGTTTTTCTGAGCATACAAAAATCTACACTTACTCCATTCTAAGTTAGTTTGGAGTAAGTTTTCACTGCCTAAACTTTCAAAACGGGCATAAGTGGCCGGACACGCCCCCTTTGAAAAAAAAATCTGTTCCAAACTGAAACTGTTCTAACTGACTAGAACTGGAGCAAACTAAATGTCGAGAATTGCAATTTCTAAGATACTCCACTACTATTACTGCCTGATAGTTTTTGCACTTCTCAGAAATTTGCCTACATATTTGCTCTTCTATCTTCTTCTGACTGTTTGGGGGTCTGTAGTACACTCCCAGCAGTGTGATCGCCCCTTTTTTGTTCTTCAATTCGACCCATATGGCCTCATTTGATGATCCTTCAAACATATCATCACTCCTCACAGCTGTAATTGTTTCTTTAATCAATACTGCGACCTCCCTCCTTTTTTACCCCCCTCTCTATCCCGCCCGAAAACCCTGTAACCAGGAATTTTGAGGTGCCATACCTGCACTTCTTTCAGCCACGTCTCAGTAATAGCTATAATATCATACTCCCACATGTCTATTTGTGCTCTCAGCTCATCTGCCTTATTCCCTATACTCCTTGCATTGAAGTATATACCATTTAGCACTGCCAAACTTCCTTGTTGTCTATGTTCTAGCCCTTGTTTCCTCTGTCTTACAAATTCACTTTCTACTTTTTTGCTTCCAAATTCAAGCTTTGCTTCTCTCCCCACTGAATCTATTCTCAGGTTCCCATCCCCCTGCCAAACTAGTTTAAACCCCCCCCAACAGCACTAGCAACGCACTCCCCGCTCCCCCCCCCCGCCTGCCCCACCCAACACGAGGATATTGGTCCCGGCTCTGTTGAGGTGCAACCAATCCGGTTTGTACAGGTCCCACCTCCCCTAGAAACGGTCCCAATGCCTCAGGAATCTAAAGCTCTCCCTCCTGCACCATCTTTCCAGCCATGCATTCATCTGCTCTATCCTTCTATTTCTGTACTCACTCTCACGTGGCACTGGGAGTAATCCGGAGATTACTACCTTTGAGGTCCTGTTTTTTAATCTCTCTCCTAGCTCCCTAAACTCTGCCTGCAGGACCTCATCCCTCTTTCTACCTATATCATTGGTACCGATATGGACCATGACCTCTGGCTGTTCTCCCTCTCCCTCCAGAATGCCCTGCAGCCACTCGGTGACATCCTTGACCCTGGCACCAGGGAGGCAACATACCATCCTGGAGTCACATCTGCGGCTGCAGAAATGTCTGTCTGTCCTCCTAACTATCGAATCCCCTACCACTATTGCTCCTCTATTCTTCTTCTTCTCCCTCTGTGCAGCTGAGCCACCCGTGGTGCCATGGACTTGGCTCTGGCTGCACTCCCCAGAGAAACCATCACCCCACCAGTACTCAGAACAGAATACTGGTTGGAGAGCGAGATTGATTCAGGGGACTCCTGCATTACCTGCCTGGTCCTCCTCTTCTGTCTGGCAGTCACCCACTTCCTCTCTGCCTGCACATTCTTAAACTGCAGGATGGCCCACCTCTAGAAACGTGCTATCCATGAAGTTCTCAGCCTCGCGGATGCACTGCAGTGACTCCAGCCGCCGCTTAAGCTCAAGTTGCTGTAGCTGGTAGCACTACCTGTACATGTGGCCGTCCAGGCTACTGCTTTGTGCAGTATAATGGGAGCTTTTGTTCCAGTATCCAGAGATTTCCTCCAGGAGGAGCAGTAGAGAGAGCAAACAGCTCATAGCCTCTTGTGAGGAAGAGCCAGTGTCATGGATCAGAGTCTTGGTTAAATACCCCTCTAACCTGCTTACTCTCTTCCTGAGGAGGAGAAAGTTGTTTGAGTCGAGTTTGACTTATGAGGTACAGTTAGATTGACTTAAGCCGTCTGTTGAACTATAGTGATAATGGAAGCCAAGAATGTTCTGAATGTTTTCACTCTATCTGTTGTGTATCTGTAAAGCATGCACTCCCATGTTCCGCCACCAGGGAGCTCCCAAGGGATTCCAGCATCCCTTGGGAGCACTGTATATAAGCTGGCCCCTAAGGCCTGTTCCTCACACTGGAGTGTCTTATTAAAGGCTGAGGTCACTGTTACTATAACCTCCCTGTGTGCAGCTTCATCTGTGTTAGGAACACAATAACTGGCGACGAGAATACGAATCCAACGCAAAGATGCAGCAAACTGTAGGCACCCTGGAGAAGTTCTCGGAGGTTGAGGACTGGGAAGCCTATGTCAAACGGCTAGACCAGTACTTTTGAGCCAACGAGCTGGACGGAGAAGGAAGCGCTGCAAAAAGGAGAGCGGTCCTCCTCACAGTCTGCGGGGCACCGACCTACAGCCTCATGAAGAATCTTCTGGCTCCGGTGAAACCCATAGATAAGTCGTATGAGGAGCTGTGTACAATGGTACGCGAGCATCTTAACCCAAGGGAGAGCGTGCTGATGGCGAGGTATCGATTTTACACATGCCAGCGATCCGAAGGTCAGGAAGTGGCGAGCTACGTCGCCGAGATGAGGAGACTTGCAGGGCAATGTGAGTTTGATGGCTACCTGGAGCAAATGCTCAGAGACTTTTTTATACTGGGCATCGGCCACGAGACCATCCAATGAAAACTTTTGACTGTAGAGACACCGACCCTCAGTAAGGCCATTGCGATAGCACAGGCGTTTATGTCCACCAGTGATAACACCAAACAAATCTCTCAGCACACAAGTGCTAGCAATGTTCAAAAATAAACTGGAACTGTGTTTGTAAGCAGAAATATACAGGGCAGAAACCACGAGTCTGCAACTGCCAGCAGACCTCAGGTGACCCAGATGGCTCAGAGTCCCCAACAAAGGATGAATGCAAGGCAATTCACACCTTGTTGACGTTGTGGAGGCTTCCATTCAGCCTATTCATGCCGCTTCAAAGGGTATGTTTGCAAGCGCTGTGGAACAATGGGGCACTTCCAACGAGCTTGCAAACGAGCTGCAAGGTCTGCAAAATCTGCTAACCACCATGTGGCAGAGGAAGATCGGTCCATGGTGGATCAAAGCAATTTTGAGCCTCAGAGAGAGGAGGCAGATGCTGAAGTACACGGGGTGCACACATTTTCGACGAAATGTCCACCTTTAACGCTAAATGTAAAATTGAATGGCTTACCCGTAGCCATGGAACTGGACACGAGCGCTAGCCAATCCATCATGAGTAAAAAAATGGTTGAGAGACTGTGGTGCAACAAGGCACTCAGACCAGCCCTGAGCCCCATCCACACGAAACTGAGAACGTATAGCAAAGAGCTTATCACTGTCCTGGGCAGTGCCATGGTCAAGGTCACCTACGAGGGCACGGTGCACGAACTGCCACTCTGGATTGTCCCGGGCGATGGCTCCACACTGCTTGGAAGGAGCTGGCTGGGCAACATCCGCTGGAACTGGGATGACATCCGAGCGCTATCACATGTCGATGAGGCCTCATGTACCCAGGTTGTTAACAAATTTCCTTCCCTTTTTGAGCCAGGCATTGGAAACTTTTCCGGGGTGAAGGTGCGGATCCAATTGGTCCCAGAGGCATGACCCATTCACCACAAGGCGCGAGCGGTACCTCACATGATGAGGGAGAGAGTGGAAATCGAGCTGGACAGGCTGCAACGCGAGGGCATCATCTCCCCAGTGGAATTCAGCGAGTGGACCAGTCCAATTGTTCCAGTACTCAAAAGTGATGGCACGGTCAGGATTTGCGGCGATTATAAAGTAACTATTAATCGTTTCTCGCTACAGGACCAATATCCGCTACCTAAGACAGACGACCTATTTGCGACGCTGGCAGGAGGCAAGATGTTCACCAAGCTCGATCTGACTGTGGCCTACATGACGCAGGAGCTGGAGGAGTCTTCAAAGGGCCTCACCTGCATCAACACGCACAAGGGGCTGTTCATCTACAACAGATGCCCATTTGGAATTCGGTTGGCTGCAGCGATCTTCCAGAGAAACATGGAGAGCCTACTCAAGTCGGTACCACACATGGTGGTCTTTCAGGACGACATACTGGTCACGGGTCGGAACACCGCCGAGCACCTACAAAATCTGGAGGAGGTCCTCCAGCGACTGGATCGCGTGGGGCTGCAGCTGAAGAGGTCTAAATGCGTCTTCATGGCAACAGAAGTGGAGTTTTTGGGGAGAAAGATCACAGCGGACGGCATTCGGCCCACAGACGCCAAGACAGAGGCGATCAGGAACGCGCCCAGGCCACAGAACGTCACGGAGCTGTGGTTGTTCCTGGGACTCCTCAACTATTTTGGTAACTTCTTACCGGGGTTAAGCACCCTTTTAGAGCCCTTACATGTGTTATTGCGCAAAGGTGAGAACTGGGTATGGGAAAAAAAAGTAATTGCTTTTGAGAAAGCGAGAAACATTTTATGCTCCAACAAGCTGCTTGTATTGTATAACCCATGTAAAAGACTTGTGCTCGCATGTGATGCATGGTCGTACGGAGTCGGGTGTGTATTACAACAAGCGAACATTGCGGGGAAGTTGCAACCTGTCGCCTATGCTTCCAGGAGCTTGTCTAAGGCCGAGAGGGCCTACAGCATGATTGAGAAAGAGGCATTAGCGTGTGTGTTCGGGGTAAAGAAAATGCATCAGTAACTGTTTGGCCTCAAATTTGAGCTGGAAACCGATCACAAGCCCCTCACATCCCTGTTCGCTGAAAACAAGGGGATAAATACTAATGCCTCAGCCCGCATACAAAGGTGGGCACTCGCGCTATCAGCGTATAACTATATCATCCACCACAGGCCAGGCACCGAGAACTGTGCGGATGCTCTCAGTCGGCTACCATTGCCCACCACGGGGGTGGAAATGGCGCAGCCTGCAAACTTGTTGATGATGGCACAGCCTGCAGACTTGTTGATGTTCATGGAAGCGTTTGAACATTATAAATCACCTGTCACGGCCCGCCAGATCAGGACTTGGACCAGCCAAGATCCTCTGCTGTCCCGAGCAAAAACTGTGTACTGCATGGGAGCTGGGCCAGCATCCCTGTTGAAATGCAAGAGCCAATCAAGCCATTCCAGCGGCGAAAGGATAAGCTGTCCATTCAGGCAGACTGCCTGTTGTGGGGTAACCATGTAGTGCTACCAAAAAAGGGCAGGGAGACGTTCATCTCGGATTTCCACAGCACACACCCGGGTATTGTAATGATGAAAGCGATAGCCAGATCCCACGTGTGGTGGCCCGGTATCGACTCTGACTTCGAGTCCTGTGTACGGCAATGCAGCGTATGTGCTCAGTTGAGCAACGCGCCCAGAGAGGCACCACTAAGTTTGTGGTCCTGGCCCTCCAGACCATGGTCGAGAATCCATGTCGACTCTGCAGGCCCGTTTCTCGGTAAAATGTTCCTGGTGGTGGTGGATGCTTTTTCAAAATGGATTGAATGTGAAATAATTGTGGGAAGCACTGCCACCGCCACAATTGAAAGCCTGAGGGCCATGTTTGCCACCCACGGCCTGCCTGACATACCGGTCAGTGACAACTGGCCATGTTTCACCAGTGCCAAATTTAAAGAATTCATGACCCGCAATGGGATCAAACATGTCACCTCGGCCTCGTTTAAACTCGCCTCCAATGGGCAGGCAGAGCGGGCAGTACAACCCATCAAACAGAGCCTTAAATGAGTCACAGAAGCTCACTCCAAACCTGCCTGTCCCGAGTACTGCTCAGCTACCGCACGAGACCCCACTCGCTCACAGGGGTGCCCCCGGCTGAGCTACTCATGAAAAGGACACTTAAAACCAGATTCTCGCTGGTTCACCCCAACCTGCATGATTAGGTAGAGAGCAGGCAGCAGCAACAAAATGTAAACGATGGTCGCGCCACTATATCAAGGGAAATTGATCTGAATGACCCTGTGTATGTGCTAAACTATGGACATGGTCCCAAATGGATCGCGGGCACGGTGATAGCTAAAGAAGGGAGTAGGGTGTTTGTAGTCAAACGAGAGAATGGACAAATTTGCAGAAAGCACCTGGACCAAACGAGGCTGCAGTTCACAGACTGCCCTGAACAACCCACAACAGACACAACCTTTTTCGAGCCCACAACACACACCCAAAGGATCAACGATACCACGCCGGACCAGGAAATCAAATCCATCACGCCCAACAGCCCAGCAAGGCCAGGCTCACCTAGCAGCCCTGCGGGGCCAACAACACGCCAGCCCAGCGAGGGCACAGCCAACACATCAGAACAGACATTTGTACCCAGGCGGTCCACCAGAAAAGAAAGAAAGGCTCCCGACCGCCTCCCCTTTTAAATAGTTTTCACTTTGACTTTGGGGGGGGTAGTGATGTTGTGTATCTGTAAAGCATGCACTCCCATGTTCTGCCACCAGGGAGCGCATCCCCTGAAGACTCAAGGGATCCCAGCATCCCTTGGGAGCACTGTATATAAGCCGGCTCCTAAGGCCTATTCCTCACTCTGGAGTGTCTTATTAAAGACTGAGGTCACTGTTACTTTAACCTCCCTGTGTGCAGCCTCATCTGTGTTCAGAACACAATACTATCCATTGGAAATGTGAACCATGCCTAGTGATTTTTAAACTTCATTATGACCTTGAAAAGTGCCTGAATCGCTGACAGCATCCTCCTTTATTAATCATAGTTATAAATACCTTAAAATATAATGCCTGTTGCTGCTCCATCATTTACTTTGATGTACAATGCTATAAATATTTTAAACTATTGAATAACTCAATTAAGATTATATCAGAGGCATCCCCTTCCCTTAGATGTACAAATAGATATTTTTATAAATGAGTTGACTCAGAATCCTGTTTAAGAAATCAAATAGTTACAAAGTACTATCATTAATATCTCTTTATTTATGTAGCCTTTTACATTTAAAAAAATATTTAGTTTAACACTAAGTGTTGATGACATCGAAGGAGTTATTGAGCAGAGTACAAGTGCAACATGTTGAGCTGAAAGGTCCCTCCATTATATTATTTTTACAGCAACAAAAAGAAGTCTGAGTTTGTTCATGAATTTGGATTCCCTTTCTGTATAGAAGGAGACTCATTTTCAATTTTTGAATGGCTATCCAGGCTTACTATTACTCACCATAGAGGTAGGCCTCATCCAGGCCCTGAACTGATGTCGCTCCTGAGCCTGCCAGCAGATGGCGCCTCTTATAGCATTCCTCCTGCTCCTGCCTTTCTGTTACCAGTTCCTCCTTCTGTGCCTGTTGATTTCTTTATCACATTCTACTGTTGTCCCCATCAGTATTAAAATAAAACTAAAGCACAAAGAAGATTTCAAAGGCCTGCACATGTTCCTGAATATTGTAGATAGGCGCTGCAATTATCAATATGTAGCATGCACAAGTATTCTTCTCCTGCAAATTTTTAGTAGTTATTCTAAGTTTTCATTTTATCACTGTGCACAACAAAAGTATTATGTGGGAGAAAAAAACAGTTATAAGAGAGCAGGATTACAAAGGAGAGTAAATTGTGTTAGTTATTTAAAGTTCTGGTTAAACCTCATTTAGAGTACTGGGCACCACATTTCGGAAAGATATACTGGCCTTGGAGGGGATGCAGTACAGATTCATCAGAATGATATGACACAAAGATTAAATATGAGGACAGGTTGCATGGACCAGGCTTGTATTCCCTTGAGTATAGATGATTAAGGGGTCAGCTAATTGAGGTGTTTAAGATGATTAGTGAAGGAGTAGATAGAGAGAAACTATTTCCTCTGCTGGGGAGTCCAGGACAAGGTGGCATAAACTTAAAATTAGAGCTAGGTCATTCAGGGGCGATGTCAGGAAACAGGGTAGTAGAAATCTGGAAATCTCCCCACTCCCCCCACAAAAAAGCTGTTGAGGCTGGGTCAATTACACGTTTCAACACTGAGATTGTTCTGATGCCACCTTCCATACTAGTACTTCCGATATGTCTTCCTTTTTCCTCAACCGAGGATTTCCCTCTACTCATCATCATAGGCAGTCCCTCGGAGTCGAGGATGACTTGCTTCCACTCTATAAGTGTGTTCTGAAGAGTGCAATGCGGGACCTACAGTCTCTGTCACAGGTGGGGTAGACAGTGGATTAGTGAAAGGGGGGTTGGGGAGCCTGGGTTGACGCATGCTCCTTCCGCTGTCTACACTTGGTTTCTGCTTGCTCTCTGCGACGAGACTCGAGGTGCTCAGCACCCTCCCGGATGCTCTTCCTCCACTTGGGGCGGTCGTGGGCCAGGGATTCCCAGCTGCCAGTGGGGATATTGCACTTTATCAAGGAGGCTTTGAGGGTGTCCTTGAAATGTTTCCTCTGCCCACCTGGGGCTCGCTTGCCATGTAGAAGTTCCGAGTAGAGCGGTTGCTTTGGGAGTCTCGTGTCGGGCATGCGGACGATGTGGCCTGCCCAACGGAGCAGATTGAACGTGGTCAGTGTTTCCATGCTGGGGATGTTGGCCTGAGCGAGAACACTGACTTTGGTGCGTCTGTCCTCCCAATGAATTTGCAGGATATTGCGAAGGCAATGCTGGAGGTACTTCTCCAGCGCTTTGAGATGTCTGCTGTATATGGTCCACGTCTCTGAGCCATGTAGGAGGGCGGGTATCACTACTACCCTGTAGACCATAAACTTCGTGCCAGATTTGAGGTCCTATTCAAGATGTCGTATTCGAGATGACCCCCAGGACGGCAGCTCCCTAGAGAGCTCCTCTGCTGAACAATTTTATCCCTGGCCATCCGTTGCCATCCTACACCCTTTTTCCTCCGACCTCCCCCCTTCCACTGTTTAAATTTCCCCTGACCCTAATAGTGGGTGCATTTCTTAGCCCTAAAGTATAAATCCATGCCGCAAGTGCAGCTACCTGAGTCCACTGTCCATCCCCCAACCATGCCTGCTCTTCACCTCCATCAGTGGCCGCCAGATCTTCACTCAAATCTATCGTCAACCGACCGGACTTTCCTGCCACCAAGACTTCGCTCACCCAATGGTTGTGGCCGACTCAGCTACTCCTCGCAGACACCGTCGACGTCCAGGGAACTCCAGACCAACTCACAGGTCTGGATCCCACCGAGTACACACCTACCATCTGTTCCCTCGAAGCAGCGCGGTGTGCCTGTCCCGGGAGCAGCTTTTCACCGAGCTGACCCGATCCCGTTAGAGTCTCGGCCTCCCTTCGCCTCTACTGACTCCATCTTGCTCCCTAGCGTCAATCTGAGGGCGAACAAGACTGTTTGCAACCTCGGTGTCATATTTGACCCTGAACTGAGTTTCCAGGCACATATTCGCAGCGTAACTAAAACTGCATTTTTCCACCTCCGTAACATTGCCCGCCTCCGCCCCGCCTCAGCTCTTCAACTGCTGGAACCCTCATTCATGCCTTTGTTACCTCTAGACGTGACTGCTCCAATTCACTCCTGGCTGGCCTTCCACATTCCACACTACGTAAACTTGAAGTCATCCAAAACTCAGCAGCCTGTGTACTAACCTGCACCGTCAAAATCACCCATCACCCCGTGCTTTCTGACCTACATTGGCTCTCAGTTAAACAACGCCTCGATTTCAAAATTCTCATCCTTGCTTACAAATTGCTCCATGGACTTGCCCCTCCCTAGCTCTGTAATCTTTATCAGCCTCACGATCCCACAAGCTGTCTGCGCTCCTCAAATTCTAGCCTCTTGAACATCCCCCATTATAACTGATCAACCATTGGTGGACGTACCTTCAGCTACCTGGACCCTAAGCTCTGGAACTCCCTACCCAAAACTCTACGTCTCTCTACCTCTCTTTCCTCTTTTAAGACGCACGTTAAAACCTACCTCTTTAAACAAGCTTTTGATCATCTGCCTTAATTTCTCTGTGGCTCGGTGTCAAATTTATTTGTTTGTCTGTAACACTGTTGTGAAGCGCCTTGAGATGTTTTATAATGTTAAAGGTGCTATATAAATAAAAATTATTATTATTATTATTACTGTGGTTGACATGGCCCTCGACCGTGTCCATTCTATATCCAGCACTTTTGCTCTCAACCCTTTCTCTCCCTTCCAGAACCATGACAGGGTTCCCTCGTCCTCAGTTTTCACCCCACCAGCCTCCACGTTCAACCGATCATCCTCCGCCATTTCCGCTATCTCCAGTGTGATCCCACCACCAATCACATCTTCCCCTCCCCTCCCCTCTCAGCATTCTGAAGGGACCGCTCTCTCCACAACACCTGGTTCACTCTGCAATCACCCCCAGCACCCCCTCCCCTCCCCACGGCACCTTCCCGTGCAAGCGCAGGAGATGCAACACCTGCCCTTTTACCTCCTCCCTTCCCACTGTCCAGGGCCTCAAACACTCCTTCCAGGTGAAGCAGCAATTCACTTGTACTTCTTTCAATTTAATATACTGTTTCCGGTGCTCACGATGTGGTCTCCTCTACATTGGGGAGACCAAGCGCAGATTGGGTGACTGCTTTGCAGAACACCTCCATTCAGTCCGTAAGTGTGACCCTGAGCTTCCGGTCGCCTGTCACTTTAATTCTCCACTGCGCTCCCACTCTGACCTCTCTGTCCTCGGCCTCTTACACTGTTCCAATGAAGCTCAAGGAACAACACCTCATCTTTCGTTTAAGTACTTTACAGTCTTCTATGCTCAACATCGAGTTCAACAATTTCAGACCATAACCTCTGCCCTTATTTTATTATCCCATGGCAGCTGTTGATAATTTTGCCATTTCCATTTACACTTCATCCAGACTCATCTTTTGTTTCTTAACTTATCCCATTACCATTTCCTTTTGCCTTGCACCATCATCCCTTCTGTCTCTTAATCTCTCCTGCCTTCCATCCTATCACAGACCTTCCCTTTTGTTCTTTCCTCCCCTCGCACCTTTCCCTGCCCCTGCACTTGCTTAAAAACCTGTTCCATCTCTAACTTTTTCCAATTCTGACGAAGGGTCATCGACCTGAAACGTTAACTCAGTTTCTCTCTTCACAGATGCTACCTGATCTGCTGAGTATTGCCAGCATTTTTGTTTTTTTTGCGAGTTTTCTGTTAGGCAAGGGTATTAAGGGTTACAGAACCAAAGTGGGTACTTGGAGTTAAGATACAGATGAGGCGTGATCAAATTGAATGGCAGCACAGGCTCAAGGGGCTGAATGACTTACTCCTGTTCCTGTGATCTATTCTAGCAGCAGGAATTAGATGATTACATTTAAGTGTAAGTATCATTTCAGATTGGTGTACTGGTTGCTAGGGGTAATTTTCAAATTTTGCATTCCTGCCTGGGAGTGTCATCTGTCTGACGTGCTGAGATTTGGGCGCGTGATGTGCATGACTTTCCGAATGTTGAAATGAATGGTAGAGAAATCACAATTTCCCCCCATTATATGATGTAGTCCCATTATTTGCATGTCATTTCAATGCGCTCGCCCGTATTTGACCCGCAATTGGCTCTGTTGTGTTCCTAACACAGATGAGACTGCACACAGGGAGGTTAAAGTAACAGTGACCTCAGTCTTTATTAAGACACCCCAGAGTGAGTAACAGGCCTTAGGGGCTGGCTTATACAGTGCTCCCAAGTGATGCTGGGATCCCTTGGGACTTCAGGGGATGCACTCCCTGGTGGCGGAACATGGGAGTGCATGCTTTACAGATACACAATAGGCTCCACAAGTGGCAGCAGGTGATCTGGAGTTGAGTTCTCTTGTCCGATTTTCCACCCTCGCCCTCTGGAGTTATGCTGGGATAAATTGGTCTATGTGTCTAACAATTTGTATATCACCTTTAACATAGTAAATTGTCACAAGGCGCATCACAGGAACGTTATCAGATAAAATGTGACACCGAGCCACATAAGGAGATAGTTGGATTAGGACAGGTGACCAAAAACTTGGTCAAAGAGGTAGGTTTTAAGGAGTGTCTTAAATGAGGAGAGAGAGGCGAAGAGGTATAGGAAGGGAATTCCAGAGCTTAGGTATTTGAAGGCACGGCCACCAATGGTGGAGCAATTAAAATCGGGATTGCGAAAGAGACCCGAATTGGAGGAGCGCAGGTATCTCAGGGGATTGTGGGGCTGGAGGAGGTTACAGAGAAACAGAGGGATGAAGTTATGGAGGGATTTGAAAACAAGGATGAGAATTTTAAAGCAGAAGTGGTGCCGGACTGGGAGCCAATGTCGGTCAGCGAGCACAGGGGCGATGGGTGATTGGGGCATGGTGTAGTTGGGATACGGGCAACAGAGTTTTGGATGAGCTTAAGTTTATGTATGGTGGTAGATGGGAGGCTGGCCAGGAGAGCGTTGGAATAGTTAAGTCTAGAGATAAAAAAGGCATGGATGAGGGTTTCAGCAGCAGATGAGGTCTTCTAGCCCTCCGAGATCTCTGCGTTCCTCTAATTCTGGCCTCTTGCACATTCTCGACTTCCTTCGGCCCACCATTGGTGGCCGTACCTTCAGCTGTCTAGCCCCTAAGCTCTGAAATTCCATCCCTAAACCTCTCTTCCCTCCACCTTCTCTCATCTTAATGCTCCTTAAAACCTCCCTCTTGGTCACCTGTCCTAATGTCTCCTTCTGTGCCTCGGAGTCAATTTTTTACCTGATTACCTTTCTGTGAAGTGCCTGGGACATTTTACTACATTAACTGCACTATATAAATGCAAATTGTTGTTATTTCAGTACCAACCAATGTTGCCAGCGGAAGCAGAACTCAATGGGCTCTCGGTTATACATTTCTCTCGGCGGATGGACTAGCTCCTCCATTATGGTAGTTAATCGAGGACCTGCTGAAATATATCACGAGTATTTGACAACATTTAGAGGTTTTGTCTATGGAAGGGTGTGATCTTAAGGGGATTGAACTGGAACACTGACCTTTCACCTGTTGGACAAGTTTGACTCCATCCATCCATAATGGGATGAATGTTCCTTCTTCTTACTGCTTGCAAGACTCTCTGTGAAGTGGTGTCAACCCAATTCCCAGACATCTGTACAAACTGTGCACATATTGGAATTAAACTGCAATCGTGCTCAGAGAATGAGATAAAGATTCGGGTAGTTGGATTAGGAAATGGAAATGTTACAATTGTGTAGTTGGAGGGGGAGCATGTCGTTGAGGTAGAGTAAAAAGAGGCTTTATTCTATGGGAGTTCTTGAGGACAAATAGTGTCAGTTGTGGCTCAGTGGGTAGCACCTTTGCCTCTGAGTCAGAAGATTGTGGGTTCAAATCTCACTCCAGGGACTTGAGCACAACAAAATCTAGACTGGAGCTCCAGTGCAGTGCTGAGGGAGTGCTGCACTGTTGGAGGTGATGTCTTTTGGATGAGACGTTAAACCAAGGCCCTGTCTGTTCTCTCAAGTGAACGTTAAAGATCCCATGGCACTATTTCGAAGAAGAGCAAGGGAGTTATCCCTGGTGTCTTGGCCAATATTTATCCCTCAATCCACATAACAAAAAAACAGATTATCTGCTCATTATCACATTGCTGTTTGTGGGAGCTTGCTTGTGCACAAATTGGCTGCCGCGATTCCTACATTACAACAGTGACTACACTCCAAAAGTACATCATTGGCTGTAAAGTGCTTTGAGACGTCTAGTGGTTGTGAAAGGCGCTATATAAATGCAAGACTTTCTTTTTTTCTTCTACTGCCCAGCACAGACCTCATTCACCCTCATGAAGATTTATTCAAGACCATGATAAAAAAAAAGGTTAAGCATTACGAGTGTGTAGCCGGCAATTAATCCACTGGCAACTCCACTCAGCCTAATAGAACGATATGTTAACAGGGCGAAATGAAGTAAGGTGGGAGGAGGCTCGTGTGGAGCATAAACGCTGGCGTAGACCTGTTGGGCCAAATAGCATGTTTCTGTGCTGTAAAATTCTATGTAACCTGCTCTGATTAGTGGAATTAATGTTATGCAAAATAAATGCGGGTGAGACCAAAGGGAGCATTATTTTTTCTGGTGTGCGAATCTTGTTTTCATCTAGGCAGGGTTGCTCGTGCTGCGTAATGGAACATTTTCCATATCAGGCACACAGTCTTTGGCACCAAACGCTCCAACACTAGCTATTGCACAGTTAGATACATAGCAAAGGGAGCTTTGCTCTGCCTCAACAATATTCTTTGTCCTCAACCTCAGCACAGCAACCTTGACAGTGTCAGTGCGACTTTTCTGTTACAAGTTTAGGGTTTCCCTCATTAGTGCATCATCAGTTACATCCTGATTCATGACAATTTCCATTTCCCACAAGAGAATATTCTCTTGGGTGCAGTGGCACTGGTCACTCCCATAAGCGGTCTGAGCGTTTTATTATTTGCGATGTGTCTGTACTGCCCAATATCTGATGGGTGATAGCCATAATGAGAGGTGAACTTAATATCACGCATTTCACATATGTGGGAATCGCCAACCTTTTCATAACTTGGTGAAACAAGGCCAGATTTGAATTTCTAAGCTGCCTAATTTCACAGACAGGAACTCAACGTGTAGAATTGTAAGTAAATTCCACTTACTTAACTCAATCACACTTCTTTCTTTAAACAATGGGGGACCAATATAATCTTGTGCCTATCACGAGCTGGCTTACTTCTATTTGGCATGCCTTTCTCTCTAGACAACTTATAATTGCAAAACCTGATCTCCTGCATTTCTAGCTTTCAGCTCAGGGCCAAGAGTTGTGTCTTGGAGTCCTTTGTTTAATACTCGACTGCTCCCTGCCACGGGTTTTCTTTTCTATTAATTCCGACCCCAGAAAGCAAAGGAACAGTATCCCTGATATCTTCCTGTGCAGGGATTCACCAGCAGGCCTGCCAACCAAGCTGACTGCCTGCCTCTCGCAGGTGTATATTCTCCGCAGTCACCTCATGCTGTGTCCACATGAATAGAATCATCCTCACCGCAACGGCTGCGAATGTTACTTGGCCAACGACGAAGAGATGATGAATTGGTTAACATCTCTAGTCACACTGCCTAATGGGCCTGGGGTGAGGCAATAGATCCTTCTTGTTTCAATTTGAACTAGACTGCGAGTTGTCGCACTCCCTAAGCTCATCTGGCTTTAATACACAATCCCCAATGCCTGCAGCCTTTGGCCTTTCTTTATAAACCTGTGCAAATTTACTTAGTCCTAAAATACATACCTTAACCTCAGCTCAATCCAAATCCGTTTTTTTAATATATTCATTCTTGGGATGTGGGCATCCCTGACAAGGCCAGCGTGTGTTGCCCATGTTGCCCTGAGAAGGAGGTTGTGAGCCTTCTTCTTAAACTGCTGCAGTCCGTGTGGATTATTTGCAGCGGCTTGTTACAACTGAGTGACTTACTTAGCCACTGCAGAGGGCAGTGCAGGGTCAACCATATTGGTGTGGGACTGGGGTCACCTATAGGCCAGACTGGGTAAGGACAGCAGGTTTCCTTTCCTAAAGGACATTGGTGCATCAGTTAGTTGAAATAACAAAATACCGATTCATGACAATTTCCATCTTCTGGCTTCTCCTGAGTACGACTGTAACTATAGGGTAAATATTCTGATACCCATCCCAGCACAGGATGGCAGTGCATACCACAAAGGGCCAATTTTAACCCCACCGGCCCGGCAGTTAAAAACAAGCAGGCTACTTCCCCGCTCCAAACTCGGCCGTTTTCCACCGTTTCCAATTTTAACCTGAAGGTGGATGATATACCTGTTTAAAGCAGGCAGGAGCCTCATGAATTTATGTGAATAGATTGACTATGGTGTAAATAGGACCCTGATGCCATTTTAATTGGGGCCTGAGTGGGGAAATTGCTGCAGTTCTCCTGCTATGGTGAAGCAGATTGGCTGCTGGTGGAAACATAGAAACACAGAAACATAGAAAATAGTTACAGGAGTAGGCCATTCGGTCCTTCGAACCTGCACCACCATTCAAAATGATCATGGCTGATCATGGAACTTCAGTACCCCATTCCTGCTTTCTCTCCATACCCCTTGATCCTTTTAGCCTTAAGAGCCACATCCAACTCCCTTTTGAATATATCTAACGAACTGGCCTCATCAACTTTCTGTGGTAGAGAATTCCACAGGTTCAAAATTCTCTGAGTGAAGAAGTTTCTCCTCATCTCAGTCCTAAATGGCTTACCGCTTATCCTTAGACTGTGAGCCCTGGTTCTGGACTTCCCCAACATCGGGAACATTCTTCCTGCATCTAACCTGTCCAATCCCATCAGAATTTTATAGGTTTCTATGAGATCCCCTCTTATTTTTCTAAACTCCAGTGAACAGAAGCCCAGTCGATCCAGTCTTTCTTCATATGTCAGTCCTGTCATCCCGGGAATCAGTCTGGTGAACCTTCGCTGCACTCCCTCAATAGCAAGAATGTTCTTCCTCAGATTGGGAGACCAAATATTCAAGGTGTGGCCTCACCAAGGCCCTGTACAACTGCAGTAAGACCCCCCCCTGCTCCTATTCTCAAATCCTCTCGCTATGAAGGCCAACATGCCATTTGCCTTCTTCACCGCCTGCTGTACCTGCATGCCAACTTTCGATGACTGATGTGCCATGACACCCAGGTCTCATTGCACCTCCCCTTTTCCTAATCTGTCACCATTCATATAATATTCTGCCTTCCTGTTTTTGCCACCAAAGTGGATAACCTCACATTTATCTACATTTTACTGCATCTGCCGTGTATTTGCCCACTCACCTAACCTGTCCAAGTCATCCTGCAGCCTCTTAGCATCCTCCTCACAGCTCACACTGCCACCCAGTTTAGTGTCATCTGCAAACTTGGAGATATCACATTCAATTCCTTCATCTAAATCATTAATGTGTATTGTAAATAGCTGGGGTCCCAACACTGAACCTTGTGGTACCCCACTAGTCACTGCCTGCCATTCTGAAAAGGACCCATTTATTCCGACTCTCTGCTTCCTATCTGCCAACCAGTTCTCTATCCACGTCAATACATTACTCCCAATACCATGTGCTTTAATTTTGCACACCAATCTCTTGTGTGGGACCTTGTCAAAAGCCTTTTGAAAGTCCAAATACACCACATCCACTGGTTCTACCTTGTCCACTCTACTAGTTACATCTTCAAAAAATTCTAGAAGATTTGTCAAGCATGATTTCCCTTTCCTAAATCCATGCTGACTTGGACCGATCCTGTCACTGCTTTCCAAATGCGCTGCTATTACATCTTTAATAATTAATTCTAACATTTTCTCCACTACCGATGTCAGGCTAACCGGTTTATAATTTTCTGTTTTCTCTCTCCCTCCTTTTTTAAAAAGTGGGGTTACATTAGCTACCCTCCAGTCCATAGGAACTGATCCTGAGTCTATAGAATGTTGGAAAATGACCACCTATGCATCCACTATTTCTAAGGCCACTTCCTTAAGTACTCTGGGATGCAGGCTATCAGGCACTGGCGATTTATCGGCCTTCAATCCCATCAATTTCCCTAACACAATTTCCTGACTAATAAGGATTTCCTTCAGTTCCTCCTTCTCGCTCGACCCTCGGTCCCCTAGTATTTCCGGAAGGTTATTTGTGTCTTCCTTCATGAAGACAGAACCAAAGTATTTGTTCAATAAGTCTGCCATTTCTTTGTTCCCCATTATAAATTCACCTGATTCTGACTGCAAGGGACCTACATTTTCATCACTAATCTTTTTCTCTTCACATAGCTATAGAAGCTTTTGCAGTCAGTTTTTATGTTCCTGCAAGCTTACTCTCATACTCTATTTTCCCCCTCCTAATTAAACCTTTTGTCCTCCTCTGCTGAATTCTAAATTTCTCGCAGTCCTCAGGTTTGCTGCTTTTTCTGGCCAATTTATATGCCCCTTCCTTGGATTTAACACTATCCCTAATTTCCCTTGTTAGCCACGGTTGAGCCACCTTCCCCGTTTTATTTTTATGCCAGACAGGGATGTACAATTGTTGAAGTTCATCTATGTGAACTTTAAATGTCTGCCCTCCAGATAAGTGAGCGCATTTCCTTTGTGGGATCAAGAGGTGCTGGAGAGCTCCTTCAGGTTCCACAAGGAAAACACCTGCTTCTCTTTTCCTCGACTCCCCCTTTCCCTTTCTCTCCTACTAGACCCTCCCCAAACCCACCCACCCCCAACCCCACAAGCCGCAAGCATTCGAGGACCTTCTGATATTTTTTCTTCTATATTTGTTCCAGGATGTGGGCGTCGCTGGCAAGGCCAGCATTTATTGCCTATTCCTAATTGCTCTTGAGAAGGTGGTGGTGAGCCGCCCTTTTGAACTGTTGCAGTCCTTGGTGGTGAAGGTGCTCCTACAGTGCTGTTCGGGAGGGAGTTCCAGGACTTTGACCCAGCGACAATGAACACCCATTGCCTGCATGGAAACCTGATCGGGGTTAAAATCTTCCCTACATTGTGCATTCCCAGCCTGCAGCTTTTCCATTCATTAACATTAAATGTATAGAAACTATGGGCGGGAAGTAAACAATTTTGCGATATGTAATTCTGTCACACCAATAGCGTGCACATCAAAAGTTTTACCTCTCATTGCCGATCTGTATTGAAGCAGAGGGTAATTATATGTTGTGGTCCCATGTCTACTAGGAACTTGGATGACACCTTAAATAATTTCTTGAATTGTGTTGATCTGGCAATATTGAGAAATTACATTCTAGAACATTTACCGTCACACTTTGAGTGCTCACTTAAATTTCTGTGTTGCACATTCAAAAAAGTATAAAGAAATAAAGAACATCTCGAGGAACACAAAACACTAGAGCTAGAAAGCCTACAGTTCCTTAATTTACCTCGGCTTCAATTCACCCAGTGTTTACTTAACCGCAATTAGAGTTTCTGGTCTTAGTCAACACTGTTTCACTGTAGCAGCAGAAAGTATTACATTCTGCACTACATGGTATAATACTGCTGTTCTTATAAAACAGTGTGTTGTTCACCTTCATTTGAGCAGCCCCATGGGAGGTCCATTAGTCGCTATAGAGGTTTTGAGGCGTGGAAGCCACACTTCATGCATCACACTTTATCATTTATGCAAGTGTTAGTGTCACAATTAGAAAACAAATTATAAAAATTAGAAAGCAAGCTAGTCATTTCCTGTTGGTTTCTTCTGACTTTCTGGAGTAACTGGGGACTTAACAAAAACTTGCTAATATAAGAGAAATGTCCTTAGCAAATAGAAGGTGCTGTCTAATTGACCTTAAGTGGTAATTATTTGCAGAAACTGGACCACTTTAGCATTTTATATTATATAATAATACTCCTTGGAAAACTATGTATCTATGACTTGGTTTGAGCAGTATCTGTATCATGAAAAAGCCACAATTGTCTAAAAAGAATTAAATATTGGCAAAGTTTCAAATATGTATATGTTGAAAGATTAAACATTTGTTGAAATGTATGATGTAAATCTAAGTGCATACAACAGTTATACAATGCACACAATTCTATCAGCATCCAGTAACTCTATAAAATCAGTTATATGTCTAATTAAATCTCCAGCTATGAATGTCTGATATTTCACCCATAGAGATTTAAATAAAAGCTTGATTTCAGTTGTGGAACTGGAATAAGATCTTTGTAAAAAGTGATTTAACTGGTCAGACGTAAAGGGATATTGTAACCACTGGAGAATGATTACCATCTCTAAAGAGGCAATGATGTCATTCACGATGGATTGTGCCAGTACCTTGAAAGAATGTCAGTGCGTTGCTCGAGTGTAATGTCACAGCAATGAAGCAGGCGCAGGGATCTTCCACCTTGTTTCCCTATCAGTCACCGATAATGGGGGAATGTTTCCTGTTACCCCATTTCATAAATCATCAACATGTGGATGCTTACAACATTAGGTCAAGTAGTGCTCAGAGGAAACCTCCCTCTTCCCCCCAATATAGCTTGATAAAGGATCAGTGGTTCTAAACGATCCAAAAGGAATTAAAAATTATCTGAAGCAAATCCTACACTATGCCTCCTCCCTGGATCCTCGGGCCTAGATAGTCGATGGCGCCAGGCCCACTTTCGAGTTTCTAGGTCTCTATGCGTTGAAATCGAGACTCCTCACACAGTCTCCAACTCGAACCCAGGAACTCAAAACTTTGAAACTCCTCAGTCTTTTTTTCCATCTATAATCCATGCCAGCTGTTGAAATCCAAGCTTGAAGTACTACTTCAAGTTCTTGATTTACCTCATATTCTCTTCTATTATTTTCAACCCTGGTGGTGTTGTGCACTATGGGCTTCGACCTCCACTTAATCTTTTCAATAAAAAAAAATCAGGTTTGGCAGTTTTTCCCAAAATCAATTTCCATACTTTCCACTTTGCTGTCGAGACAGACTTCTCTGAATGAAGGTACTTTTTATTTTCGAATTTTGTGGTAAAACAGATTGCAGCTCTACGATTAATTTCAGCTGCATTAAATCAGGCGTCAACTATATTTTGCCTACAAATGTCAAATAAGTCATGAAGCCCTAGTCATATGCTGTTGATAATGTCTTTGTCAGAATCTAGTGGGCAAAATAAGATGAACCATTGCCTACTACCAGTGTTTTGTCATCATTTTAGTGCTGTGTTGATAGTTTTGCAGGTATTTTAAATTAAACCAAGAGGCTCACCAACTAATCATTCATTCCGTAACTTGCTTCTATGAGTTGAGGATGTCGTAAAGAAAAAAAGCATTTATATAGCATCTTTCACAACCTCAGGATAACCCACTGCGCTTTATAAGCCAATGATGTAGGAACACATAGGAACAGGAGGAGGCCACTCAGCCCCTTGAGCCTGTTCCACCATTCAATTAGATCATGGCTGATCTGTATCTTAACTCCATCAACCCGCCTTGGTTCCGTAACCTTTAATAAAAACCTATCAATCTCAGTTTTGAAATTTTCAGTTGACTCCTAGACTCATCAGCTTTTTGGGGGAGAGAGTTCCAGATTTACACTACCCTTTGTGTGAAGAAGTGCTTCCTGACATCACCCCTGAATGGCTTCGCTCAGGTGGGGGTGTTCAGAACAGGGGAGTTATTCCCCCCTGTTCTGATCACCCCCACCTGAGGAAATAGTTTCTCCCTATCTACCCTATTAAATGCCTTGATCATCTTAAAGATCTCAATTAGATTCTTTTAAACTCAAGCCAGTCTCGGGTAGATTTTCCACATCCACGTCTGCAGTGAGGTACATAGCCCATTGCCAGCACGGACTGGAAAATCATGAGCATCAATCACATTCACAATGTTCAGATGTACACTGGCAAAAAGAAATTAATCAGAAAACCTGCCCTATTAATTTATATTAGATATAAATAAAGTGAAGTCATCCTGACAGCTCAGAAGTAGAGTCTCCAGCTCTGAGAAGGCCAAGATTCAATCTCCTGTCAGTGAAACAAAGAAAGACTTGCATTTATATAGCACCTTTCACGGCCTTAGGACGTCGTAAAGCACTTTAAAGCCAATGGAGTAATGTTGAAGTGTAGTCACTGTTGTAATGTAGCAAACATCAGGGTCCAACAAACAGCAGTGTGATAATGACCATATAATTTGTTATAGTGATGTTGACTGAGGAATAAATATTGGTCAGGACACTGGGAAGAACTTCCCTTCTCTTCTTCAAATATGGCCGTAGGATCTTTATCACCCACCTAAACGGACAGATGGTGCCTCGGTTTAATGTCTCATTCGAATTAAAGGATATGGAACCGAAGTGCATGAATGGAGTTAAGATTCATATCACCATGTTCTAATTGAATGGCAGAACAGCCTCGAGGGGCTGAATAGACTACCCCCGTTCCTACGTTCCTACCCTAATCTCTTTATTTTATACTCTTTCAAAACAAATCGATTTTAAAAACATGGACAAAATTGGACTCTGGCTGAACAACAGCTCTGAAGATTGAGAGACTTGTGTCGTAGATGCAACCGAGATCAATTCCAAACTTGGAATAGGGATTCAGTTTTACTGGATCAGCCCCGGCAGCCCAATCATTCCCAGAGGTGAATACTTTGCCAGGAAGGGTTAAAATCAGCATTCACTTACTTTCCAAAGCCGCATTTGGTTGCTGAACCTCCATGGGTTATCATATTCATGACACTGTTTTTGTTGCATTTTTTAAAAAAAATCACAGGACAAGTTCCTTAACCAAAAATGATTCCATTATTCAAAACATCTGATGTCATTGGACTATTTATGAAATTGGAAAGCTCAGTGAGCTGAGGTTAGTCTAGAATATAACTGACATCATCAGCTTCTGGCCATTTCAAATATATGTTTCCGTAGTTAAATCTGCTCGCTTTAGATTTAGCTACCAAGCTAACTGGCACAGTTTGTGCTGCATTTGTTTGTTGAATTGGACTGTTAATTCACCTGGCTCCACATGTAGAGGACTTCATCTCACCATTGGTCTAATTCCATCTTTTGTCCTTCTACACAGGAGTTGCAAGGTCTGCCTTGTTGTTACGCCCTGTAGCTCAGCAAAAGGACATGATTCAGACTGTCCCAGACTCAGCGGCTCATATCAAAGTAAGTCAGTAAAATACATTTCTGTAAGTTTATTGCTTGAGACGATGCTCTGACTTGGGGTGTGTGGTGTGAGAGGGAGGGAGTGTGCAGGGTGTGGGGTGAGTTGGGGTTGAGTGTGTGGAGGTTGTTGTGGAGCAAGACTTGTGCTGATTCATTGTTTATATGTTGTGTATCTCGGTAGCTTGCTGCAAAAAAAAAAGTCAATTTTAACACGAATCTGTGACAGTTCACATCTGCTGGTCCAACAGCAGCTTTGTTACCTTCTCCTCCATGTCATGTTGCCTCCAGTCTACAAAGAGCACCATTAAGAAAGTCAGAAATGATAGTATTCACGTGCTTGGATAGCTTAGTTGGTGATTGCATTGCCTGGTATAGAACTGAGGCCCATATCGACCATAAAGGCCCTAGGTTTGGCCCCTGGTATTTACTGGTGTCAGCTGGGGCAACAGGTTGGGTACTAAAGTTGTCCTTAACACCCTTACATTAGAAAGGGAAAAACGACAAGGATTTCTGCTTCCGATCACTGCCCAATGACCCTACTGGATAGTGTGTATATGTGTGTGTATACGCGTGTGTGTGTGTGACCGATAGAATCGGACTCAGCTGTGATGATGCCTTCTGTTGAGGTTCATTGCCTCAGCTCATGAAGAAAGGCTTGAATGAGGCAGCAGAGGGCTAAGTAAAACATTTGTGGAACTGTCTGGTAGCGCTCCTGTGAAGCACCTTGAGATGCTTTACTTCATTAAAGGCACTATATAAATGCAAGTTGTTGTTGTATCTCAGCTGAACAGCCTTTAGAAGAGGAAGGGAGGAAATTGGGAAAAAGAAATACAAAGGAAAAGAGTAATGTCTGATGACTAACACACTTGTTGCATCCAGCATGGCCGCTCGATAGATGTACTTTTCAGAACAGACTGTACCTGGCCAGATCTGAGTTCAAACACACTAAGAGCCTGTGATCCTTCACGTGTGATCTCATCTGCGCAGGGATACAAAGCAGAGGTGATGAGTTTCCATAGAGAGAGAGAAAGATAAAATAGGAGCAAGGATCACCACATCCATTCTCCTGCATCTTGTAGCCATGGTTTCAGGGTGCAGCCGTAGGAAAAGGACTTTTAATTGTTGAACTTCAGAAGCTCTTAACCAATGGCTGTTTATCATAGTGGGTAGAGCATGGAAACATAGGAACAGGAGCAGGCCATTCATTCCCTCGAGCCTGTTACACCATTCAATTAGATCATGGCTGATCTGTATATTAACTTCATCTACACGCCTTGGTTCCGTAACCATTAAAATCTTTATTAGAACAGAATATCCAAGTGAGCACTCACATTCAATTCATAGACAGCGGACAATTTTGGAAGTGTAAAATTATATCGTTATTTGAATATTACCGTTACTTGAATATTACTGCTACTTGAATATTACTGTTACTTGAATTATATCATTACTTGAACATTACCGTTACTTGATGAAAGTTTTGACATCAAGAGCAAAATACTAGCACTTCTCTAACAAAAAACTCAGCAAAAACTAGCATCATATATATCCTATATTCTGGACATTATTACTTCATAAATGTGCAGTGATTATGCCGAGGTTGTTAATCCTTCTATGGAGACACCATCACACATCAGGTTTATGGAACATGCTTGCTGTTGATGCACTGTGTGACATCTGTCACCAATATACACCCCTCCCCCACCGATTAAATGTGAAATACAATCGCCCCTGCCAACTCCACAGTACATATTATCAAGAAATATTGCGGGTGAATGGGAGTGACTTCTAAGCAACATCAACGATGATTATAAAACCACTAGAACTTCACTCTTTGGTGTCATCTAAATCCCTTGATGAGATTATTGCCTGGTAATCTTGGGAGCTATTATTCCTTCTCTACATACACATCACTGCACTTTAATTATATGGTTATATTTAAGAGCAAGTGCTGATTTTCCCTGTTCAGTGGGACAATCCCTACTGCAGACATACTTTCCTTCAATAGCTTTCCTCCAAAATGAGGGACACAGGCTTAAAATGGACAGGTTCCGAGTGCAAGGCGACATTAAAGCCCAGACATTTTTCTTTGTGATGTTGCCATTCCTCTCTCTAGTATTTCAATAGTAAACAGAGGAATGGCAAGATCTGAACTCTCCGGAAAGTCACAGCTGTGGAGCGGGGAGGAGGGAGGGTAGGGGGAGGAGAATGCGGGGTGGGGGCAAGTTGAAGAGATCACAGGCGGCGGGGGGATTGAAGAGATCGTGGGTCGTGGAGGTTTTGGATTGTGGGGACGGAAGCCGATTGTGGGGAGGGATGGTAGTTTGCTTGACGGGCCGGAGGGAATGACTCTTGCTCATCCCGGCCCACACGTAGTGCTGGAAAGGCACTTAGCTGTTGGATCTGGCCGTCTCCGGCATCCTTCAGCTGTTGTACTTCTCCGGACTTGGGAAACCCTTGCTGGAGGTATTAAAGGTGTTAAAATTTGGGGCACGCGGCCTCATCAACAGATTTAAATAACTGACCCGCCTCTCAAGAGTAAGTTCATCAACCTGGCCCAAAAGTTGGGGAGTACGAGGCTAGCTGGGGTCGGGATTCAGATTTTTGGTATTTTAACCTAACCGCTCCCCTCCCGATCCTCTTCTGCCCGTACTCAGGGAGGAGGATTAAAATTCCTCCTAATGTCTCCGTTAAAGAGGGAACAGAGAAATGTGATATGAACGTGTCAAGCATTCATGTGATAATTTATAGGATTGGAAGAAATCTTTTGTTCCACACAGAGTAGTTGGCATGGCCAACGTTTGTGACTTAAACAATTTATAGCTTTTGCACCATTGTGTTAATTTTTATGATTCAGGGGGACAGAAGGGAACCATCTTTCCTGTCTATCTATTCCTGTGAAGCACAAAATCTTCCTTGTTGGCAGGTTAAATGGAGCAGATTCCTGGCAAAAGCAGTCGATCCTACACTTAATGAACTCCTTCAAAAAGGAAACGGATAAATATCAGGTAAAGATGCGAGGTTCTCGGGATAGCTATAGAGCGAGATGATCAAACACCGCACAGGACACGATGGTTCCTGTTTTGTTGAGGTTGGGCAGGTTCATGCGGAGTTTGAAGCTTCTTAGTAGAGATGGGAACATTCTGGAGTTTGGCTGTGGGAATCAGCTAGTTTTTATGAAGAACTGTTTGTCAGGAATTTAAATGGGTTGGTGTGAGGCCATGATAGGATAGATTGCACATGGGCCGTGGATGGGTGGGGAAGAGGGCTTCATGAGCCAAGTAGCTGTTTCTCATGTTTTCTTCTAATCTAATGAAAGGTAAATGTTTTTTCTTCTGTTCCAGTATGCTGACAGTACTGCAAGAAAGCTTGGATTGCCTCAGCAAGAGTTCTGATTGCTAAATTTTTGGCTTAACATTTTTTTTAAAATGACTGCTTCTGCAGTTGGAAGCATGTGGTTTGTGTGTGTCAGGTCTTGAATTTTAACAGTGGAAAAGTAAATTATGGATTAGAACGACTCCTGACACAAGCAAGAATTTTCTAGGCAAATTAACGTTGCTCTGAGCAGTGACTGACTTTATATTCTATGGACATGTATGCATTTGCGTGGTGTGTGCGCAGTAAGAAAGAAATAAAGGCAGAAGGACTTGCATTTATATAGTGCCTTTCACGATCACTGAACGTCTCAAAGTGCTTTACAACCAAATAAGTACTTTTGGAGTGTAGTCACTGTTGTAATGTGGGGAGAGAGAGGGGGCAATTGTTTTCTTTAATGCAGTAGTTATACTCCAGGCCTAATGTCATTGTGAAGTTTTTTTTTCTATTGCTTCAGTATACGATGAGCAGGAAACTTTTGTTAAATTCGCATTCATTTAATTGTTTTCTAGCAGCCGACATATAGGTCAAGAGTTAGAACAGGGCAGAGGTCAACAGAACAAAAATACACTCATTATCCAGTATCTTTTGTTTCATTTTTAATCCTTTTTAAGACCCGTCCTTTCACCATGCTCCTTCATATGGTATTCTCTTTCACTTTCTGTTTGTCTCTCTCTCTCCCCCCTCTATTATCCCAACCATTTTGCTCATGTAAATACTTCCTCCCTTTCGTCCTTCCTTTGTCCCTTCATCTATTTCTCCCTCCACTTCTCTGCCATCTCTCTCCCCTTTCTCCTATCCCTTCCTCCTTCTCCCTCCCTCTTCTGTTCTCTCCCTCACTTTCTCGCCTTCTTTTCTCTACCTCCTACTATCCCCTTCTTTCCCCTTTATTTCCCATTTTCTTTCTCTGCTTATCTCCCCTCTATTCATGCCTTGTTTCTGCTTATCTCCCCTCTATTCATGCCTTGTTTCTTTCTCTCCTTCCTCTCTCGTTCTCCTCCATCTCCCCAATCATGAGAGGTTTTCATGGAGAAGATAAGGAGAAACTTTTTCCACTGGCAGGAGAATCGGTAAGCAGAGGACGCAGAATTAAGGTAATTGGCAAAAGAGCCAGATGTGATATGAGGAGAATTGTTGTTGTTTCGCAGTGAGTTGTTGTGTTCTGGAATGCTCTGCCTGAAAGGGTGGTGGTAGCAGATTAAATAAGAACATAAGAACATAAGAATTAGGAACAGGAGTAGGCCATCTAGCCCCTCGAGCCTGCTCCGCCATTCAACAAGATCATGGCTGATAATAATAACTTTTAAAAGGGAATTGGATAAATACTTGACAGGGAAAAGAATTACAGGGCTATGGGGAAAGAGCAGGGGAGTGGGATTTATTGGATAGTTCTTTCAAATTGCCGCGATGTGGCCTCCTTCTGTGCTGTATGACTCCGTGATTCTATCTATCCCCTTTCCGCCTACTCTACTGCTGCTTGAAAATAATCCCCCCCCCTTTATGATTCCTGCCTTTTCGGATTGCTGCTCTTTCTCACTTCATTGTGTGACACTTTGAACAGACTTGCTGCCTGCTCTCACGTGCCACATATTCTTGTCTGAGTCTTTTAATTGGAAACAGAGACTGCTCATGGACAGCTTCGGATGGTATTGTATGTGGAAGGTATTGGTTAAACGTGTCTGTAGGAATAAAATGATTGAAACAAAAATAAACCTAAGATCCCAACTTATAAAAAGTGATGGTTTCGCTATAATTTACAAATGAGAAGAACATGCAAAAGCCTGAGACAATGGTACCGAAAGAGTGCAGTCAGCACTGTCATTAGAATTAGATTGCCATAACCAATTCCCTGGAACAAGATTAAAGAGCACTGCGTTAGATCTTATACGTATACGAAGGATTGCATTCAATTTGGAATTGATTGTATAATAATTTGCGTTCATTCGATGATTTTGTTTTCTTCTTTCCAATTTTCCCCTTTCCTCTTGTTACGTATGCAATAAAGGTACAAACTGAGTACTGTTTAACTGAACAAGGTACAACCTTGTTTCTGCTTTATTACGGCCCAAAGTGTCTGACTCACAAAATGGCTGGCCTTTTATACCAGAGCAGCTCAGTGCTGCTCAGTAGCCTCCAACAATAGCACCATCTGGTGGCTACAAACAGCATGTACATACATGACACCTCTCTTGCTGGGTGATGACAGCTCTCTGCTGCCTCACGCAAGTGGCCATTGATCATGTTAAAGCCCAGGCTGGTCATTGTGGTGCTCGTTACAGCAGCTATGGCTGAGATCTGCTAACAGCACAGATTCCAATATCAAAACTAGGAGGTACTTTGTGGGTAGAGTTCAGGACACTGCACTTTCCAACTGGACCATCCAAAGAGCCCTTAACAGGCCATCACAAGCTATTGATATAACATTGTCATTCTAACACCAACAATGAACTAAATTAAAAACACATTCACTCTCGGGATATGGGCGTCGTGAGCCTGGCCAGTATTTATTGCCCATCCCTAATTGCCCTTGTGAAGGTTGTGGCAAGCCTTCCTCTTGAACTGCTGCAGTCCATGTAGTGAAGGTAGTCCCATAGTGCTGTTGGGTAAGGAGTTCCAGGATTGCGACTCAGCGACGTTGAAGGAACGGCCGATTGTATGTCCCAAGTTGGGTGTGTGGTTTGGAGGGGAACCTGGAGGTGATGGTGTTCCCATGCACTTGCTGCCTTTGTCCTTCTAGGTGGTGGAGGTTGCAGGTTTGGGAGGTGCATTAGTAAAATCTAATGGTATTTAAAGGAAATTTAATTTGAAGCGGTATGAGTGCTTCTCTTTCCTCATTTGGACGACCTTGTTCAATGTCAGTAGACTGAGCAGACTACCGCTGAACATTCCACCCCACCTGCAGCCCAGGTGTTGTCCCATCGTTGGGCCTATGGCTCCAGCTGGAGTTGTAGGGGGGAGGGGATGGGGGGAGGTTGGAGGGGAACCGGCTGGCTTAGAGCCATTAAAATAAGAATTAAAGCACCCTTCATAGAACGAGATTATATTTCACTTTAATATCGCACTTGTCAAACTATTCAGTCAGTTGTATAATTAATTCCAGAACTTGAAATACAGTCAACTCCATTTCGATGAAAACCAGATCTGTGAAAGTTTTCAGAAAGTCGCGACTTGCTCCCAGTTCATTCCAGCGGTTTTCTGTGGCATTTTAATTCAAGCCTCTAAATGCAACGTCCAGACAGATAGAATTTTTCTTTTTTTTTTAAACAAAAGGTAAAATTAAAGCTAGAATTGGACAGGATGAACTGTGAAAGTCAGACCAGGAAACACAGTTTTAAATGTAACAATACCAAACAGTGCTCTTTCTTGCCTAGTTTACATTTGAAAACAAACATTGCATTTTAAAAATAATCTGACTGTCGAATGATAGTCAAAGTCTCCAGACTCAAAGGACGTGATATCAATAATGCTGGACTCTTTTTATTTTTTTGTTTGAGATTAAGGGCTCAATTTTCCCCAGTGCCGTTTTTTTTTTTGCGTATTGCAAGAGTTACGCTCGTTTTTTTTGGCCCTGACTACTCCAACAAAATAACTAGCAAGTTTCCCCATTCTATTTTTTGAAATTGGTGCCACGCAGCCTGTCCTGTAGCTTTGGGGGGGTGGAGCCTAATGTCCGCGCCAAAAAAATGATGCCCCCACTTCTGCGCATGTGCGATAAAAAAGGACGTTTTTGACGTGACTGCTATGGGTGCGCATGCTCAGTACAGCTCCCAGTCTGCATTTGGCCATTTTTAAAGAGCCAGTTGTGTGTGAGAACTTTAATACTCAGTGGAAAAATCAGAGCTGCAATACAATATGCAACACGGCTCAAGGACCAAGAATTTCTCACAGGATGAAGTGGAGCCACTGGTAATTGAGGCCAGATGGCACGAGCTGGACACCAGCAGAGGTCACATAAAAATTTCACCAAAAGAAATGAAGAAACGCTGGAACCAACTTGCAGAAGATTACTATGCAATGGTGACCACCCCGAGGTCTGGAGGCCAGTGCAAAAAGAAGTGGCCGGACCTTGGTCAAGTAGTTAGTGTAAGTAATATTTTCATTTATTCAATGGAATTGCAAATGTAAATGTGACCATCTATATATGTCTCACCCAGCAGAAAGACACCCTCTCTAAAAAGTTATATTTTCATCTTTGCAGAGGAAAGTGGCACACAACAAAAGGAAATAACTCGAACAGGAGGAGGCCCGGCAAATCTGCAACCATTGACACTCTTGGAAGAGAGGGTCGCTGCTTTGATGGGTCCTGCCTGGAGAAAAGCAACCACCACTGCACAAGCTGGGCCTACACTTGAGGGAGAGGGTACGTCCTCCAAATTCCACAATCTGGCTTTGCTAAATGTTAAGTACTGCGCGAGCTAGCCATGCTTCGGTTCATGGGGATGACTACGCTACGCTTTGGTTGATGCAATGTGCTATCATTCATCGTGGTCCTTCAAATGAGACTGTGTGTGCCTACTCATGCTACCCTGCCCCCTCCTCTGCTACTAACCATTTGTCTGTTCTGTTATATTTTGCAGAACTTGAGGCCAACCCTGACAAGCTGATGCAGAAGAAGATTCAGACGCGGACGACCCTGAAGTGGAGAACATCTTCCAATCCCACCTTTCAGACCAAGAGCATGGGGTTGAGGGGGAGTGGGTGGTGATGGATGAAGCCTCCATTGTTGTACTCACTCTGGAGGAGGTGCAGGGGCCGCCCGTTGAAGTGCTAGGCCCTTTCCTGAGTCGTATGAGTGTTGGGACATTCCATGGTTTCTACCAGTCCGAGGCTGTGGGTCCCAGTGGGATGCAGCGAGGCACACCCAGGGTCCCACTGTCCGAGGCTGCGGGTCCCATTGGGATGCAGCGAGGCACACCCAGGGTCCCACTGTCCGAGGCTGTGGGTCCCAGTGGGATGCAGCGAGGCACACCCAGGGTCCCACTGTCCGAGGCTGCGGGTCCCATTGGGATGCAGCGAGGCACACCCAAGGTGAGGAGGGGAAGGAGAGCTTGATAGCGCTCTCCTGAGGTGCAGGATCTAATAGATGTGGTTCAGATAATGGCAATGAGTGCGGAGAGCATTGACCTTACACGATCAGTGAATGGGCGATGAGGTATCAGTATTTTGGGAGAAGTAACAACACTTCCACGAGAAATGGGAATACTGTCCAGGAACATGAATGAGGGACTATCTCAGTCAGCTGAAACCATGTCGGTGCACATGAGGGAGGGACTGTTGCAGGTAGTTGAGACACTGTTGGTGAACATGAGGGAGGGAATGTCGAGAGTAGCTGATACAATGTTGGCGAACATGAAGGAGGGAATGTTGTAGGTAGTTGAGGCACTATCAGGGCACATGAGGGAGTGAATGTCGGAGTTAGCTGCTGCAATAAGGGCCCCGTGCCCATTGACAGAATCAACTGCCACTCCCACTCCAATCCCAGACCAGCCTCTGAAGAGGCCCGCCCTCCTCCGCCGTCGTGCTTCGGGTTCAGGTAGTTTCATGGCTTCCTCATCCTCATCATCCTCCTCATCATCTGCATCTTCCTCCTCATCATCAGCCACTCTCACCTCAGGTGGGTCTTCTACTACCAGCTGCTGTTGCCTCATGATGGCTAAGTTATGCAGCATGCAGCACACAACAGTGAACTGACCGACAATCTCAGGGGAGTATTGCAAGTAGCCTCCGTAATGATCGGAAACACTGTTTCAAGATGCCAATGGTCCTTTCTATTATGCTGCGCATTGCAATGTGCGACATGTTGTATTCCCGATCAGCTTCCATTTGGATTACGCGCAGGGGTATCATGAGCCAGGTGGCGAGACCGTACCCTTTGTCTCCCAGTAGACAGCTCTGCCCTTCTGGCTGCTGCTAAAACATGGCAGATATAGCGCTCTCGCATAGGATGAACGTATCATGGGTGCTCCCAGGATATCCCACATCAACTGACATGATGCAATGCATGTTGTCACACACGAGCTGCACATTCACGGAGTGGAAGCCTTTTCTGTTCCTGTACATCTCAGAATCCTGCAAAGGTGCTCGCAAGGCGATGTGGGTATAATCAATGCAGCCCTGTACAATTGGGAAGCCAGCAATCCTGGAGAAGCCCACAGCCCTTACACGTATTGCCTGGGCTATCATGGGGCATTTTATGTAGTCATTCCTCCGAGCATATAGTGCAGCTGTCACTTGCCGAATGCAGAAATGTGTTGCATGTTGAGAAATGGTGCACAAATCCCCAGTTGTGGCCTGGAATAATCCAGATGCATAGAATGAAAATGCAGCTGTAACCTTCACTTCAACTGACAAAGTAGTCCTCCTGACGCTTCTAGGTTGCAGGTCTGCTTTTACTAACTCACAGATCTTGGTTACAACTTATTTGCGGAAATGCAGCTTTCTCACACAGTCTGCTTCACTCAGGTGCAGGTATGAACGCCTGTCTCGATATACCCAACGGGGGTAGGCTCCCTGCCCATCATCCTACGTGCTCTGAGGTTCCTTGTGGGATGACGTCGAATCAATCATCTCCTCCGCAGCAGCATCATGCAGAAGGCTTGTCCGAGGTATGGCATTGTCAGTATTGCCCCCATGATTAAATTGTACCTTTGCAAGAAGCTCAAAACAGCAGGACAAGGAGTTAACGCTTCTTTGTTCTGTCTCTACCCAAGGTCAATGCCCTGGTATGGACCACACCCAGGTCTGGGCATGCGCAATAGGCTTGCTTACAATGGGAGGCTAGGTATTCAAATGAGGACATTTGGGGCAACGAAGTCTAATGCAATTCTTTAATTTTAGACTTTTTTCAAAGTACCACCCCACCACTGACTGATCGTCTCCTCACTGGCTCAAGGGTCGGCCGGCAGAATTGCTCCCTTGCCCGGACACAGGGGTTCGGCAAACACCCTCCCAGGCTTCTTTTGATGCTGTTGCATAGTGTAAGGGTTTTCATCCCTTCAGTTCGGCTTCCACATAGTACTCCCTCCCCCACCTGGGCTTCTTTTGAAGCTGAGCCCTGAGCCCCTGTGCCTGGGCAAGGGAGTGATTCTGCCGGCCGACGCTCCAACCCTCAAGCTGCTTTGGAGACGTTCGGTGGTGATGTGGTACTTTAAAAAAACTCCAAAATTAAAGAATTGCATTAGACTTCCATTTTCTGCATTTGAAGTTTGAAAATATTAAGCTTCAGGATGCATATTTAATGTGTGCTTGACTCCCTCCAAAACTTCGCATAAAAACAATGCCGCCTTTCTCCGCCCATTTTTTATTGTGAGCTGATTTTTCTTAAGTGCTCAGAAAGTTTTTTGGGAGTGGTCACATACGCCGTCCTAGGAGAAATGTAAGTTTGCCAAACTTGCATTAATGTGAAAAACTGGCAGATATCAGGTTACGCCCCCATGAAGCAAAAAATCCTAACCTAAAAAAATCGTAACTAACTGATGCACAAACTGTTGCACAATCTTTGGGGAAACTTGGATATTTTAATTTAGGCCAAAAAAAGTGGCGCAGATAACTGGGGAAAATTGAGCCCTACGACTTGAATTGATTTCCCGCCACTTCCTGGTCTCAATGGGCTACACACCAACTGTTGCTAAGATGTCAGCCGTGGCTCAATGGTCGCACTCTCAACTGTGTGTCAGAAGGTCATGGGTTCATGTTCCACTCCAGAGACTTGAACACATAATTTAGGCTGACCCTCCACTGCAGTGCTGAGGAAGTGCTGCACTGTTGGGAGGTGCCGTCTTTCAGATGAGACGTCAAACCGAGTCTGCCCTCTTAGGTGGCTGTAAAGATCCCATGGCACTATTTTGAAGAAGAACAGGGAAGTTATCCCCAGTATCCTGGCCAATGTTTATCTCTCAGTTAATAAAACAAAAACAGAATATCGGCCATTATCACAATGCTGTTTGTGGGATCTTGCTGTGCACAATTGGCAGCCACGGTTCCTACATTACAACTGTGGCTACACTTCAAAAAGTAATTCATTGGCTGTAAACGCTTTGGCACATCCCGTGGTCATGAAAGGCGCGATATAAATTGGCACGTTTAATAAAAAATCATGGCAGGAGGTGAGGCCACATACTCGCAGAATTTGTTCTCTTTACTCTGAAGGTTCTAGGAAATGCACAAGAGCATGTTGGAGATGACATTCTCTCTAACTTTCCCTTCCTTTCTGTGCAGATGTGCTTGTCCTTCATTTAATGACTGCTTTCCATGATATATTAACACAGTGTACACACAGTAAGCCACAGGCTAATCTTAAACTCAAAAGAATTGGCTAGTGTTCAGAATTTGTGGACAGTTTTCAAGGGCTCTTCCAATGAAAACAATTAACTAGTGAGAGATTCTATTAGTCATTTTAATGATGCCGGGCCTACCCCACTCAGGATTCTTCAGTGGCCCCCATGGCAGCCAATGAAAGGCAAGTTCTTAAAACATTTTTAAAAGAAAACATGCAGGATGCATTGCAATTCCACCCCACCCCCATAACCTGATCCAACCTCCCCTCCAGATCTCATGCGAAGGCCGTTTCTGACGTTGCAGCGGCCCGATGTTAAAAAGAATATAAGAAATAGGCACAGGAGTAGGCCATAAGGCCCCTCGAGCCTGCTCCGCCATTTAATACGATCATGGCTGATCCGATCATGGATTCAGGTCCACTTCCCCGCACGCTCCCCATAACCCTTTATCCCCCTATTGTTTAAGAAAATGTCTATTTCTGTCTTAAATTTATTCAATGTCCCAGCTTCCACAGCTCTCTGAGGCAGCGAATTCCACAGATCCACAACCCTCTGAGAGAAGAAATTTCTCCTCATCTCAGTTTTAAATGGGCGGCCCCTTATTCGAAGATCATGCCCTCTAGTTCTAGTCTCCCCTATCAGTGGAAACATCCTCTCTGCATCCGCCTTGTCAAGCCCCCTCATGAACTTATACGTTTTGATAAGATCACCTCTCATTTTTCTGAATTCCGATGAGTAGAGGCCCAACCTACTCAACCTTTCCTCATAAGTCAACCCCCTCATCTCTGGAATCAACCTAGTGAACCTTCTCTGAACTGCCTCCAAAGCAAGTATATCCTTTCGTAAATATGGAAACAAAAACTGCATGCAGTATTCCAGGTGTGGCCTCACCAATACCCTGTGCAACTGTAGCAAGACTTCCCTGCTTTTATACTCCATCCCCTTTGCAATAAAGGCCAAGATTCCATTGGCCTTCCTGATCACTTGCTGTACCTGCATACTAACCTTTTGTGTTTCATGTACAAGTACCCCCAGGTCCTGCTGTACTGCAGCACTTTGTAATCTTTCTCCATTTAAATAATAACTTGCTCTTTGAATTTTTCTGCCAAAGTGCATGACCTCACACTTTCCAACATTATACTCCATCTCCCAAATTTTTGCCCACTCACTTAGCCTGTCTATGTCCTTTTGCAGATTTTTTGTGTTCTCCTCACACATTGCTTTTTCTCCCATCTTTGTATCGTCGGCAAACTTGGCTACATTATACTTGGTCCCTTCATGCAAGCCGTTAATATAGATTGTAAATAGTTGGGGTCCCAGCACTGATCCCTGCAGCACTCCACTGGTTACTGATTGCTAACCCGAGAATGAACCATTTATCCCGACTCTCTGTTTTCTGTTCGTTAGCCAATCCTCTATCCATGCTAATATATTACCCCGAACCCCTGGTCTAATTTAGATGAGGGCTAAGGCTTAATTTTGATGGGGCCTTGGGCCTACCTGCTTCAGCGCAGGGATCGTTCCTCATGCTCAGTTCGCACCGCCAGGCTTACGCTGTACAATTCCTAGCCACTATGTCTATTGTATTTCCTTTCTCTCGTCAATTGGTCTATTCTTCAAAAAACTTTTAGGGCTAAAAATTGATTATAGCCTGGTTTGAGGCTGTTATGTATGTATGTAAACCTCACCAATATGTAAGACTTGCCATTAGGGGGCACATCTGAGGAGAACTAAGGGTCACCTGTGCACCCTGGGCAAGCAGGTATAAAAGGTAATCTATCATGCTGCTTCCTCACTCTGGAGTCACATTAAATAGACTAAGCTCACAACAGTTTGAGCTTACAATACAGTCTTGTGGAGTTATTCTGAACATAACAATTGGCGACAAGTAACGGATCATGAACTTTCACGCGGTAATGGCTGCCATTGATACTCTTGAGAGATTTGTTGAGGGTGATGATTGGGAAGCCTTCGTTGAGCGTCTCGACCAGTACTTTGTGGTCAACAAACTGGATAAGGCTGAGACGGCGATCAAGCACAGGGCGATTCTCCTCACCGTATGTGGGTCTTCGATATATGGCTTCCTCAAAAATCTGCTGGAATTGGACAAACCAATAGACAAGACTTACACAGAGCTGTGCACGCTGGTTCAGGAACAATTCAAGCTGAAGGAGAGCATCTTAATGGCCAGGTATCGCTTTTACACGCACCATCGCTCCGAGGGCCAGAATGTGACAGCTTTGTTGCTGACCTAAGACACCTTGCGGGATAGTGCGAATTTATCGGATCTTTGGGGAAAATGTTACATAGAAACATAGAAACATAGAAAATAGGTGCAGGAGTAGGCCATTCGGCCCTTCGAGTCTGCTCCACCATTCGATAAGATCATGGCTGATCATTCCCTCAGTACCCCTTTCCTGCTTTCTCTCCATACCCCTTGATCCAATTGTTGCCAATTTAAGTGTATCTAAGGGTTAAGTCATGGCAGGAGAGCTTGGTCGGGTGTTATGCTCCTCCTGTACCATGTGGGAACTCAGGGACGACTCCAGTGTCCTTGACGACTATATCTGCAGGAAGTGTATCCACCTCAAGCTCCTGACGGTCCGCGTTGCGGAGTTGGAGCTGAGGGTGGATTCACTCTGGAGCATCCACGATGCTGAGAATGACGTGAGTATCACGTGTAGCGAGTTGGTCGTACCGCAGGGAAAGGGTCCACAGCCAGATAGGGAATGGAAGACCAACAGGAAGAGCAGTGCAAGGAAGGTAGTGCAGGAGTCCCATGTGGTCATCCCCCTGCAAAACAGATACACTGCTTTGGGTACTGTTGAGGGGGATGACTCATCAGGGGAGAGCAGCAGCAGCCAAGTTCATGGCACCATGGCTGGCTCTGCTGCACAGGAGGGCAGGAAAAAGAATGGGAGAGCAATAGTGATTGGGGATTCAATGGTGAGGGGAATAGATAGGCGTTTCTGCGGCCGCAACCGAGACTCCAGGATGGTATGTTGCCTCCCTGGTGCAAGGGTCAAGGATGTCTCGGAGCGGGTGCAGGACATTCTAAAAAGGGAGGGAGAACAGCCAGTTGTCGTGGTGCACATTGGTACCAACGACATAGGTAAAAAAAGGGATGAGGTCCTACGAAACGAATTTAAGGAGCTAGGAGCTAAATTAAAAAGTAGGACCTCAAAAGTAGTAATCTCGGGATTGCTACCAGTGCCACGTGATAGTCAGAGTAGCAATCACAGGATAGCGCAGATGATTACGTGGCTTGAGCAGTGGTGCAGCAGGGAGGGATTCAAATTCCTGGGGCATTGGAACCGGTTCTGGGGGAGGTGGGACCAGTACAAACCGGACGGTCTGCACCTGGGCAGGACCAGAACCAATGTCCTAGGGGGAGTGTTTGCTCGTGCTGTTGGGGAGGATTTAAACTAATATGGCAGGGGGATGGGAACCAATGCAGGGAGACAGAGGGAAACAAAAAGGAGGCAAAAGCAAAAGACAGAAAGGAGATGAGGAAAAGTGGAGAGCAGAGAAACCCAAGGCAAAGAACAAAAAGGGCCACTGGACAGCAAAATTCTAAAAGGACAAAGGGTGTTAAAAAAACAAGTCTGAAGGCTTTGTGTCTTAATGCAAGGAGTATCCGCAATAAGGTGGATGAATTAACTGTGCAAATAGATGTTAACAAATATGATGTGATTGGGATTACGGAGACGTGGCTCCAGGATGATCAGGGCTGGGAACTCAACATCCAGGGGTATTCAACATTCAGGAAAGATAGAATAAAAGGAAAAGGAGGTGGGGTAGCATTGCTGGTTAAGGAGCAAATTAAGGCAATAGTTCGGAAGGACATTAGCTTGGATGATGTGGAATCTATATGGGTAGAGCTGCAGAATACCAAAGGGCAAAAAATGTTAGTGGGAGTTGTGTACAGACCTCCAAACAGTAGTAGTGATGTTGGGGATGGCATCAAACATGAAATTAGGGGTGCATGCAATAAAGGTGCAGCAGTTATAATGGGTGACTTTAATATGCACATAGATTGGGTTAACCAAACTGGAAGCAATACGGTGGAGGAGGATTTCCTGGAGTGCATAAGGGATGGTTTTCTAGACCAATATGTCGAGGAACCAACTAGGGGGGAGGCCATCTTAGACTGGGTGTTGTGTAATGAGAGAGGATTAATTAGCAATCTCGTTGTGCGAGGCCCCTTGGGGAAGAGTGACCATAATATGGTGGAATTCTGCATTAGGATGGAGAATGAAACAGTTAATTCAGAGACCATGGTCCAGAACTTAAAGAAGGGTAACTTTGAAGGTATGAGGCGTCAATTGGCTAGGATAGATTGGCGAATGATACTGAAGGGGTTGACTGTGGATGGGCAATGGCAGACATTTAGAGACCGCATGGATGAACTACAACAATTGTACATTCCTGTCTGGCGTAAAAATAAAAAAGGGAAGGTGGCTCAACCGTGGCTATCAAGGGAAATCAGGGATAGCATTAAAGCCAAGGAAGTGGCATACAAATTGGCCAGAAATAGCAGCGAACCCGGGGACTGGGAGAAATTTAGAACTCAGCAGAGGAGGACAAAGGGTTTGATTAGGGCAGGGAAAATGGAGTACGAGAAGAAGCTTGCAGGGAACATTAAGACGGATTGCAAAAGTTTCTATCGATATGTAAAGAGAAAAAGGTTAGTAAAGACAAACGTAGGTCCCCTGCAGTCAGAATCAGGGGAAGTCATAACGGGGAACAAAGAAATGGCGGACCAATTGAACAAGTACTTTGGTTCGGTATTCACTGAGGAGGACACAAACAACCTTCCGGATATAAAAGGGGTCGGAGGGTCTAGTAAGGAGGAGGAACTGAGGGAAATCCTTATTAGTCGGGAAATTGTGTTGGGGAAATTGATGGGATTGAAGGCCGATAAATCCCCAGGGCTTGATGGACTGCATCCCAGAGTACTTAAGGAGGTGGCCTTGGAAATAATGGATGCATTGACAGTCATTTTCCAACATTCCATTGACTCTGGATCAGTTCCTATGGAGTGGAGGGTAGCCAATGTAACCCCACTTTTTAAAAAAGGAGGGAGAGAGAAAACAGGGAATTATAGATCGGTCAGCCTGACATCGGTAGTGGGTAAAATGATGGAATCAGTTATTAAGGATGTCATAGCAGTGCATTTGGAAAGAGGTAATATGATAGGTCCAAGTCAGCATGGATTTGTGAAAGGGAAATCATGCTTGACAAATCTTCTGGAATTTTTTGAGGATGTTTCCAGTAGAGTGGACAAGGGAGAACCAGTTGATGTGGTATATTTGGACTTTCAGAAGGCTTTCGACAAGGTCCCACACAAGAGATTAATGTGCAAAGTTAAAGCACATGGGATTGGGGGTAGTGTGCTGACATGGATTGAGAACTGGTTGTCAGACAGGAAGCAAAGAGTAGGAGTAAATGGGGACTTTTCAGAATGGCAGGCAGTGACTAGTGGGGTACCGCAAGGTTCTGTGCTGGGGCCCCAGCTGTTTACACTGTACATTAATGATTTAGATGAGGGGATTAAATGTAGTATCGCCAAATTTGCGGATGACACTAAGTTGGGTAGCAGTGTGAGCTGCGAGGAGGATGCTATGAGGCTGCAGAGCGACTTGGATAGGTTAGGTGAGTGGGCAAATGCATGGCAGATGAAGTATAATGTGGATAAATGTGAGGTTATCCACTTTGGTGGTAAAAACAGAGAGACAGACTATTATCTGAATGGTGACAGATTAGGAAAAGGGGAGGTGCAAAGAGACCTGGGTGTCATGGTACATCAGTCATTGAAGGTTGGTATGCAGGTACAGCAGGCGGTTAAGAAAGCAAATGGCATGTTGGCCTTCATAGCGAGGGGATTTGAGTACAGGGGCAGGGAGGTGTTGCTACAATTGTACAGGGCCTTGGTGAGGCCACACCTGGAGTATTGTGTACAGTTTTGGTCTCCTAACCTGAGGAAGGACATTCTTGCTATTGAGGGAGTGCAGCGAAGGTTCACCAGACTGATTCCCGGGATGGCGGGACTTACCTATCAAGAAAGACTGGATCAACTGGGCTTGTAGTCACTGGAGTTCAGAAGAATGAGAGGGGACCTCATAGAAACGTTTAAAATTCTGACGGGGTTAGACAGGTTAGATGCAGGAAGAATGTTCCCAATGTTGGGGAAGTCCAGAACCAGGGGACACAGTCTAAGGATAAGGGGGAAGCCATTTAGGACTGAGATGAGGAGGAATTTCTTCACCCAGAGAGTGGTGAACCTGTGGAATTCTCTACCACAGAAAGTTGTTGAGGCCAATTCACTAAATATATTCAAAAAGGAGTTAGATGAAGTCCTTACTACTAGGGGAATCAAGGGGTATGGTGAGAAAGCAGGAATGGGGTACTGAAGTTGCATGTTCAGCCATGAACTCATTGAATGGCGGTGCAGGCTAGAAGGGCCGAATGGCCTACTCCTGCACCTAGTTTCTATGTTTCTATGTTTCTATGTTTCTATCCCCTTAGCCGTAAGGGCCATATCTAACTCCCTTATGAATATATCTAACGAACTGGCATTAACAACTCACTGCGGCAGGGAATTCCACAGGTTAACAACTCTCTGAGTGAAGATGTTTCTCCTCATCTCAGTCCCAAATTGCCTACCCCTTATCCTAAGACTGTGTCCCTGGTTCTTGAGTTCCCCAACATCGGGAACAATCTACCCGCATCTAGCCTGTCCCGTCCCGTCAGAATCTTGTATGTTTCTATGAGATCCACTCTCATCCTTCTAAACTCCAATATATAAAGGCCCAGTTGATCCAGTATCTTCTCATATGTCAGTTCAGCCATCCCGGGAATCAGTCTGGTGAAACTTCGCTGCACTCCCTCAATAGCAAGAATGTCCTCCCTCAGATTAGGAGACGAAAACTGAACACAATATTCCAGGTGAGGCCTCACCAAGGCCCTGTACAACTGCAGTAAGACCTCCCTGCTCCTATACTCAAATCCCCTAGCTATGAAGGCCAACATACCATTTGCCTTCTTTACCACCTGCTGTACCTGTATGTCACCGTTCAATGACTGATGAACCATGACACCCAGGTCTCGTTGCACCTCCCCTTTTCCTAACCTGCCACCATTCAGATAATATTCTGTCTTCGCGTTTTTGCCCCTAAGTGGATAACCTCACATTTATCCACATTATACTGCATCTGCCATGCATTTGCCCACTCACCTAACCTGTCTAAGTCATCCTGCAGCCTCTTAGCGTCCCCTCACTGTTCACACCGCCACCCAGTTTAGTGTCATCTGCAAACTTGGAGCTATTACACTCAAATCCTTGATCCAAATCGTTAATGTATATTGTAAAGTGCTGGGGCCCAGCACTGTGCCCTGCGGCACTCCACAAGTCACTGCCTGCCATTCTGAAAAGGACCCGTTTATCCCGACTCTCTGCTTCCTGTCTGCCAACCAGTTCTCTATCCATGTCAGTACATTACCCCCAATACCATGTGCTTTGATTTTGCACAACAATCTCTTGTGTGGGACCTTGTCAAAAGCCTTTTGAAAGTCCAAATACACCACATCCACTGGTTCTCCCTTGTCCACTCTACTAGTTAAATCCTCAAAAAATTCCAGAAGATTTGTCAAGCATGATTTCCCCTTCATAAATCCATGCTGACTTGGACTGATCCTGTCACTGCTTTCCAAATGCACTGCTATTTCATCCTTAATAATTGATTCCAACATTTTCCCCACCACTGATGTCAGGCTAACCAGTGTCTAATTACCCGCTTTCTCTCTCCCTCCCTTTTTAAAAAGTGGTGTTTCATTAGCTAGCCTCCAGTCCATAGGAACTGATCCAAAGTCGATCGACTATTGGAAAATGATCACCAACGCATCCACTATTTCTGGGGCCACTTCCTTAAGTACTCTGGGATGCAGACTATCAGGCCCCGGGGATTTATTAGCCTTCAATCCCATCAATTTCCCTAACACAATGTCCCACCTAATATAGATATCCTTCAGTGCCTCCTTCTCACTAGACCCTCGGTCCTCTAGTACTTCTGGAAGGTTATTTGTGTCTTCCTTCGTGAAGACAGAACCAAAGTATTTGTTCAATTGGTCTGCCATTTCTTTGTTCCCCATTATAAATTCACTTGAATCCAACTGCAAGGAACCTATGTTTGTCTTCACTCATCTTTTTCTCTTCACATATCTATAGAAGCTATTGCAGTCAGTTTTTATGTTCTCGGCAAGCTTCTTCTCGTACTCTATTTTCCCCATCTTAATTTAACCCTTTGTCCTCCTCTGCTGAATTCTAAATTTCTCGCAGTCCTCAGGTTTGCTGCTTTTTCTGACCAATTTATATGCCTCTTCCTTTGATTTAACACTATCCTTAATTTCCCTTGTTAGTCACGGTTGAGCCACCTTCCCTGCTTTATTTTTATTCCAGACAGGGATGTACAATTGTTGAAGTTCATCCATGTGATCTTTAAATGTTTGACATTGCCTATCCACTGTCAACTCTTTAAGTATCATTTGCCAGTCTACTCTAGCCAATTCATGCCTCAAACCATCGAAGTTACCTTTCCTTAAGTTCAGGACCCTAGTTTCTGAATTAACTGTGTCACTCTCCATCCTAATAAAGAATTTTACCATGTTATGGTCACTCTTCCCCAAGGGGTCTCGCACAATAAGATTGATAATTAGTCCTTTCTCATTACACATCATCCAGTCTAGGATCGCCAGCCCTCTAGTTGGTTCCTCGACATACTGGCCGAGAAAACCATCCCTAATACACTCCAGGAAATCCTCCTCCACCGCATTGCTACCAGTATGGTTAGCCCAATCAATATGTAGATTAAAGTCACCCATGATAACTGCTGTACCTTTATTGCATGCATCCCTAATTTCTTGTTTGATGCTGTCCCCAACCTTACTACTACTGTTTGGTGGTCTGTACACAACTCCCACTAGTGTTTTCTCCCCCTTGGTATTCTGCAGCTCCACCCATACCAATTCCGCATTATCCAAGCTAATGTCCTTTCTTATGATTGCATTAATTTCCTCTTTAACCAGCAATGCCACTCCGCCTCCTTTTCCTTTCTGTCTAATCTTCCTAAATGTTGAATACCCCTGAATGTTGAGTTCCCAGCATTGGTCACCCTGGAGCCATGTCTCTGTGATGCCAATTACATCATACCCGTTAACTGCTATCTGCGCAATTAATTCGGTCACCTTATTCCGAATACTCCTCGCATTGAGGCACAGAGCTTTCAGGCTTGTCTTACTAACACACTTTGCCCCTTAAGAATTTTGGTGTAATGTGGCCCTTTTTGCTTTTTGCCTTAAGTTTCTCTGCCCTGCACTTTTACTTTTCTTCTTTCTATCTTTTGCTTCTGCCCCCATTCTACTTCCCTCTGTCTCCCTGCATAGGTTCCCATCTGCCTGCCATATTAGTTTAACTCTTCCCCAACAGCACTAGCAAATGCTCCGCCTCGGACATTGGTTCCAGTTCTGCCCAGGTGTAGACCGTCCGGTTTGTACTCGTCCCACCTCCACCAGAACCGGTTCCAATGTCCCAGGAATTTGAATCCCTCCCTGCTGCACCACTCCTCAAGTCACGTATTCATTTGAGCTATCCTACAATTCCTACTCTGACTAGCACGTGGCACTGGTAGCAATCCTGAGCTTACTACTTTTGAGGTCCTACTTTTTAATTTCGCTCCTAGCTTGCTAAATTCGTCTTGTAGGACCTCATCCCTTTTTTTTTACCTGTATCATTGGTACCTATATGCATCATGACAACTGGCTGTTCACCCTCCCTTTTCAGAATGTTCTGCACCCGCTCCGAGACATCCTTGACCCTTGCACTAGGGAGTCAAAATACCATCCTGGAGTCTTGGTTGTGGCCGAAGAAACGTCTATCTATTCCCCTTACAATTGAATCCCCTATCACTATTGCTCTCCCACTCTTTTTCCTGCCCTCCTGTGCAGCAGAGTCACCCACGGTGCCATGAACTTGGCTGCTACTGCTCTCCCCTGATGGGTCATCCCCCTCAACAGTACCCAAAGCGGTGTATCTGTTTTGCAGAGGGATGACTGCAGGGGACCCGTGCACTGCTCTTCCTGTTGGTCATCCATTCCTTATCTGGCTGTGGACCCTTTACCTGCGGTAAGACCAACTCACTAAATGTGCTAATCACGTCATGCTCAGCATCGTGCATGCTCCAGAGTGAATCCACCCACAGCTGCAGTGCTGCAATGCGGTCCATCAGGAGCTGCTGCCGGATACACTTCCCGCATATGTAGTCGTCAGCGACACCGGAGGCTTCCCTGCTTTCCCACATAGTGCTGGAAGAGCATAACACGTGTCTGAGCTCTCCTGCCATAACTTAACCCTTAGCTACACTTAAATTGGCAACAACAATGCTAAAGGCTACTTAGTGATATAGAAAGGAAAAAGAAAAACTACTCACCAATCACCAGCCAATCACTTACCCCCTTGGCTGTGATGTCACCTTTCGATTTCTTTCTACTTCTTTTTTCCTCCCTGCTGCAGCTGCACAAGCTGGCCTCTGCGACTCACCACGCTGGTCCCCGGACTTCCCGCTGGCCTTTTGTAGGCTGCTCCGATGCTACTCCGCCTCTCCGACTTGCCGACTCACCACGCTCGTCCCCGGACTCCCTGCTGTCATTTTGTGGGACTTTTTCGTGCTTGGAATCGGCCACGAGGTTATTCTTTGCAAACTGCTGTCTGCCAAATCCCTAGAACTGAGCAAGGCCATCACGATAGCCCAGGCTTTCATATCCACGAGCGACAACACAAAACAGATAGCTTCACAGAATCAAAGCTCACCGGCAAATACTGTGCATAAAATAATGCTTTCAGCAGGTAGAACTGTACATGGCAGGGCCTACACGACCGCAGAGGCCAGGCCTAGGGTGACTTAGAGTCCACCGTGGGGCGTGAATGCGTATCCATTAACATCATGTTGGCGCTGCGGGGGCAGTCATAGAGCCCATCAATGTCGATTCAAGCACGATGTGCGCAAGGGCTGTGGAACAATGGGGCACCTCCAGCGAATGTGCAAATAACCTGTGACTCACCACGTGGCAGAGTCAGGAGAGGACGACCGATCCAGCGAGGATCATGCTGAATGAGCAGGAGAGGCAACTCAACCTGAGGATGAAGAGGAAGTATATGGGATATACACCTTCACCACCAAAAGCCCTCCGATAATGTTATAAGTTAAACTCAATGGCACTCCAGAGTGAGGAAGCAGCAAGGTGGATTGCCTTTTATACCTGCTTGCCCAGGGTGAACAGTTGACCCTTAGGTCTCCCACAGGTGTGCCCCCTGGTGGCAAGTCTTACATATTGGTGAGGTTTACATACATACATAACATCACTCCCCACCAAAGTCTTATGTATTGTACATATTGTACATAACGGCGAATCACTAGACGGGATGTTGCAGTTTATTTGTCGCAAAGATGAAATGCTCATCCCATCAGATTTCCCCCTATGGGGTAACCCTGCAATGTTGCAAAGAAAGGCAGGGAGGCTACACACAGTCGTTGGTCCCGGGCCTCCATACCATGGCCCAGGATCCACGGGGACCACGCGGCCTCCTGCCACTACTGAAAGTCTCAAGGCCATATTGGCCATCCTTGGCTTGCCAGACCTTAGGGTCACCGACAATAGTCCGGAGCGGGCAGCCCAAATCATAAAGCCAAGCACCATACCTGTCACGATAAACTCCCTACAGACCCGGCTATCCCGGGTGCTACGCAATCACCGGACAGAATCACTCAGAACCAAGCCTTCCGTATGCTATCAGCAGAGAGTGTACCATGATCTCACGGCTCCTCCACACGACATCAGAATAAATTATGTAGACCATGTTCATGGCCCCAGATGGGCGGCTAGCACTGTATTAGCCAAAGAGGGGAATGGAGTGTTTCTTGTGAAACCATGTAATGGACAAACGCAGAAAGCATTTGGACCAGACCAAACTGCGAACTACAGATAACCATGAACCACTGTGAAAGGACCTGGCCCCCAGCGACCCACTAACACAATCGCCCTCGCTGTCAACCACGAGAATGAACCCACCATGCCCAACAGTCCGATCAGACCAGCTGCGCGGCCGTGCAGCAATGATCTGACCAACTCACCCATGCCAGGACTTCAACTCAGGCGATCGACCCGGGAATGCAGAGTGCCAGATCGCCTCAACTTGTAAATAACTTGTACAAAGGACTTTGGGGGGGGGAGTATGTAAACCTCACCAATATGTAAGACCTGCCACCAGGGGGCACACCTGGGGAGACCTAAGGGTCATCTGTGCACCCTGGGCAAGCAGGTATAAAAGGTAATTTACCATGCTGTTTCCCCACTCTGGAATCACATTAAAGAGACTAAGGTCACAACAGTTTGAGCTTACAATACAGTCTTATGGAGTTATTCTGAACATAACAGAGGCGGTGACACCGCCTGGTCGCTAACTCTGCCGCCGGGCGATGTTTACCGCCTCCAACCGGGATATTCACTTTTAGCGCCCCAAGTGGTGAGTGGAGCACTAAGGGAAGTGTTTCACATCCCTCTCAGGGCGCTAACCCCAATTCCTGGGGCACTATCGCTGGAGCGCTGCTGAAGTTCTGGCGCTAGGAAACCGGCATCCCAGCGACTAAAGGGGAGGTCAGCTGGACCACCCGAAAAGTGAAAGAAAAGCCAAGGCAGCTAAACACCAGTGTCCAGCATCTAGGAGAGATGCATCAATGGAAAATAAAATCATTTTAACTGCCCGCCTGCTCCCCCTTGGACATATCGCCCCGGCAGTTTCTCCCTGATGCCCGCTTTCCCTCGGAAGTAGCGCCAGATTCTTTGCCTTGGGGAGAAATGAAGATTCCTTTCCGTCTTGTTCTGATGTCATCCTTGGTTGTCCCACAAACTCTTGTAGAATGAGCTGTTCTATATGGTTTCCTTTCCAAAATCTGCAGTTTAATGATCAAACATCAAAGAATCCTTTATCAGTTAGCAGGCCTTGCTTCCTTATCTCTGCAACTGTCCGCATTATTTCCTCTTGTGAGTTACTTCAGGTATAATCTTATGAAGGCTCCATTTCGTCTGGCATTCTCTCTCAGCATTCTGGACAATATGCACCCTGATTGCAGTCCTTCACCAAGAAACCGAGGGTTTCATTCAAGACTATTATTTTAGTATTCTTTAAAACAAGTACCACAAGTCCAAAATCCTTCACTGACAGACAGCAACCCATCCAGTTCCACCTTCACCGTCACCGACAGGTAATGACCCATATAGTTCCACTGTACCATCACCGACAGGTAATGACCCATATAGTTGCTCTCTGTTCCCCCCCCCCCCCCATCACCGACAGGTAATGTTACTGTGCTCTAACCTAACCAGGTTAACCAGGCCACCACTCATTGAACTGATTCTTGTGCTGGGTGTTTTTTTGTTCATACCAAAGATCACCTAAATTTTGTTAAAACTCAGAATGAAAAACAAAGTAAAAAAAGAATCAAAACTTGAAAAAATGTATATTTTTCAATGTCCTCTGTGTTTTGCGCTCAGTAATAGCGTGTTTTCTCTGGGTGTAGCACGGTTTCAATCCAGAGAGGTTTCAAGATTCCTAACCAGTGACCTGTAATGTTAGTTTTAAGTAAAGGTATATAATATGAACCGCATACTATAATTATTTATAAATGCCACAAAAAAAACCTCAAGGCCTGTATTTTGGAAAGTGAGATGGACTAAAAATGCATTGCCAGTTAATGTCAGTCTCTGCTGCTGTTGCTGTTTCTCTCTTGGGATTGGTGCCAGAGTGGGGAGAGGGAAGAGCAAAGTCCTGGTTGGAATTTATTGAAAATAGAAACTCCTCTCTGGTATCTAGGAATATTGTGGCATTTTGCAGACCGCAACGGGGGAAAGAAAATGTGGTCTGATCACCTTCACCGATCTAGCCATTGTGTACATGTGGGAAAAATATAGGCAGACACTGCACAGATACTGCGAGAGTTTTATAAGATGGGAGATGGGGGCGGGGGGTGTCGTTGCCAAGATGTGGCAGACACATACACACATCCTCACGTGCCCAGTCAGCTCACTCTGCACTCCAGATGTCCAACTAACTGCAGCTGTCTGCTCCTCTCAGCCACACTAGCGACAAAAGGTAAAGACTTTTGTCATTCTTTATTGCTCAAGCTCCCTTAGTTACCGTTCTGCTGTGCGATATAGGGAAGGGTGGCGGGGGAGGGGGGGGTGGGAGAGGGTAGGGGGGGGAGTATAGGAAGGGGAAACTTCTACCAATTTCTATTTTATTTATTAAGAGTAACCCTTCATAATTTGAGAGAAACTGTAGCAAATTTTTGAGGGTACATAAAGGACTTGCATTTTTCTTTGGATTGAATGTTTGCTGTAATATTATGGTGAAAACCAAATTAATCTATAGTTAGGAACTGTCTTTCAAAACAGATTTCTTTTGGGGCGAGATGTGTCTATGCAACTTTATAACAGCTACGCAACACAGGGCGGGCCATTTCATGGCATCTTCATCGAGAACACCCACTCTGATCTCACTAACGTTTTCTGATTTACTACTACAGTGTTGCTGCCCTGTATAGTTTGAATGTGGTTTTCTCACACATCTCAACTCTTGTCAGTTCAGCGATTATTTAACCGGTGCAATGGAAGCAACTTGGTCCATCGCTAGTTACTGCAATCAACCAGTGTAACTGCAGACACAATCCTAATTTTTTTTCAAGAGCCATAGCTCACTGCCATAGGTAAGGAGGCACTTGTTTGGATGCAAATGTCTGAGATAAATAAAAGTAAAACTGTGAATGTTGAAAAAATCGAGAAAGGCACAGAACTTCAACCAGCAACTGAAGATAAAGAAAGCATTTCACAGAAACAAAATTAGTCAACAATTGACACCAAACCAAAGAAGGAGATGTTAGAAAGGGTGATTAAAGCTTGTTCAAAGAGATAGGTTTTAAGGAGCATCTTAAAGGAAGTGAGAGAGATGAAGAGGCTTATGGAGGGAATTCCAGAGCTTTGGGCCTAGATGGCTGTAAGCACGGCTACCACTGATGGGTGAAGGAAATGGGGCGGGTGCATAAGAAGCTAGAGTTGCCAGAACGCAGAGTTCTTGGAGAAGTGTTGGGTTGGAGGAGGTTACAGAGATAGGGAGGGACGAGGCTATGAAGGGATTTGAACAGGAGAATGAGAATTTTAACTTGGAGATGTTGGGAACTGGGAGCCAATGTAGGTAAGTGAGCGTAGGTGTAATGGGTCAATGGAACTTGGTGCAGTTTAGGATACGGGTAGCAGAATATTTGATTAGCTGATGTTTATGAAGGGCAGAAGGCGAGTCAGGGCATTGGAATACTTGATTCTGGGGATGACAAAGGCATGGATCAGGGTTTAGACGGCAGATAGGCTATGATTGGGACACAGAATGGCAATGTTACAGAGATGTGGTCTTTGTGATGGAGAGGATATGTAGTCAAGTTCAGCTCAGGGTCAAATAAGATACTGATATTGTGAACAGTCGGCTTCAATCTGAGACAGTAGCCTGGAAGGGGGATGAAATCGGTGGCAAGTGTATGGAGTTTCTGGGGGGCTGAAGATGATGGCCTTCGTTTTTCCAATGTGTAAATGGAGGAAATTGTTTGGCCTTCAGGCTGGCAACAGAGAGGCAATGAGGGGTTTATATCTTTGACCAAGCTTTTGGTCACCTGTGCTAATTTCTACTTATGTGGCTCAAACCCCAACTATTTACAATCTATATTAATGACTTGGAAGAAAGGACTGAGTGTAAAGTAGCCACGTTTGCTGCCGATACAAAGATGGGAGGAAAAGCAATGTGTGAGGAGGACACAAAAAGTCTGTAAAAGGACATAGACAGGCGAAGTGAGTGGGCAATTGGAGTATAATGTTGGAAAGTGTGAGATCATGCATGCACTTTGGCAGAAAAAATCAAAGAGCAAGTTATTATTTAAATGGAGAAAGATTGCAAAGTGCTGCAGTACAGCGGGACCTGGGGGTACTTGTGCATGAAACACAGAAGGATAGTATGCAGGTACAGCAAGTGATCAGGAAGGCCAATGGAATCTTGGCCTTTATTGCAAAGGGGATGGAGTATAAAAGCAGGGAAGTCTTGCTACAGTTATACAGGGTATTGGTGAGGCCACACCTGGAATACTGCGTGCAGTTTTGGTTTCCATATTTACGAAAGGATATACTTGCTTTGGAGGCAGTTCAGAGAAGGTTCACTGGGTTGATTCCGGGGATGAGGGGGTTGACTTATGAGGAAAGGTTGAGTAGGTTGGGCCTCTACTCATTGGTATTCAGAAGAATGAGAGGTGACCTTATCGAAATGTATAAGATTATGAGGGGGCTTGACAAGGTGGATGCAAAGAGGATGTTTCCACTGATGGGGGAGACTAGAACTAGAGGGCGTGATCTTAGAATAAGGGGCAGCCTATTTAAAACCGAGATGAGGAGAAATTTCTTCTCTCAGAGGGTTGTAAATCTGTGGAATTCGCTGCCTCAGAGAACTGTGGAAGCTGGGACATTGAATAAATTTAAGACAGAAATAGACAGTTTCTTAAACGATAAGGGGTTATGGGGAGCGGGCGGGGAAGTGGACCTGAATCCATGATCGGATCAACCATGATCTTAATGAATGACGGAGCAGGCTCGAGGGGCCATATGGCCTACTCCTATTCCTATTTCTTATGTTCTTATGTTCTTAATGTAAATTTTTTATCACATAGTACTCCTGTGAAGCTATGTTAAAGGCACTATATAAATATAAGTTGTTGTTGTTGTCAAGATAGGTGGAGGAAAAGTTGAGCTTGGTCAGCGGATATGGGGAAATTAATGCCATGTCTTCGGATGATGTCGCCAAGGGGCATAATGTAGATAAGCAAAAGAAGAGGGGTCAAGGATAGATTGTTGGGGACGCCGGAGGCAATGGTGCAGGGGCAAGAAGAGAAGCCATTGCTGGAGATGCTCTGGTTACGTTCAGATCAGTAAGCGTGGTACCAAGCAAGGGCAGTCCCATTGAGGAAATGTGATGGAGGAGGATGGTGTGGTTCATACCAAAGGCTGAAGTGAGGCCTCGAAGGACGAGGAGTCATAGTGCAACACAGTCAGAGAGGATCATAGAATCATAGAAATTTACATCATGGAAGGATGCCATTTCAGTCCATCATGTCCGTGCCGGCTGACAAAGAGCTATCCAGCCTAATCCCACTTTCTTGGTCCATAGCCTTGTAGGTTATGGCACTTCAAGTGTATATTCAAGTACTTTTTAAATGCTATGAGGGTTTCTGCCTTTATCATTCTTTCAGACAGTGAGTTCCAGACCCCCACCACCCTCTGGGTGAAAACATTTCTCCTGAAATCCCCTCCACACCTCCTGCCACTAACATTAAATCTATGCTAAGGGGAATAGGTCCTCTCTATCCACTCTATCTAGGCCCCTCATATTTTTATACACCTCAATTAGGTCTCCCCTCAGCTTCCTCAGTTCAAAAGAAAACAACCCCAGCCTATCCAGTCTTTCCTCATTGCTAAAATTCTCCCGTCCAGGTAACATCCTCGTAAATCTCCTCTGTACCCTTTCTAGTGCAATCACATCCTTCCTGTAATGTGGTGACCATAACTGCACGCAATACTCGAGCTGTGGCCTAACTAATGTTTAATACAGTTCAAGCATAACCTCCCTGCATGTCACTTGTGACTTTGAATCTGGTTGTTTCTCTGCTGTGGCAGAGACGGAAACCTGATTAAAGAGATTCAAACATGGAATTACAGGAAAGATGGGCACAGGTTTGGGAGTCAACAACATGTTCAAGGACCCTGGAATAGAAAGGGAGGTTGGAGATGGAGCAGTAGCTTGCAAGGACAGAGGGGTTGAGGATGCGTTTTGTGAGGAGGGGGTTGATAATGGAAGTTTTGAAAGGGAGGGGATCAAACCTCAGGAGAGGGGAGCTATTTACAATGTCAGCTTTAATCTAGAAACATAAACATCACTACATTTCACTACTTCCTGTGTAGGACACATTACCTGCAGTCTAGTACAATATAGCACAACTGGAGAACCATGGAGCATTTGATGAAGATTTTTTTTATTATCCATTCATGGGATGTTAGCGTTGCTGGCAAGGCCAGCATTTATCGTCCATCCCTAATTGTCCCTGAGAAGGTAGTGGTGAGCTGCCTTCTTGAACCGCTGCAGTCCGTGTGGTGATGGTACTCCCACTGTTAGGGAGGGAGTTCCAGGATTTTGACCTAGCGACGATGAAGGAATGGGCGATATATTTCCAAGTCAGGATGGTGTGTGCCTTGCAGGGGAACTTGCAGGTGATGGTGTTCCCATGCGTCTGCTGCCCTTGTCCTTCTAGGTGGTAGAGTTTGGGAGGTTGGGAGGTGCTGCTGAAAAAGCCTTGGCGAGTTGCTGTAGTGCATCTTTTAGATGGTACACACCAAACTTTGTGTAATAAAGCTTGTTGTATAACGTAAATGGCCAAAAACACAAGCTTGTGCTTCAGTTTGTATGAAGTTTGTATGAAGTATAGGATTGCATATGTGGCCTACTTTTGTGCTGGGTACAAGTAAAGGTATAGGGAGATTTAAGTAGCTGTTATATGGGATATGGAAGTTATTCTGCATACATTATATAACAAATTGACCAGAATCAGTATCCTGAAAAAAACTCCAAACTGCTGCACGCTTGTGCTCAGCACCAGTGAACAGCAGCTGTAACTATAGCAACCTGCCCCAATTAATAATCCTGCTATTGAAAAAAAAAACTTCCAATCTCAACCAAAACTCATTGCAACATTTAACTCAAAACTGGAACTAAACAAATACTAGCAATGAACAGATCCATTAACGACTGAATGAAAAAAGAAAAATAACATTCGCTATAGGACCCTTCATCGTAAGCCCCATTAGACAGTACCAGCTCTTTGCTGGAGCGATCCAGTTAGTCCCACAATTCCCCTTTGAAAGTTACTATTGCATCTACTTCCACCATCCTTTCAGGCAGTGCATTCCAGATCATAACAACTAGCTGAGTAAGAAAAATCCTTCTGATCTCATCCTTGGCTTTTTGGCTGATTACCTTAAATCTGTGTCCTCTGGTTACCAACCCTCCTGTCAGTGGAAACAGTTTCTCCCTATTTACTCTATGAAACACCTCATAATTTTGAACACCTCTATTAAATCTCCCAATACCTTTACTTGTACCCAGCACAAAAGTAGATCACATATGCAATCCTATACTTCATACAAACTGAAGCACAAGCTTGTGTGCAAAGTAATCTTGGACAGTTTGCCCTGGGTGAAAAACAGACTTTTTCATTCTCTCTGTAGGATTTCCACTATACACCTACATCACTTCAGAAGATGTTTAACAGCAGTCAGACCAGCAGACCTTTACAGCAGACTTAATCACCCATCAGAATTGTTCGCAAATAGGGTTACTCACAGCAACAAACAATTTGGGGCCGATTTTAACTCAACTTGCTCAGCAGAAACCTGGTGGATGGGCAGTTAAAAATCGCCCTGGCTCTTACCTGTCTGAAAGTCGCCATGATCACAACATCTACAATTTTAACCTGAGCAGACAGCAAGGAGCCAAAAGGGTCCTTCTTTACGTATGCATGTTGCGGCCCGATGACATAATTGATACCCGACTGTAATTTTAACTTCGGCTTGAGTGAGGAACCCACCTGGAGTTAAAATTAGGTACATTCCAAATTACACCGCATCTTTGAACCAGTTCACAAAAGAGTTAAACAGTCAAAGCCTTCAGTTGAATTGCTTGCTTTGGAGATCTTTCAAACAAAAGATAGACAAATGTTTCTTGGAAAAAGAGTAACCACCCAACTAATTATAGCCTTTCTCAGAATGACCTTACCCAGGGCGCTGGGGTTTTGCCTTATTGCAGCTGCATCAAAATCACAAATAATTGGCACATCAAAAGTGTCCAATCCTTCTCATCTCCCCCCCCAAATAAATAGAAATACAAAGAAAAAAATGTCCAACTGTGTGTTCCCAGTACATTCACGTAGCTCACCATTTTTGCCCATTAATTTTAATGGATGGGTTGCATGTGTGCGATTTCCAGACATGGGCTCCTGGTGGCCAAGGTTCCACACTGGGAGTGCATGGCCAGAAGAATTACCCCACAGTTTCAACTTTGAGAAGACTCTCTGTGAGGCAGAAACATTTTACGTCAACAAAGCACAGCAAGCTCTCACATATACATGCAAAGAAAAGCTTACCGATGACCACCTGTGGTGGCTGATACATGCTGGTTGCTTGGCCCTAACCTGTTCGCATTATGTCATTGATTATTTGCCTGCTCACACACAGTAATTGTTTTAGCATTTGGGTGTTTTCCCAGACATGAACGTCTCCTAGCAATCAACTGTATTTTTAAATACTTCATGCAGAGCTGAAAGAATGGAAGCCATTCCCCAGGCATGTGATTGCTGAGGCCATTTTGTGAGCGGTGTATTTCTGAAAATAAGCCATGCTTGAGCTGAGAAACAGCGTAGAGAGAAAATACATAAACTACAGGAATAATCCCCTTTATAGGCTAGGTGAAGACATGAGGACAACAACAGGTATAGATAAACAGCTACACCTGTTTCACAAGGAGGCAGCTGATAGCTTTAGCATATTGTAAATGAATCTTAAAATATGGGAAAAAAGTGTGAAGTGCTGTGTACTATACTCCAAACTATGCAAGAAAAAAGACAAAAAACTCATATATATGGAATGGAATTGTACTGTGAAATATTAGTGTATAAACACTTAAGGAGTTTGCATGAAATTCCTTAATTTAATGAGAGCGTTAACTTAAGAACATAAGAATATAAGAAATAGGAGCAGGAGGAGGCCATTCTGCCCCTCGAGCCTGCTCCGCCATTCAATAAGATCACGGCTGAACTTTTACATCAACTCTTCCATCCTGCCCTATCCCCAAATCCCTTGATTCTCTTAGGTCCCAAAAATCTATTGATCTCTGTTTTGAATATACTCAATGGCTGAGCATCCACAGCCCTCTGGGATAAAGAATTACACAGATTCACAACCCTCTGAGTGAAAACATTTCTCCTCATCTCAGTCCTAAATGGCCAACTCCTTATCCTGAGACTGTGCCCCTAGTTCTAGATTCTCCAGCCAGGGGAAACAATCTCTCAGCAACTATCCTGTCAAGCCCTCTAAGAATGTTACACGTTTCAATCAGATCAGCTCTCATTCTTCTGAACTCCAGAGAGTATAGACTTATTCTACTCAATCTCTCCTCATAGGACAGCCCTCTCATCCCAGGACTCAATCGAGTGAACCTTTATTGCACCTCTTTTAAGGCAAGTATATCCTTTCTTAGATAAGGAGACTAAAACTGTACACAGTACTTCAGGTGTGGTCTCACTAAAAGCCCTATACACTCATTCTGCAACCCCCTGCAATAAAGGCTAACATACCGTGGGCTAGAAATTTAGTTGGAGGGCTCCTAAGACACTAATATCGCCTGGGCGCTAAATTTAGTGGCAGACAATTAGTGCCAGGCCCAGCAAAATTCAGTTTCAGTGCCCTGAGAGTGGAGTGGAATGCTCAGCGAAGTGTTCCATACTTCTCTTAGGCCGCTAGACCGGGTGCGCAACTGAATATCCTATGCTAAAGAGCCGGCTTCGTAGAGCCCTAAAAGAGGCCTCCCTGCAAAAAAAAACATTAGAGCAAAATTCACAAATAAAGTTAAATCGCAACAAAAAAAAATCCAAAAATCAATCACACTTACCTGTGCAGACACGCCTTCCCTTAACGTTCCCGGACAGTTCTGCAGAGCCAGGATTTCTCTGGCAAGGTCACCGCGGGTCACTAAGGGTGGCGAGCAAACCGAAGTTTGCTTCTGTGTTGCTACTGGGGCCGTTGCACGCGGCACTACGCTCCCCGGGCGATACTCCTTGGCGCACTGGTAACTGCACACTGAAGTTGCCAAGCGGCACTACTGTCGACGCTCGCTGGCGTTAACCCTTTAGCGCCCCTGTAGCACCCCTCACCCCATTTGCCTTCCCAATTAATTGCTGTACATGCATGTTAACTTTCTGTGATTCGTGCACAAGGACACCTAAGTCTCCCTGAATCCCAACATTTACTAGTCTCTCACATTTAAAAAGATATTCTGCTTTTCTATTCTTCCTACCAAAGTGGATAATTTCACATTTCCCCACGTTTTACTCCATCTGCCACCTTCTTGCCCAATCACTTAACTGGTCAAGTAATATCCCTTTTCAGCCTCTTTACATCCTCCTCCCAGCTTACTTTCACTCCTAGCTTTGTATCGTCAGCAAACTTGGATATATAACACTCGGACCCCTCATCTAAGTCATTGATATAGATTGTAAATAGCTGAAGCCCAAGGACTGATCCTTTCAGTACTCCACTAGACACACCCTGCCATCCTTAAAATTACCCATTTATTCCTAATCTTTGCTTTCAGTCCGTTAACTAATCTGCAATCCATACTAATATATTGCCCCCAACCCCACGAGCCCGAATCTTGTGTAACAAGTTCTTGTGTGGCACTTTATTGAATGACTTCTGAAAATCCAAATATACCACATCCACTGGTTCGCCTTATCTACCCTGTTTGCTATAACCGCTCATAGATTTTTCAAACGTGATTTCCCTTTCATAAAACCATGTTGACTCTGTCTAATCATATTGTAATTTTCCAAGTGCCCTGTTACCACGTCCCTAATAATAGATTCTAGCATTTTGGAGCTGCTCCCACTCCGCCATTGTTACTTCGCTGGGAGTGCCGTGGATACCCTGCTTACATGTGTAAAAGCTTACATGCTCCTCTTCGCCCGATGTCCCTTCCCCCTTCCACTCCTAGCCAGCAATTCCACCTTCCCCCAGTGTCCCGGCCTGCTTGTGTATTTTGAGGGGATTAAATAGCGGACAAAGAAATGTCATTCAAGAAGATTAAAGGTTTGTAGGCTGATATTGTGATGCATAACTTCACACCAATTCATTTATTTTAACTAATTAAAAATATGGAACTATTTTATAAAGCGAGTACTGTGCACGTCAACCAACTTCACTCCTACAGCTAACATCATGTTTAACACTATCGCTCCATGACGACATGCAGACCATGATCCTTACCAACGAATCCATTACAGACCCAATTCATGTCCGGACCGGGGTCAAACAGAGCTGCGTCATCGCCCCAACCCTTTTCTCAATCTTTCTCGCTGCCATGCTCCGCCTCACAGTCAACAAGCTCCCCGCTGGAGTGGAACTAAACTACAGAACCAGTGGGAAGCTGTTCAACCTGCGCCATCTCCAGGCCAGATACAAGACCACCCCAACCTCTGTCGTCGAGCTACAGTACGCGGACGACGCCTGCGTCTGCGCACATACAGAGGCCGCACTCCAGGACATAGTCGACGTATTTACTGAGGCATATGAAAGCATGGGCCTTACGCTAAACATCTGTAAGACAAAGGTCCTCCACCAGCCTCACCACACAGCACTGCCCTCCAGTCATCAAGATCCACGGCGTGGCCCTGGACACCGTGCGCCAGTGCAGCCTTCGGTCGCCTGAGGAAAAGAGTGTTTGAAGACCAGGCCTTCCAAACTGCCACCAAGCTCATGGTCTACAGGACTGTAGTAATACCTGGCCTCCTGTATGGCTCAGAGACATGGACCATGTACAGTAGACACCTCAAGCTGCTGGAGAAATATCACCAACAATGTCTCCGCAAGATCCTACAAATCCCCTGGGAGGACAGGCGCACCAATATCTGCGTCCTCACCCAGGCTACCATCCCCAGCATTGAAGCACCGACCACACTCGATCAGCTCCGCTGGGCAGGCCACATAGTCCGCATGCCAGACACGAGACTCCCAAAGCAAGTGCTCTACTCGGAGCTCCTTCATGGCAAACGAGCCAAAGGTGGGCCAAGGAAACACTACAAGTACACTCTCAAAGCCTCCCTGATAAAGTGCAACATCCCCACTGACACCTGGGAGTCCCTGGCCTAAGACCGCCCTAAGTGGAGGAAGTGCATCCGAGAGGGTGCTGAGCACCTGGAGTCTCAATGCCGAGAGCATGCAGAAATCAAGCGCAGACAGCAGAAAGAGCATGCAGCAAACCGGTCCCACCCATCCCTTCCACCTGTGACAGAGTCTGTGGCTCTTGTATTGGACTGTTCAGCCACCAAAGAACTCACTTCAGGAGTGGAAGCAAGTCTTCCTCGATTCCGAAGGACTGCCTATGATGATGATGATGACGATGACAGTCAAATCTGCTGAAGGTACACCATGTTTTACCAGAAATTTTATTCTTGGATTGGAGTTCGGCTGGGATTAGGGTGTCTGCAAACTGCATGAAAAGTGAACAATTTGTAAACCTCTTTTACCACGGCCTATTCAATCATTCATTCAGCGATCTAGTCAAAACACATAACGTAAGTCCATATTTTAAAGAGGAGTGATTAGATTTCTAAAATACACTGTTGTCTCTCGGTAAAATTTGGCAATGAACCGACCATATGTCAAGAGCTGAGCATTAAAAGCTGGATAATTGTGGAATGTTATAGGCTTGAATCTTGAAGTCATGTACTTAAGTGGTGTGTTTGGATCCGAGGTCCCATATGATAACAATGAATAGGCTGCAGTTTCACACATTCAATGCCTTAGGCTTATGCTTGAATCAGATTTGCGTTCCTCTGGGGCTGGTTATAATTGGGTATCGAATACCAGAAATGTTGTGGAAAAACCAAACCTGGGTCCAACCACCTTTGTTTTCTGTATCATATCTTCTCTTTTATTGGGGGAATTTCCCTGGAGTTTCTCCCACTCCACTGTTGTTACAGCCCTGGGAGCGCAGTGGAAACCCCGTGTAAAAGCTTCCAGGCTCTCTGACTACCGATCCCCCTCCCCCCCAGCCACCAATTACCCTTTCCCCCCCACCCCACCCTGAAGTTTACGATCCTTTACTTACCTGAGGCCGCTGCGACCCGATCGGCATCTTCTTGTAAGGTTCTTTCCGTAACACTGATTTCTGTTGATGTGGTCCAGGCCCAATATCCGGGGCTTCTCTATTGTGGCACAGGGTACTGAACCTGTGTGGGAAAAGTGCTCAAAATTGTCCGCTCCGGAATTTCTAGGCTGCTGACTCTATGCTCGGGTATACTTTCTCCTCGGAGCTGTGGGTTTAAGTCCCACTCCAAAGATTTGAGCGTAGATTTTAGGCTGACACTCCAGTGCAGTACTGAGGGAGTGCTGCACTGTCAGAAGTGCCGTCTTTCAGATGAGGTGTTAAAGTGAAATCCCATCTCAGGTGGATGCAATAGATCACATACCACTATTTCGAAGAAGAACAGAAGTGTTTGCCCTGGCGTCCTGGCCAATATTTATCCCTCAACCAACATCACTAAAATATGACCTGGTCATTTATCTCATTGCTGTTTGTGGGAACCTTGCTGTGCATAAATTAGCTGCTGCATTTCCTACATTACAACAGTGGCAGTCAATTTGCGTGCAGCTAAGTCCCAGAAGCAGCAATGAGATAATGCCATGTAATCTGTTTTACTGATGTTAGTATGTCAGGGTACATTCGGAGTGAGAAGGGAAGTCAAGGAAAACATTTTTACCCAAATGGCAATAGAGCTCTGGAATAAGTTACTAGGGAGTGCCTTGAAGGGTAGAAACATAGAAACATAGAAAATAGGTGCAGGAGTAGGCCATTCAGCCCTTCGAGCCTGCACCGCCATTCAATAAGATCATGGCTGATCATTCCTTCAGTACCCCTTTCCTGCTTTCTCTCCATACCCCTTGATCCCCTTAACCATAAGGGTCATATCTAACTCCCTCTTGAATATATCCAATGAACTGGCATCAACAACTCTCTGCGGTAGAGAATTCCACAGGTTAACAACTCTTTGAGTGAAGAAGTTTCTCCTCATCTCAATCCTAAATGGCCTGCCACTTATCCTAAGACTGCGTCCCCTGGTTCTGAACTTCCCCAACATCGAGAACATTCTTCCCGCATCTAACCTGTCCAGTCCCATCAGAATCTTATATGTTTCTATGAGATCTCCTCTCATCCTTCTAAACGTCAGTGAATAAAGGCCCAGTTGATCCAGTCTCTCCTCATATGACAGCCCAGCCATCCCTGGAATCAGTCTGGTGAACCTTCGCTGCACTCCCTCAATAGCAAGAACGTCCTTCCTCAGACCAGGATACCAAAACTGAACACAATGTTCCAGGTGAGGCTTCACTAAGGCCCTGTACAACCGCAGTAAGACCTCCCTGCTCCTATATTCAAATCTCCTAGCTATGAAGGCTAACATACCATTTGCCTTCTTTACCGCCTGCTGTACCTGCGTGCCCACTTTAAGTGACTGATGAATCATGACACCCAGGTCTCGTTGCACCCTCCCTTTTTCTAGGCTGCCGCCATTCAGATAATATTCTGCCTTCGTGTTTTTGCCCCCAAAATGTATAACCTCACATTTATCCACATTATACTGCATCTGCCATGTATTTGCCCACTCACCTAATCTGTCCAAATCACCCTGCAGCCTCTTAGCGTCCTCCTCACAGCTCACACCACCACCCAGTTTAGTGTCATCGCAAACTTGGAGATATTACACTCTATTCCTTCATCCAAATCGTTAATGTATATTGTAAAGAGCTGGGGTCCCAGCACTGAGCCCAGCGGCACCCCACCAGTAACTGCCTGCCATTCTGAAAAGGACCCGTTTATCCCGACTCTCTGCTTCCTGTCTGCCAACCAGTTCTCTATCCATGTCAGTACATTACCCCCAATACCATGCGCTTTGATTTTGTACACCAATCTCTTGTGCGGGACCTTGTCAAAGCCTTTTGAAAGTCCAAATACACCACATCCACTGGTTCTCCCTTGTCCACTCTACTAATTACATCCTCAAAAAATTCCAGAAGATTCGTCAAGCATGATTTCCCTTTCATAAATCCATGCTGACGCGGTCCGATCCTGTCACTGCTTTCCAAATGGGCGGCTATTTCATCCTTAATGATTGATTCCAACATTTTCCCCACTACTGATGTCAGGCTAACCGGTCTATAATTACCCACTTTCTCTCTCCCTCCTTTTTTAAAAAGTGGCATTACATTAGCTACCCTCCAGTCCATAGGAACTGATCCAGAGTCAATAGATTGTTGGAAAATGATCACCAATGCATCCACTATTTCTAGGGCCACTTCCTTAAGTACTCTGGGATACAGACTATCAGGACACGCGGATTTATCGGCCTTTCATCCCATCAAATTTCCTAACACAATTTCCCACCTAATAAGGATATCTTTCAGTTCCTCATTCTCACTAGACCCACTGTCCCCTCGTACATTCGGAAGGTTATTTGCATCTTCCTTTGTGAAGACAGAACCGAAGTATTGGTTCAATTGGTCTGTCATTTCTTTGTTCCCCATTATAAATACACCTGAATCCGACTGCAAGGGACCTACGTTTGTTTTTACTAATCTTTTTCTCTTCACATATTTATAGAAGCTTTTGCAGTCAGTTTTTAAGTTCCCTGCAAATTTCCTCTCGTACTCTATTTTCCCCTTCTTAGTTAAACCCTTAGTCCTCCTCTGTTGAATTCTAAATTTCTCCCAGTGCTCAGGTTTGTTGCTTTTTCTAGCCAATTTATATGCCTCATCCTTAATTTCCCTTGTTAGCCATGGTTGAGCCACCTTCCCAGTTTTATTTTTACTCCAGATAGGGATGTACAATTGCTGAAGTTCATCCATGTGATCTTTAAATGTTTGCCATTGCTTATCCACTGTCAACCCTTTAAATATCCTCTGCCAGTCTATTCTAGCCAATTCACGCCTCATACCTTTGAAGTTACCTTTCCTTAAGTTCAGGACCCTAGTTTCTGAATTAACTTTGTCACTCTCCATCTTAATAAGGAATTCTACCATATTATGGTCACTTTTCCCCAAAGGGCCTCGCACAACAAGATTGCTAGTTAGTCCCTTCTCATTACACATTACCCAGTCTAGGATGGCCAGCTCCCTGGTTGGTTCCTCGACATATTGGTCTAGAAAACCATCCCTAGTACACTCCAGGAAATCCTCCTCTACCGCATTGCTACCAGTTAGGTTAGCCCAATCTATATGTAGATTAAAGTCGCCCATGATAACTGCTGTACCTTTAGTGCACGCATCCCAATTTCTTGTTTGATGCTGTCCCCAACCTCACTGCTACTATTTGGTGGTCTGTACACAACTCCCACTAGCGTTTTCTGCCCTTTGGAATTCTGCAGCTCCACCCATACCGATTCCACATCATCCAGGCTAATGTCCCTCCTTACTAATGCGTTAATTTCCTCTTTAACCAGCAACGCCACCCCGCCTCCTTTTTCTTTCTGTCTATCCTTCCTAAATGCTGAATACCCTTGGATGTTGAGTTCCCAGCCTTGGTCACCGTGGAGCCATGTCTCCGTGATGCCAATCACATCGTATCCGTTAACTGCTATCTGTGCAGTTAATTCATCCACTTTATTCTGAATACTGCTCGCATTGAGGTACAGAGCCTTCAGGCTTGTCTTTTTAACACACTTTGCCCCTTTTGAATCTTGCTGTAATGTGGCCCTTTTTGCTTTTTGCCTTAGGTTTCTCTGCCCTCCACTTTTACTATTCTCCTTTCTAACTTTTGCTTCTGCCCCCCTTCTATTTCCCTCTGTCTCCCTGCATAAGTTCCCAACCCCTGCCATATTAGTTTAACTCCTCCCCAACAGCACTAGCAAACACTCCCCCTAGGACATTGGTTCCAATCCTGCCCAGGTGCAGACTGTCCAGTTTGTACTGGTCCCACCTCCCCCTGAACCGGTTCCAATGTCCCAGGAATTTGAATCCCTCCCTTCTGCACCATTTCTCAAGCCACGTATTGATCTGAGCTATCCTGCGATTCCTACTCTGACTAGCATATAGCACTGGTAGCAATCCTGAGATTACTACTTTTGGGGTCCGACTTTTTAATTTAACTCCCAGCTCCCTAAATTCGTCTCGTAAGACCTCATCCATTTTTTACCTATATCGTTGGTACCTATATGCATCACGACAACTGGCTGTTCACCCTCCCTTTTCAGAATGTCCTGCACCCGCTCCGAGACATCCTTGACCCTTGAACCAGGGAGGCAACATACCATCCTGGAGTCTCGGTTGCGGCCGCAGAAACGCCTATCTATTCCCCTTACAATCGAATCCCCTATCACTATAGCTCTCCCACTCTTTTTCCTGCCTCCTGTGCAGCAGAGTCACCCACGCCATGAACTTGGCTGCTGCTGCTCTCCCCTGATGAGTCATCCCCCTCAACAGTACCCAAAGCGGTGTATCTGTTTTGCAGGGGGATGACCGCAGGGGACCCCTGCACTACCTTCCCTGCACTGCTCTTCCTGTTGGTCTTCCATTCCCTATCTGGCTGTGGATCCTTTACCTGTGTTAAGACCAACTCACTAAACATGCTATTCACGTCATTCTCAGCATCGTGGATGCTCCAGAGTGAATCCACCCACAGCTCCAGCTCCGCAACGCGGTCCGTCAGGAGCTGGATGCGGACACACGCCCTGCACATGTAGTTGTCAGGGACACCGGAAGTGTTCCTGACTTCCCACATAGTACAGGAGGAGCATAACACGTGTCCGAGCTCACCTGCCATGACTTAACCCTTAGATACACTTAAATTGGCAACAACAATGCTAAAAGTTAATTACTTTTACACATACAGTACAATACATTCAAGAAAAGTGGTTCTGTGGAGGGAATGGACTTAAGGATATGGCATGAAACGAGCTCAGAGGGATTGATTTATCAAAAGGATGGGTTTGTTGGATCTAATGCCATTTTCCTCTTCCCTAAAATGTTTCCAAGAAAAAACATTCTGTGAGATTTCTCCCTGATCCCCAAAGGCAATTGGTCCCCAAGATATCAGTCTAACATTTCAGTTTACATTATTCAACCCTGAACAGATGGATTTGGTTCTGCTGGAAGGGTTTCATTCTAAAAGCAGCACAGGTCAACTAAAAGAATGTGGATATTTTCCTTTCCCTCCTTCTATGAGGGCAGCTGACTTGTTTTCATCGACAAGTCAGTCCAATCGCTCTCCCATTTTACTAGTAAAAGAAATAAAGGTTATCTCGCCAAAAAAATTACAATCAGAACCATTAATAGTTGCACTAATACTTTCATTTATATAGCACCTTATCACATCAAAACTATTCAAAACGCTTTTCACGATGAATTACCTTCGGAGTGCGATGGAAGTTGTTAGAGTTTGAACCGTGTCCTTCAATCTTGATGTGATGGCAATTTTCTTTTTCCAAGCCTCGGTAATGTAGGTAGAGAGAAACTATTTCCTCTGGTGGGGGTAGTCCAGATCAAGGGAGTGCAACCTTAAAATTAGAGCTAGATAATTCAGGGGTGATGTCAGGAAGCACTTCTTCACACACAGGGTAGTGGAAATCCTGAACTCTCTCCCCTAAAAAGCTTCTTGAGGCTGTAGTTCAATTGAAAATTTATAAACTGAGATTGATAGAATTTTTTTAATGCAAGGGTACTAAGGGACATGGAACCAAGGCGGGTAGATGGTGTCAAGATACAGATCAAACATGATCTAATTGAATGGCGGAACAGGCTCGAGGGGCTGAATGGCCTCGTCCTGTTCTTATGCTCTAACTACATTAAGGTCAAACTTCAGCATGAACCAAGAAGTGCATTTCACCTACATATTATTTGTTAGAACTATTGCAATTTGTGTAAGATAAAACCCCATCAATGTGTGGAGAACATGTCCCTTTGGGTCAGAGTTTCTTTGCTGTAACTTTTAACTGTGTGTGCAGAGCCAAGAGCCAAGCCCTGTACCATGAGATTCCGGGGAGTTCTCCATCCCAACTAATATATTTCTCTCTCTCCGTTGAAGTTATTGGAAGCCTTCAAGAGTGAGATTTTCTCAGATTTGGGCATTTCTTTGCCAAACTGTCCAATTCATTTCTTTTTATATGAATCATTTCTGACCATGGGTATTGTCCATCGGAAGTTAATCCAGCCAAGATTTTAAAAGTGAAACCTCAGCTAATTTTAGTTTAAATATTATTCATCTTTTATGGGCAAAGATGGTATACCTTAGAAATCACTGTTGGCGATATGCCAGCTTAATGTTTTTGTATGACATTTCTCTGTCTGCTATTTTAAGGGAATTGTTAATCCACTTATTTAAACCCATTACATTTATTTTAAACGGTTTAATGCTTGATTTAAAAAGTTAGCAGTATTTTCTTTAGAAGCTTCAATATTAATGTAATACTCCTGGATGAAGCTCTGAGATAACCTTCTACAAGAGTTCCCCTGCGCTCACTGACCTACATTGGGTCCCGGTTAAGCAATGCCTTGATTTCAAGATTCTCATCCTTGTTTTCAAATCCCTCCATGGCCTTGCCCCTCCCTATCTCTGTAATCTCTTTCAGCCTCACAACCCACCCCGAGATGTCTACGCTCCTCTAATTCTACCCTTTTGAACATCCCTGATTGTAATCGCTCAACCATTGGTGGCAGTGCCTTCTATGCTTAGGCCCTAAGCTCTGGAATTCCCTCCCGAAACCTTTCCCTCTCAAACCTCGCTTTCCTCCTTTAAAATGCTCCTTTAAGACGCTTCTTAAAACCTACCTCTTTCACCAAGCTTTTGGTCACCTGCCCTAATTGCTTTTTATGTGGCTCGGTGTCAAATTTTTTAACTTATTATGCTCCTGTGAAGCACCTTGGGACGTTTTACTACGTTAAAGGCGCTGTACAAATACAAGTTGTTGTTGTTGTTGCTGCTGAGTTACATTTGTGTTAATTCAGTCCTGGATTAAAACAGAGGGTTTTTATTTAAAGAATGTCCCAGCATAATCTAAGGCCGCGGTTTCGCCAACCGTGGTGAGTCCAGGGCAGCCGGGGTCTTCAGCGAGGTTCCAGCCCGCTGTTGGCTACAGCCTGCTCTCTCCGTGTAATTTTACGATGATGGATCTTGTTAGGGCGCCCAGCGAGGTTCCCGGCCAATTAAACGAAAGCAGGTCTGATGACATCATTTGATGACACGTCATCAGCTGGTTTCCTGAAAGGGACCATGGCCACATTGACTTTGGCAGTTGCACTGTCAGTGTTCTACAGCATTGAGGTGCTGCAAACACTGACAAACACTGTACAGAGGTGCACGGCTGCACCCAGGATCTCCCATGACTCCCTCCAATGCAGGGAGGTTCTTTTCCCTTCCAAAGATGCAAGAGACCTCCCCAGGAGACCAACGCAGCCTGGTTGCATATTGCACAGGAGGGCACAAGCAGAAATGTCATCAAGAGGACCTGGCTGCAGTGGCGCAAACCTTTCAATGATCTCAATAGATCTCGAAAGGTTACTCCAAAGCCACACTCAACTGATTTCTGCTGTGCCACTCATCACATCCCCATCACTCTGCCTTCCCGACCCTACTCCTGCACATCCTTACTCACACCAACTTACCTTGCACCTCCACCCATTTCTCTCTCTCTCTATCTACATCACCCCATTTCACTAGCCACACCTCACACTCACCTTCATCCTTGTCCAATCATACCAACTAACAATACAAAAGGGTAGTGACTTCAGTCTTTTAGCCAATATTCATGTAAAGTTTCTGTTAATGTGGTGTCAAACATTGAAATCTTTATTTTCAACACTTTGCGCTCTTGGACAGATTTGTGTGCACCTTTGGAAGTGGCTTCGTGAGTTGCAGTGAATGGTAAGCCATAACGGTCCCCCCGCAATGGTGATGAGTGTAAAAGGAATGGCTTGGTCATTGTAGAGATGCTTTATGGTACTGGTGTAGGGTAGTGCCAATCTGGCACATCATGTGGCAGCCAGGGTGTACAGCATCAAGTGAAGTAAATCTGGCCATGGTGAGGCCATCCCTGGCCTCCTGGGCAGCAATGTGCTCAGGTGCTGATGCCCTGTGTAGCATCAGTTAATTGCGTAGAAGGTTGGTGTTTTTGTTGGTGATGCTGGTGTGCCTGGTGATGCTGGTGTGCCAGGTGATGTTGGTGTTGATGCTGATTGTGATGGGATTCTGAGGACCAAGGTGAGATTTTTTCAAGGGCACCAATGCTGATGGAATAGATGGCAGCTGAAGTTGAGATGACAGAAGCGATCTGTTAATGGTGAGAGAGGTTGTCACAAGGAGGTGATAGTGGATAGAACATATAAGAACATAACAACATAAGAAATAGGAGCAGGAGTAGGCCATTTGGCCCCTCAAGCCTGCTTCGCCATTTAATAAGATCATGACTGATCTGATCTTGGGCTCAGCTCCACTTCCCTGCCCGCTCCCCATAACACTTCACTCCCTTATCTTTCAAAAATCTATCTCCACCTTAAATATATTCAATGTCCTAGCCTCCACAGCTCTCTAGGGCAGAGAATTCCACAGATTTAAGACCCTCTGAGAGAAGAAATTCCTCATCATCTCAGTTCTAAATGGACGGCCCCTTATTCTGAAACTATGCCCCTAGTTCTAGATTCCCCCATGAGTGGAAACATCCTCTATCTACCTTGTCGTGCCCCCTCTATCTTATATGTTTAAATGAGATCATTCTTCTAAACTCCAATGAGTATAGGCCCAACCTGTTCAAACTTTCTTCATAGGTCAACCTCTTCATCTCAGGAATCAACCTAATGAACCTTCTCTGTACTGCTTCCAATGCAAGTATATCTCTCTTTAAATAAGGAGACCAAAACTGTATGCAGTACTCTAGATATGGCCTCACCAATACCCTGTACAGTTGTAGCAGGACTTCTCTGCTTTTATACTCTATCCCCTTTACAATAAAGGCCAACATTCGATTTGCCTTCCTGATTACTTGCTGTACCTGCATACTAATTTTTTGTGTTTCATGCACAAGGACCTCCAGGTCCCTCTGTATTCTAGCATTTTGTAATCTCTCTCCATTTAAATAATAATTTGCTTTTTTATTTTTCCTGACAAAGTGGATAACCTCACACTTTCCCACGTTATACTCCATGTGCCAAATTTTTGTCCACTCACTTAACCTGTCTATAGCCCTTTGCGGATTCTTTGTGTCCTCCTCGCAATTTGCTATCCCACCCATTTTTGTATCATCAGCAAACTTGGCTACATTACACTCGGTTCCTTCATCCAAGTCATTAATATATATTGTAAATAGTTGAGGCCCCAGCACTGATCCCTGTGGAAAATGACCCATTTAGCTCGACACTCTGTTTTCTGTTAGTTAGCCAATCTTCTATCCATGCTAATATATTACCCTGAACCCCGTGAACTCTTATCTTGTTCAGTAACCTTTTATGTGGCACCTTATCGAATGCCTTCTGGAAATTCAAATGCACCACATCCACTAGTTCCCCTTATCCACCCTACTCGTTACATCCTCAAAGAACTCCAGCATATTTGTCAAACATGATATTCCTTTCATAAAACCATGCTTACTATGCTTGACTGCATTATGATTTTTCAAATATTCTGCTACTGTTTCCTTAATAATGGATTCCAGCATTTTCCCAATGACAGATTTTGGGCTAACTAGTCTATAGTTTCCTGCTTTCTGTCTCCCTTTTTAAAATAGAGGCGTTACATTTGCAGTTTTCCAGTCTACTGTGAGATTTCCAGACTCCAGGGAATTTTGGTAGATTGCAACCAGTGCATCCACTACGTCTGCAGCCACTTCCTTTAAGACCCTAGGATGCAGGCCATCAGGTCCAGGGGACTTGTCCACCTTTAGTTCCATTATTTTACCGAGTACTTTTTCTTTAGTGATAGTGAATGTATTAAGTTCCTCCTCCCTATAGCCCCTTGATTATCCACTATTGGGATACTTTTAGTGTCTTCTACCATAAAGACCGATATAAAATATTTGTTCAAAGTCTCTGCCATTTCCTTGTTCCCCATTATTAATTCCCCAGTCTCATCCTCTAAGGGACCAACATTTACTTTAGCTACTCTCTTCCTTTTTATGTACCCGTAGAAGCTCTTATATCTGTTTTTATATTTCTTACTAGTTTACTCTCATAATCCTTCTTAGAGAGTTTACTCTAAACACTTCCAACCTGCATAAAGCTCAAAGGTGTATTGCAAATCCTGAAGGCTCCAGCTTCTAAGATTGCAAAGTGAACATCTGTGAAATGGTAGCGTTAATACATTTGCAGCTGTCAGCTACTCAGGAGAATGTATACTCATTGAAAATCTGATCTACTTACCTGAAATGATCCCCGAGCACTGTGAATCTCATCAAAAAACTGAAACAATAGTAAGAAGAGGGTAAAATTGTCTTTAATTGGCTCTTACTAGCTCTTAATGATGTAAATTGCCTCCCCCGTCGCTTGGTGTCGGGTCTGTTAACAGCCTTCAGTCCCGACCCCGGACGACTAACTTGGAGGCAGGTTGACAGCGGGCTCCCGACCCGCTGTCAATCATTTCCATTTTGACAGCTGACCCGCCTCCGAACTCACCCTCTCTGCACCATGAAAATTCCGGCCTATGTCTGTGCATAGATATAACAACGGTGAAAAGACAGTGCAGGTCCATGAGAATCTACAAAGAAGAAGAAAGACGGGTAGCTGTTTTGGGTGCAAAAACTTGGTAGCGTGTCAACCACATGTAAAGAGTTGGAGGAGATAATAGGGGCAATTCAGGGATTTGGAGCTGGGAAGATGAGGGGAAGATTACCCATGCCAAAAAAATTGGAGGGAATACATCCGCCCTCAGCCTAATCAATGGTTGTGCTTTTGGGTCTCAGACAGGTTGAACATAGAATCTTAGAAATTTACAGCAAAGCAGGAGGCCATTCGGCTCATCATGCCTGAGCTGGCTCTTTGAAAGGTCAGTCGTGCTTATTTCCACATCCCCGCTTTTTATTCATAACCCTGTAAGTTCCCCATCCTCAAGTACCTGTCCAACTTCCCTTTAAAATTATTCATGGAATCAGCTTCTACCACCTTTTCTGGTAGAGCGTTCCAGATCCCGACAACTGTCTTAGTGGGAAAAAAAGGTTCTCTTTCCTTCCCTGCTAGATCTTTTCCATTGATTTTTAATCCATGACCTCTATTGACCCACTCGTCAATATTTTTACCCTGTTTACCCGATTAAAACCTCTTATCATCTTGAAAACCTCTATTAGGTCACCTCTTACTCTCTGTACCAGGGAGAACAGTCCTAACTTTTCCAACCTCTCCTCATAACTGATGGCCTTCATCCCTGGTAACATCCTGGTAAACCTTCTCTGTAGCCTTTCTAAGGCCTTAACATCTTTCCTGACATGTGGTACTCATAATTGTACATAATACTCCAGCTGAGGCCTAATCAGTGATTGCTTTTATATTCTATTCCTCTATTTATAAAACCTAGTAATCATATGCTTTTTAACCACCTTATCAACTTGCCCTGCCACCTTTAAGGATTTGTGCATATGGACATCAAAGACACTCTGCTCATCTACACTTTTCAAAAATGTGCCATTTATAATATACTGTCTTTCTATATTAGTCCTCCCAAAGTGCATCATTTCACACTTCTCCACATTGAAATCCATCTGCTATGCTTTTGCCCATTTCACCATCCTGTCCATGTCATCCTGAAGCCTATAGCTATCCTCATCATGATCTACTACTTTGCCAAGTTTCGTATCATCTGCAAACGTTATGAGTCAGGAAATTGAGGTTAAGGAAATTGATGGGATTGAAGGCCGATAAATCCCCAGGGCCTGATAGTCTGCATCCCAGAATACTTAAGGAAGTGGCCCTAGAAATAGTGGATGCATTGGTGATCATTTTCCAACAGTCTATCGACTCTGGATCAGTTCCTATGGACTGGAGGGTAGCTAATGTAACACCACTTGTTTTAAAAAGGAGGGAGAGATAAAACAGGGAATTATAGACCAGCTAGCCTGACATCAGTAGTGGGGAAAATGTTGGAATCAATTATTAAAGATGAAATAGCGGTGCATTTGAAAAGCAGTGACATGATCAGTCCAAGTCAGCATGGATTTATGAAAGGGAAATCCTGCTTGACAAATCTTCTAGAATTTTTTGAGGATGTAACTAGTAGAGTGGACAAGGAAGAACCAGTGGATGTGGTGTATTTGGACTATCAAAAGGTTTTTTAACAAGGTCCCACACAAGAGATTGGTGTTCAAAATTAAAGCACATGGGTATTGGGGGTAATGTATTGACGTGGATAGAGAACCAGTTCGCAGACAGGAAGCAGAGAGTCGGGATAAACGGGTCCTTTTCAGAAAGGCAGGCAGTGACTAGTGGGGTGCCGCAGGGCTCAGTGCTCAGTATTTACAATATACATCAATGAGTGTAATATCTCCAAGTTTGCAGATGACACTAAGCTGGGTGGCGGTGTGAGCTGTGAGGAGGATGCTAAGAGGCTGCAGGGTAACTTGGACAGGTTAGGTGAGTGGGCAAATGCATGGCAGATGCAGTATAATGTGGATAAATGTGAGGTTATGCACTTTGGTGGCAAAAACACGAAGGCAGAATATTATCCGAATGGCGGCAGATTAGGAAAATGGGAGGTGCAACGAGACCTGGGTGTCATGGTACATCAGTCATTGAAAGTTGGCATGCAGGTACAGCAGGCGGTGAAGAAGGCAAATGGCATGTTGGCCTTCATAGCTAGGGGATTTGAGTATAGGAGCAGGGAGGTCTTACTGCAGTTGTACAGGGCCTTGGTGAGGCCGCACCTGGAATATTGTGTTCAGTTTTGGTCTCCTAATCTGAAGAAGGACGTTCTTGCTATTGAGTGAGTGCAGCGAAGGTTCATCAGACTGATTCCCGGGATGGCAGGACTGACATATGAGGAGAGACTGGATCGACTGGGCCTGTATTCACTGGAGTTTAGAAGGATGAGAGGGGATCTCATAGAAACATATAAAATTCTGACGGGATTGAACAGGTTAGATGCAGGAAGAATGTTCCCAATGTTGGGGAAGTCCAGAACCAGGGGGTCACAGTCTAAGGATTAGGGGTAAGTCATTTAGGACCGAGATGAGGAGAAACCTCTTTACTCAGAAAGTTGTTAACCTGTGGAATTCTCTACCGCAGAGAGTTGTTGATGCCAGTTCGTTGGATATATTCAAGAGGGAGTTAGACATGGCCTTTAAGGCTAAAGGGATCAAGGGGTATGGAGAGAAAGCAGGAAAGGGGTACTGAGGTGAATGATCAGCCATGATCTTATTGAATGGTGGTGCAGGCTCGAAGGGCCGAATGGCCTCCTCCTGCACCTATTTTCTATGTTTCTATATTTCTATGTTATAATGCTGCTCCTTACACCCGAGTCCAGGTCATTTATAAAAATTGCAAAGCGTAATGGATTCAAAGCTGACCCTTGGGAAACACCACTGCATATCACTTCCCAGTCTGAACAATATCCATAACCAGCATCCTTTACTTTCTGTCACTGAGCCAATTTGTTATCCATACTGCCACTTTGACCTTAATTCCACAGGCTTCCAACTTCTTAACAAGCCTCCTGTGTGGCACTTTGTCACATGCCTTCCGCAAGTCCAAACATACAATATCTACTGCACTACCTTGATCAACCTTCTCTGTTACCTCATCAAAGAATTCAATCAAGTTAGTCAGACGTGATTTACCTTTAGCAAATCCGTGCTGGCTCTCCTTGATTAACATATGCCTTTCCAAATGAAAGTTTATTTTGTCCCTGCTAACGGTTCCAATAACTTTCCCACCACCGATATTAGGCTCTCTGGCCTAAGGATGAAGGGTCTCAGACAGGTGGATGGTGAAGGGTCTCAGACAGGTTGATGATGAAGGGTCTCAGACAGGTTGATGATGAAGGGTCTCAGACAGGAGGATGATGAAGGGTCTCAGACAGGTTGATGGTGAAGGGTCTCATACAGGTGGATGGTGAAGGATCTCAGACAGGTGGATGGTGAAGGGTCTCAGACAAACGGATGAAGATTTGACTCAGACAGGTTGTTAATGATGGGACTCAGACAGGTGAATGATGAAAGGTCTCAGACAAATGGATGAAGATGCGACTCAGACAGGTTGTTAATGATGGGACTCAGACAGGTGGATGATGAAGAATCTCCACACAATGTTTATTTGCCTTATCTCTTTTGAGATGTTATATTTCAGAATTTTTTGTTCTTGTTTCAGATTTCCAGCAGTTGCTTTTGTTGGCTTTTTAATCTCATACATGTGGGTTTTACTAAAATAGAAATGTGAAAACTTCCAGACTGATGTGGATAACCGCTTGATCAGAAATGCTACTAAATACCAACCCCATTTCTCAATACCGCATGTTCTAGCAGAACTGGCTTGCCCTGGGATTGAATCCAATTTCAATTGAATGTTGGTATCCAAAGTCTCCTCTGTCTGCTGGCTGTGCAAATCTCAGCCTAGTTCCTAGTAGGAATCCCATTCAATTGTACACAATTGCTTGTCGGAATCATCAGATAACTAAGCAAATCAAGGAATAGGGCGGGAAAGTGAAGTTGAGGTCAAAGATCAGCATGACCTTATTGAATGGCGGAGCAGGCGCAAGAGGCCATATGGCCTAATGCTGTTCCTATTTCTTATGTTCTTATGTTCTTATAATAATCAAGAGCAGAGAGCTACTGTTGAAGATATCAGCAAACTTTCTGCAGACATGGGATCACATCCTAACTACTTTAACATCGCATAAAACTGCACACAATTTGGCACAAGTTTGCACTAAGCTCTCTGTCTTACTCAGGGAGGTAGTGTGAGAAATAGAAAAATACATACTAGCTACAGTGAGCAGTAGTGTCCTTAGATTGAAGAGATACTGGTGGGGTACTGTGACAATCATGGTGTATTTTTGTGTAAGTTTTGATTTAATTACCTCCTTTTTAAAATTCAGCCATTGTGCTTAGGGGGGATTTAATAGGCAGCTAAACCTGAATTTTGTAGCAGATAATACAAACAAAATCCATGATAAAATCGTATGAGTTATGAATTATATCCTAGTCGTGGTGCTGACCAGAACTCACTTGCAATTCTGTCCTTCAGGAGTCATCAGGTCAGCAACTGGTGGGATACAAATGATAGCTAATAGGTATTCATAGCGTATCCATATAATGACATGTTGCCAATTGACTATAGTTATTGGTATAATTTATATATATATATAAAAGAAAGAACTTGGATTGATATAGCGTCTTTCAAGACCTCAGGACATCCCAAAGTGCTTCACAGCCAATTAAATCCTTTTGGAGGATAGTCACTGTTGTAATGTGGGAAATGCGGCAGCCAATTTGCTCACAGCAAGCTCCCACAAACAGTAATGTGATAATGACCAGATAATCTGTTTTTTTGTTATGTTGATTGAGGGATAAATATTGGCCAGGACACCGGGGATAACTCCCCTGCTCTTCTTCAAAATAGTAACATGGGATCTTTTATGTCCACTTGAGAGGGCAGACAGGGCCTCAGTTTTTAACATCTCATCCAAAAGTGTGTCAGCCTAGATTCATGGAATGGGACTTGAACCCTGAACCTTCTGACTCAGAGGTAAGAGTGCTACCCATTGAGCCACAGCTGACACTGCACAAGTCACTGAGTGGCCCCTGGCCTGTGAGCACCATCGGAGCAGGCCGGGGAGAGGAAGGAGCAGCGTGGTGGCATACCACTCCAGGGAGCAGCACGTGCTGGAGCAGGAGAACAACGGCAGTGAAAAGGGACATTACCAAGATCCAGCAGGAATGGCGTGGTCAGGGCGAAGAAGCGGCGAGAGATTGTAGAGGGATGTGAACAGGGCCCAGGAGAGGCGAGGGTCCAGGGGCAGCACGGGTCAGCCCACACTGCGATATGTGTGCACACTTGGCCCGTGCAGCAGAGCTGGTCTCCAGTCGTCTTGGTTAATCCTTGCAAATGGACCAAGACCTAGCTCTGTCAAACCGGTGTAGTGGCTGGTGTGCAACGGCCACCACACGTTAATAAAAATCCACGCACAGGCATTTCCACCCTTCAAGATTTATTTCGGGACCTGGAATTTTAGGGCCTTCATTGAAACACCTGTGAACTTTTTGATGTGGAAGCAAGTCATCCTCGATTCGAGGGACTGCCTATGATGATGATGATGATGAAATATATATATATGATTCGCTTTGTAAAGATCATATATAGATGAAAATCTCCAGATTGGGGATTCCTGATCTCACCCGTCTTAAATGTTAGATAATGACTCGGTTTGAAGCTTGTATAATTGTGCACCACAGGAAGGGTACCCACATGGGAGAGATTATATTGACAGAGCCCGATGAACTGAAGAGCAAATCTTCATACACATTATCTGTCATGCTGCGTGCTCAGACAACAAGAGTCTGGGCTGCAGCCCTTGTGCCCAGGACTGAGTCTGCACTGCAGGCCTTTTTGATTTTCTAAATTATGCACCATGAATAAAGGCCGACACGTTCTGCAAAGAAATACGATTATTGCTCAACCAGAAAATCTCTTCCAGCTGCGTATAATCGAGCACGCGGCAGTAATGATTCCTGCACATGCACTTTATCTGGATATTTTCCTGTTTTGTAAATTAGATTTTCTGCTGAACAAATGTATTGTGTCACCGAGAATGTTTTCTTTCTGCAGTATAAGTGCTGCACCCATCCTTTTAGCCACATATGCCAGGATTGCACCCACACCCACAAACACACACCCACCAGGAAGATCCCAGGTTTGATCCGTGGTCTGTGCTGAATTGGAAGCGTTGCAATCGGCCTCATTGCCCCTCGGTGAGGTGGCGGTGGAGATGTGGAGCCCTGATCTTTCTTGCCTGTAGGGGGTGCTGTTGCTAGTTTTAGCAAAATCAAACAGGCAATTTTTGTTAAAGTGCAGTCAGACTTGAGCAGACTTTAATCTTTGACCTATTCGTTTCCCTGAGGGCTCAGCTGGTCCAAGCAGTAAGTGACCATACAGAACAGGAAGGTCCCAGGTCTGATCCCCAGTCTTTGTTGGTTTTGGCTGGGGAAGTGGTTTGGGGTGGATTCAATGGCCTCAGGACTGTGGGTTAGAGAGGGAAAAGTCAGCCAGAGTTCCGCTCTCCTGAACACTAGCCGGTGATTGCTGCTGGTGACTTTGCGTGTGTGGACGAATGGACTCGGACAGGGTGGGGCTCTTCCATGATGCCTCCTCCCATAGTGGATTATCCCATCCCAAAAGGCACACTTGGGGAGCAGTACAGGAGGGAAACCCGCTCACGCGGAGGCCTATATCAGCAAGAGGCCAACTCCTACAGGAGAGGAAGAAGAGTAGGGGGAAAACAACTGGTGGAAAAGGAGGAAAACATATGTTGAAATGTTGGCAAACTTTCACACAACAGCACAGGGCTGCAAAACTGCAGAAAATACTTCGATACGTGTAAGTGTGAGGAAAGCTGAATAATCATGTTACAAATACAACCTACACAACAGGCTCTTCTGAAGTTGAGCAAATAGCCTGATGTTAGTAACAAAGGCAGAAAGTTTTGGAAGCGCTTAGCGGGTCAGTCATCATCTGTGGAAGGAACAGATGAGTTATGGTGGGAAATTTTAATTCTCCCCGATTGGTGGGGAAGGAGTGGGGAGGATACAGTTAAAATGACCGGCTCCATTTCCTACTTCATTCCTAATGATCTGCAGTTTTAACTGTGCTGGTTTTGGTGGTGAATGAGCCTCATAGATGGGAGCCTCATTAATAAATGCAAATCGGGGACCCTTGACATACATGGGACCCCGATGGCATCTTAACCTGCTCCTGAGCGGGACACCCATTGTGCCCACCCCACCGGATAAACCTGGGAGCCCAGCGAAGTCCGCTAAGGTAAGTATAAAAAAACACTTTCTATGATGGGGCCTGGAGGAGGCCTAACAGGAATTGTCCGTGCTTCAGCTGCCTCAGGCTCCCCTACCTTCCCGCACCCCTCCTCCAGCCGCGAGACCATAGGAACACTCTCCCCTCTCGGAGTTACCTGCTTCCTCCCAAGCCGGCCAGTTGTCGCTTTCCACCGGAAATGGCAGTATTCAAAAGAGTCCCGTTGATTAAAATCTGCCAGGCCTTGGCATTACACTCCCACAAGGCATTACTGCCCGCTTCCACCAGCTTCCCATCGGGAGTTAAAATCGGCCCTAATAATGTTTCAGGCATCGACCCTTTGTTGGAACTGCATCTGCAATGTTTTGCCTTTTGATTAGCCTGAAGTTAATGTTCAGAAGAGGCTGACTGCTAGTGTCAGCCTTGGCGCAGTGGGAGCATTCTTGCCTCGGAGTCAGGAGTCGTAGGTTGAAACCGTGCTCCAGAGGCAAGCATGTAGTTCTAGGCTGACACATCAGTGAGGGAATGCTGCACTGTCAGAGGTGCCGTCTTTCGGCTGGTTCATTAAACTCTCAGGTAGATGTAAAAGGCCCTATGGCACTTTTCAACATTGAGCAGGAAAGTTCTCCCGGTGTTGTGGCGAACATCTATCCCTCAACAAACATCAATAAAACAGATTATCTGGTCATTACCACGTTGCTGTTCATGGGGCCTTGCTATGTGCAAATCAGATGCTGCGTTTCTCTATATGACAATGACTAAACTTCAAAAAAGCATTTCATTGGCTGTGAAGTACTTTGGGAGGGCCTGAGATTGTGAAAGGCGCTATATAAATGCAAGATCTTCCTTCTTATGCCCAGTTAAATATCGGAAAAGGAGCAAGCCCTGGTGGGTGGATCAAATTGTATGTGGTCCAAATGCCATTTTAAAATGGGAGGGTTTAAACCTGGACTTTCTCTGTCTGTTCTTCAGTTATAAAACTCACCGGGGCAAACAACCCCAAAATCAGATTGTCTAGTTCAAAACCAAAAAACAGTGGCTGCACTAGTTCAAATGAAAATATTTGCCTGCCTTAAAAAAAAGCATTTGCATTCTAAATATAATAGCATGATGTGAAACACTGCAAGAGCCGTACACTTAAAGCAGGGGTTGTGCTTCGGTGAGCGGCTGTGGCAGAGTCACGTGATTCACACGGGCATATGGAAATGACGGAGAGGAAAAGGCCCTCTGGTCCGTCCAGCCTGTTCCACACAATGGCGATGCCTTGTGCATCACAACAAATAAACTCCCCGTCGCACCTGAAATCCATATAACCTCCTGGAAGAAGCAAATAATCTGATAAAAACCCATGGCAATTAGGGAAAAAAAAAACCTGAAAAATTCCTCTCCCACCCTTTCGGCGATCGAAGCTAATCCAGGAGACCCTGATTAATGTCATACCTTTTGTACAAGGTGATTTCCTTCGCAGCCAGAAATAGTTCGAGCTCTCGCTTGTCAGGATTTAGGGGTCACACAGATCCACTATTCTCTGGGAAAAGAACCTGGTCTTACATAATTTGAGATTCTGACCCCTGCTCCTCTTGGTATGACCCATGGTTCAAACAGTAGATACCTTACCTACTCAAAAAGATGCAGCGTATTAGAGCAGTGTTATTTCATGACAACAGGTTGAGGATCAAAGTCCCAGTGATCTTGCAGTGACGGTCATCACAAATTTAATCTTTCAGTGAGGACGTCATCACACATCAACTGAATGGAAAGTCCAGGCTGTCGATGTTGACCATGACACCCGCTGTCGGAAAAAACCCGCCTTCCACACGGCAACAACAGGTCAGACTCCAGTTTGATAGTTATAAAGTAGCACTGCTCTAAATGAAAAATCTAATGTGTATTTTTGAAAAAGATAACACGGGTGAAATTGGTCTTTGCCAGTAACGCAAAATGGACTCGTAGGAAGCCGGCAGCCTATCTTACACCACTCCTAGTTTATTTTTCCATTGAAGTTGGTGTAAGTATGTTCCAGTAAGGATGGAAAAGGGGTCCATCGACCGAAGGTTGGGTTCTATGAATGAATAGGGAGATTAAATTAGAAACTAATAATAAGAAGCATTTCTTATGGTCCAGGCAAAATAATAAAATAGAAAGCCATAGAAAATGTAAAGAATATAGGAAAGCTGCAAATAGGGCGATCAGAATGTCTAACAGGACGTACGGCAGCCAATTACGAAAGTATGTAAAAGCCAGTAAGAAGACTTAGATAGGTATGTTAGAATTAAGGGAGTAGTCAAGGAAAGGTAGAAGCAATAGAAACATAGAAACATAGAAAATAGGAGCAGTAGTAGGCCATTCGGCCCTTCAAGTCTGCACCGCCATTCAATATGATCATGGCTGACCCTCTATCTCAACACCATATTCCGGCTTTGTCCCCATACCCCTTCATGTCTTTTGTTTCTAGAAATCTATCTATCTCCCTCAAATATATTCAGTGACTTGGCCTCCACAGCCTTCTGTGGTCGAGAATTCCACAGGTTCACCATCCTCTGAGTGAAAAAAATTTCTCCTCATCTCAGTCCTACATTTCCTACCCCATATCCTGAGACTGTGACCCCTTGTTCTAGACTTCCCAAACAGAGGAAACATGCTCCCCGCATCCAGTCTGTCCAACCCAGTCAGTATTTTATACGTTTCAATGAGATCCCCTCTCATTCTTCTGAACTCTAGTGAATACAGGCCTAGTCGACCCAATCTCTCCTCATACAATAGTCCTGCCATCCCAGTATTCAGTCTGGTGAACCTTTGCTGCACTCCCTCTATGACAAGTATATCCTTTCTTAGGTAAGGAGACCAAAACTGCATACAATACTCCAGGTGCAGTCTCACAAAGGCCCTGTATAACTGTAGTAAAACATCCTTGCTTCTATACTCAAATCTTCTTGCAATGAAGGCCAACATACCATTTGCCTTCCTAACTGCTTGCTGCACCTGCATGTTTGCTTTCAATGACTGGTGTACAAGGACACCCAGGTCCCTCTGTACATTGACACTTCCCAAGCCATCACCATTTAAATAATAAGTTGCCCTTATGTTTTTGCTACCAAAGTGGATAACTTCACATTTATCCACGTTGTACTGCTTCTGCCATGTGCATGTCCACTCACTCAACCTATCTAAATCGCCTTGCAGAGTCTTTGCATCCTCCTCACAACTCACAATCCCACCTAGTTTTGTGTCGTCAGCAAACTTGGAAATGAGAGATGAAGGAGGCAAGCTTGTAGTGGAGTGTGATGGAACAGCAGAGATACTAAATAAGTCATAAAAACAGAAAATTTTGGAGACACGCAGCAGGTCAGGCAGCATCTGTTCCTCTCTCCACGGATGCTGTTCCACCTGCTGCATTTTATGTTTGTATTTCACATCCAACATCAGCAGTATTTTTTTTCATTATATTAAATAAGTATTTTGTCTCTGTTTTCACAGAGGAGATAAATATTGGAATTGTAGAACCACCAGAGGTGGGTATATAACTGTTAGCAGAGATTATTATTCAAAGAGAGATTGTATTAAAAAAATGACTCAAACTTAATGTAGATAAATCATTGGGACATGATGATTTATACCCAAGGATCCTGAGGGAAGCGAGAGAGGAAATAGCAGAAGTTCTGACTCAACCTCTCAATTCTGAGCTGACTCCTCCAATTCCACTGTCCTTCCTAGTTTGGTGTCTTTGCCAAATGTGACCACTTTGTGACAAGGATTGCTAAAGATCATGGGAGGTCATTGTTAGGCTGGATAACAGCTGCAGTTCAATGTAGAAAAATGTGGAATAATACGTACTGAAGTAAGAAAAATTAAATATGCTTGAATAATGAGATGTTAAATGAAGTAGAGGAGCATAGACCTCGATGTTCAGGTTATCATAGGTGACAGGGCAACTAGATGACACCATAAAAAAGGAAAGCAGAATTCTTGGTTTTGTATCTCCAAGCATAGAATACAAAAACAGGGTGGTAATGTTGAACGTATACACAATCTTAGTTAGGTTGCTGTAGAAGCATTGTATATGTTTATGGGTACACCATTATAGAAAGGATATATATTTTTTTTTATTTGTGGGCATCGCTGGCAAGGCCAGCATTTATTGCCCATCCCTAGTTGCCGTTGAGAAGGTGGTGGTGAGCCGTCTTCTTGAACTGCTGCAGTCCTTGTGGTGAATGTCCTCCCACAGAGCTGTTAGGGAGGATGTTCCAGGATTTTGACCCAGTGACGATGACGGAACGGGCGATATATTTCCAAGTCAGGATGGTGTGTAACTTGGAGGAGAACTTGCAGATGATGGTGTTCCCATGCGACTGCTGCCCTTGTCCTTCTAGGTGGTAGAGTTCACGGGTTTGGAAGGTGCTGCCGAAGAAACCGTGGCGAGTTGCTGCAGTGCATCTTACACATATCTTATATGTAAAAGCAATGGAAAAGGTGTAATGTAGTTCCCCAGAATGTTAGTAGGAATGAGTAGTTACAGTAATGAAGGGAGGTCTTTCTTCGCTAGAGCTGAGAAGATTAAGGGTGATAGAAATCATCAAGATCATGGTGATATACATTCTTTTCCCTGGTTGGGAAGATGGTATTGCAAAGGCACCAATTTAAAATTTATCACAAAAAGAATTACACAGGAGGTTAGAAAAAATATATTTTATGCAGAGGGTGGTTAGAACCAAAATCAATAAATTCTTTTAAAAAGTATTTATGTCGTTAGTTGAAAAAGAGGAATGTTAAAGGGTGTGGGAAGCGAGTGACAAGAGTGGGATTAGAATAGGTGGCTCATGTGGAGAAGGATACCAACATTTGTTGATGGACTAAATAAACAGATTAATAGTTGCATTAAAAAAAATATTTAGTTGCAGCATATAAGTGTTTATTACATGAAAAGTGCCAGTCAGGAAATATGGCCAACATCTCAAATGTGATTTTAATTTTTTAATTTTCACCCTCAGTTTGAGAAGTGTTGATGGTGGGCGAGGGATTATGATCCCATGTATTACACCCGGTACCATCCTTAGAAGAACCAGTATTGTATGGTACAAATTAGAGCTACAGGCCTAGAAATTGTAAAATGCTGAAAACCTGCTGGTAACGTTGGTGGCCAAAGATAACGGCCGCCGGCTGAGAGAGCGCAGGCAGGTACTCCCTGCTCATTATCATCAGCGTGGTGGTGATTGGCTAGTGCAACATGCTCTTTGCAGCACTAATCTCAGGAGGCCAAAGGTCTCCTCTGTCTCCCGTTCACAGTGTAGGGGAGCGGGAAAGAAAAGAACGGCCCCAATATTTGCCGTACCTGCTCCAACAATATTCGCTGCCACTCCATGTTTATTGATTTTTTTTTTGTTTCTTTATGACATGAATGCAAATAAAAGAGATTTTTTATCTGAGATCATCTTCAATCTTTGCAATGGAGCTCACCCCTTGATTTACTGACCCACAGACACTGCCGGCCTCCCGGAAAGCTGCTAGAAAATGAAACCCCCAACCCCTACCATCCCCTGAGCTCCCATCGCCTCGCCACTGATGGGCAAAAAATGAAGTTTAAAAGAAGAAACTTGGCAAAGGAGGTGTTGGAAGTTCCGGTGTCCATCCTCATAAGGCCTGTCAGACTGGTCATGGCCATTAGTGCTGCCGAATGGTCTGTTAGTGACAGAAAATCCTGGCATGAACTAGCACGGGCGGCAACGCGAGCGCAGAACTCCAAAATGAATGAGCTAGCGTCAGCTCTGCGTTGCAGGCCACTTGATGTCATGTTCCACCTCATTAAAATGCTCTCGCTGATAGCAGTTACCGCCGGCACTGAAAACCTGACCAAAATGACGTCCGCTGCGATACCCGGCACCAGCTGGCGGAAAAGTGCCATTTCACAGCGCTATCGGGTGGCACAAACCACCCGAATTTCTAGGAGACAGATTTTATTTCTATGAACATGTTTCTGATATTGCTATAGCTGGCACATAGAGGGAATTTCACCCAATTGTCTTTAACCCCAATCTCAGAGGAACATCCCCATCATTACTTGCTTCATAAACAAGATGATGAAAATGTCTATTTATGGCTGGTTTTGCGCTGTGGACCTGCGCCCATCAGGAACTGGGTGGAAACTGCCTCAACTCATTTAATGTAAAATTCTTACATCTGTCAGATGTTTCATCCATCAGTCTAAGTTGGATTCAAACACAAACCCCGGAGGTAAAAGGACAGCTCCACCCAGCTTCTCTTCTCAACATCTTATAATTTGTTTTGCACTAAAATGACCACATTACATTACAGAGCCTTCAGCTGTATTGGTCCTACTCCCTCCCTAAATCCCCTTCTTTCAAATACATCTCTCTGTGCCCTTTAAAGCCGCCTTAGAAACTACTTCTTAGATCTGGCTTTTCATTAATTCTGGTAACTCTTTTTTTCTAACACTGCTCACCATCTGATTCACCTCTGAGAAGCCCTTTGGGACATTTATTATGTCCTATGAGGGCTTCATAATATAAATGGATATAAGCTGTGAGATATGGTAGCATAGTGGTTATGTTACTGGACTAGTAATGCAGAGGTCTAGGCTAATAATCTGCAGACATGAGTTCAAATCCCACCATAGCAGCTAGGGAATTTAACTATTAATTAAATAAATTTGGAATGAAAAAACTAGTGTCAGTAATGGTGACCATGGAACTACTGGATTGTCATAAAAACCCATCTGGTTCACTGTCCTTCAGTGAAGGAAATCTGCCATCTTACCTTGTCTGGCCTATATGTGACTCCAGACCCACAGCAATGTGGTTGACTCTTAACTGCCCTCTGAAATGGCTCACCACCATCTTCTCAAGGGTGATTAGGGATGGGCAATAAATGTTGGTCTTGCTAGCGACGCCCGCATCCACTGACTGAATTTTTAAAAAGCTATTGTTTATACCTTTTACTGCAGTCACTTAATTATTTTCCAATTGCCCATTATTCATGAGTGGTCTGTTCTGTGGTCGCTCCTTATAGTAGCCACTAACTAGATGTGCAAGAGTGGGTTGGGATGTCTGGTTGGTTTTGGCTACATGTTGTCAGAAGGTCAAGGGTTCAAGTCCCACTCCAGCACCTAAGCACGTATTCTCAACTGACACTTCAGTACAGTGCTGACAGAGTGCAGCATTGTTGGAACCGCCGTCTTTCAGATAAGATGTTAGGCTTGAGGCCCCTTCTCCCTGTTAAGATGAATAGTTGGTTCTATGTATCCAGGGCATCATTCCTCCCTCTTCAAAGCCATAAAAAATAGATTAACTCATTTATTTGATTTTCTATTTGTGAGATTTTGCTTTGTACTAATTAGCTGACCCATTTACCTACATAATAACAGTAACTGTACTTCACAAGTAATTCGTTGACTGTGAAGTGCTTTGGGATGAGTAACTATCTAACTTCCACTTAGCACTTGTGCCATATAGTCTCATAATAAGAACATATAAGAATATAAGAAATAGGAACAGGAGTAGGCCAAACAGCCCCTCGAGGCTGCTCCGCCATTCAATAAGATCATGGCTGATCTGATCATGGACTCAGCTCCCCATAACCCCTTATCCCCTTATCGTTTAAGAAACTGTCTATTTCTGCCTTAAATTTATTCAATGTCCCAGCTTCCACAGCTCTCTGAGGCAGTGAATTCCACAGATTTACAACCCTCTGAGAGAAGAAATTTCTCCTCATCTCTGTTTTAAATAGGCGGCCCCTTATTCTAAGATCATGCCCTCTAGTTCTAGTCTCCCCCATCAGTGGAAACATCCTCTCTGCATCCACCTTGTCATAATCTTATATGTTTCGATAAGATCGCCTCTCATTCTTCTGAACTCCTATGAGTAGAGGCCCAACCTACTCAACCTTTCCTCATAAGTCAACCCCCTCATCCCCAGAATCAACCTAGAGAACCTTCTCTGAACTACCTCCAAAGCAAGTATATCATTTTGTAAATATGGAAACCAAAACTGTTTGCAGTATTCCAGATGTGGCCTTACCAATAACTTATATAGCTGTTGCAAGACTTCCTTGCTTTTATACTCCATCCCCTTTGCAATAAAGGCCAAGATACCATTGGCCTTCCTGATCACTTGCTGTACCTGCATACTATCCTTTTGTGTTTCATGCACAGGTACCCCCAGATCCCGCTGTACTGCGGCACTTTGCAATCTTTCTCCATTTAAATAATAACTTGCTCCTCGATTTTTTGTGACAAAGTGCATGACCTCACACTTTCCAACATTATACTCCATCTGCTAAATTTTTGCCCACTCATTTAGTCTATCTATGTCCTTTTGCAGATTTTGTGTGCCCTCCTCACACATTGCTTTTCCTCCCATCTTTGTATCGTTAGCAAATTTGGCTATGTTACACTCAGTCCCTTCTTCCAAGTCGTTAATATAGATTGTAAATAGTTGGGGTCCCAGCACTGATCTCTGTGGCACCCCACTATCTACTGGTTGCCAACCAGAGAATGAACCATTTATCCCTACTCTCTGTTCTCTGTTAATTAGCCAATCCTCTATCCATGCTAATATATTACCCCCAATCCCGTGAACTTTTATCTTGTGCAGTAACCTTTTATGTGGCACCTTGTCAAATGCCTTCTGGGAGTCCAAATACACCACATCCACTGGTTCCCCTTTATCCACCCTGTTCATTACATCCTCAAAGAACTCCAGCAAATTTGTCAAGGTTGGAGATTCAGTGCAGGAGAATGAGGGGTGCAAGCCTACATAGTACCACACAGTGGCGCAGCACACTACAACTCCAAAGCATTGTGAGACCGGGCTTCTATTTATTCACTTTGGGCCTCAGTGCAAAATCCTGGGTCTCCAAATATTCAAAGTATAATGTTTAGAAAGAAATGGAAAGACATACTCGGGGAAACCATTGAGGAGAAAGAGAATGGAAGTAGAGAAGTTCCACATAATGAATATTTTAATATATGCTACTGTCAGACATGTCTTGATAACAACTTTGAGTTTACAGTAATCATTACAAACATATGAAAAGGCAATAAAAGACAGTTGGATCTTTCTGTGCTCATTGGAAAAGGTAGATGCATACACCACCCTCCCCAACCATTATTCCTGGGGAGACAGAAATACACAGAAGATAAATTCAAGATAAACTCAAGAAATTCTTCCCGAACTCCTTAGCAATTAAGCAAGCTAGCCATAACTCATCACTTGGTGAACCTAACTGCTCCACATCCCTGAAAGAACCCATACTTAGCACGCTCACATCCAAATCAATGTAATCATTTTACAGGGCGTTGGTGAGACCACACCTAGAGTACTGCATACAGTTTTGGTCTCCTTATTTAAGGAGAGATATACTTGGAGGCAGTTAAGAGAAGGTTCACTAGGTTGATTCCTGGGATGAAGAGGTTGTCTTATGAGGAAAGGTTGAGCAGGTTGGGCTTGTACTCATTGGAGTTTAGAAGAATAAGATGTGATCTTATTGAACTATATAAGATTTTGAGGGGGCTTGACAGGGTAGATGCTGAGAGGATGTTTCCCCTCGTGGGGGAATCTAGAACTAGGGGGCATAGTTTCAGAATAAGGAGCCGTCCATTTAAGACAGAGATGAGGAGGAATTTCTTCTCTTAAAGTGCCTCGGAAGCTGAGTAATTGAATATATTCAAGGCTGAGATAGACAGATTTTTAAACTATAGGAGGAGTCAAGAGTTATGCGGAGAGAGCGGGGAAGTGGAGTTGAGGTCAAGATCAGATCAGCCATGATCTTATGGAATGGCGAAGCAGGCTCGAGGGGTTGTATGGCCTACTCCTGCTCATATTTCTTATGTTCTTACGATTCTAATTATTTGCTCATGACCACAACTTTGACTCTTCTGTTGAACCCCAAGTACACGCACTGGGGGTAAGAATTCTCTATTTGCGCTTACTAGTGAAACCGAGTTTACGATTTTAGTAGAAATATTCACTAAACAGAGGAAATCTTCACAAATGGACTTAGGATGCCCCCTGTACATGTGAAGTAAAGAAACTACAGACTCCAGTGACACGGGAGACTGGCAGGCATCTGGCCAACCCTCCAGGATTGCCCTGTAGTCTCCAGGCAATAAAGATCCAGCTCCAGGATGCTGCTATGAGCAACTAAGATGAAACAATTCGGTTTTTAAGATTTTATTTGAACACTTTTGTTTCTGAGTTATAAAAACATTGGACATGGGGATAAAAAGTTGTTTGACTGACATTCAAGAATCATCCAGTCAGGCGATGAAGAGTCTATTCCGTTTTCAATTAGTATGGGAAGCTGTTGCGTCATGAGGGTAGCCATGTCATGCGACCAAGGGAGAGAGTGTGGGGGCGGGACGGTCACAGGCAGCAAGTCATGTGATGAAACCTCCAGGAATATGTCCGACCAGAGTTGGTAACCCTCTCTGGTAGACACTTATTTCAGAGTAACAGTGGAAGAGATAACATAACACAGTGAACTCCACTTTGTTGAGTGACTAGATATACAAAGCATTTTATGCCTAAACCCACTGCAGGCATTCCTCCTAACGAAACAATGTGACCTGTTTATTCTCCTTCATTGAATGCCTGCGTTTGCCCATTTGACATATCTTTTCCAGTCTGAAGCTCAACAATCTGCTTCTGTACTAATATATTATATCACTTTCATTTCAAGGACATATCTAAATTAGAATGAATAGTCAGATGGAACTGGATACTTTCCATAACTCTTTGGAACTGTGGAGACGTTTACTTGTTTGGCAGATCTCGTTACAGTTTGATGTGCAAATACTCATCAGAGATTGGCCTTTTTACATCCATGATGTCACTAGGTCAATCTTCCAAGTCAGAACTTTTGAAATTCAAGGGGCGAAATTGCCCCTCTTTGAGAGGCCATTTAGCATCTCCAGGGGATTCTAACTTTTTGCCCCTGGGGGCACTGCACAACTCGCCTCATTAGCACCACCGGAACTGCCCCTAAAGGAAGTGGAGCGTGTGAGATTGCGCGGCACTTCCTTTGAGTGGCGGTAAGCCCAAGTCAGCAGCCGTGGCGCAGGACAATGTCACCCACTCGGTCCTTAATTCCAGTATTAAGCCAATCAAAACACAGATTTTTTCAAAACCTGCTCCCACCTCCAAAATGGATGTCAGGACCCAGGAGAAATGTTATAATTTGTGGGGTGAAATTCATTATCGTCCCGTTTGGAGGCGGTAACATTCGCCAGGCGCTAGACTTAGCGGCAGGTGTGGAATTCCCGTCCCCTCGAGAAATTCGGGTTGCCGCCACCGGAATGAAGTCGAGCGCTAAATCAAGTGCACCACTTCTTCCTGGGGCGCTAAGGGGCCGGACGCCTCCGCAGTGTTGCACACTGGGCCGTGCAGCACTGCCACATGCGGCGTGGGCCCTTCCCTCACTTAAAGGGAAGGGCCCACGCTGCCGACTCTGCAAGGAGAAAAGGCACCTATCTAGACCACCAGCAAGCTGGGTGTGCCACACGATCAGTCCGCCACTCAAGTACCCCGCAAAGAAAATGGAGCAGCAGCAGGAATCACAATCACAAGTTTTTTCTTCTCCCCTCCCCCTGCCAGCCACCTCACCTTCAATTCTCACTCTGGTAGCGGCTGGCCGCCCGATCCACGTCCCCTGCTGCAGGGGCCCGGTACTGCTGCAGGGGCCAAAAGTGAATTTCGGGGCCGGGGCGCGAATGGGACGATGAGCGCGGCGATGACATCGCGGTCTCTGGGCGCAGGAGATTGGGGCGCAATGCCATGGCGCCGCCGCTAAACGTCCTCCGAATATAGCGGGAGTCGTTGCTAGTGTCGCGGCCAGACGATAAGGCATTTGCCCCGGGTGCGCTAACGGGAGGCGCAAATGCACCGAATTTCTAGCCCTTCATTATTTACGGGAAAAGGTTAAGAAAAATAGAGTAGGTTAGGTTAAAATTTACAGTAAAATACTAACGTCAGGACAGAAAGATAATTGGTAAAAAAGGTAAATAGAGAAAAACAGGGATCACACAAGTATTATGCATCAGTCGTATTTTATACATATATTTTAGTTCCAGAGGGTTAGTCTTGCAAATCTTGATGTTTGAGTGGCTTCATTACCAACAATAACAATCATTCACCACTTCTCATCTACATGCTGCCGCTCAATGATACTATCCAAAAATACAACATCACGTTCCACATGTATGCTGATGCTACTCAGCTTGAACTCACCAACCACCTCTTCCAATGCATCCATTCGCTCTGATTCATCACATTGTTTGTCTGATATCCAAGAGGGAGTTAGATATGGCCCTTACTTAAGAGTGAGTTAGATATGGCCCTTATGGCTAAGGGGATCAAGGGGTATGGAGAGAAAGCAGGAAAGGGGTACTGAGGGAATGATCAGCCACAATATACATAGATGACCTGGAAGAGGGGACAGAATGTAGTGTAACAAAATTTGCAGATGACACAAAGATTAGTGGGAAAGCGGGTTGTGTAGACACAGAGAGGCTGCAAAGAGATTTAGATAGTTTAAGCGAATGGGCTAAGGTTTGGCAGATGGAATACAATGTCGGAAAATGTGAGGTCATCCACCTTGGAAAAAAAAACAATAAAAGGGAATATTATTTGAATGGGGAGAAATTACAACATGCTGCGGTGCAGAGGGACCTGGGGGTCCTTGTGCATGAATCCCAAAAAGTTAGTTTGAGGTGCAGCAGGTAATCAGGAAGGCGAATGGAATGTTGGCCTTCATTGCGAGAGGGATGGAGTACAAAAGCAGGGAGGTCCTGCTGCAACTGTATAGGGTATTGGTGAGGCCGCACCTGGAGTACTGCATATAGTTTTGGTCACCTTACTTAAGGAAGGATATACTAGCTTTGGAGGGGGTACAGAGACGATTCACTAGGTTGATTCCGGAGATGAGAGGGTTGCCTTATGATGATAGATTGAGTAGACTGGGTCTTTACTCGTTGGAGTTTAGAAGGATGAGGGGTGATCTTATAGAAACATTTAAAATAACGAAAGGGATAGACAAGATAGAAGTAGAGAGGTTGTTTCCACTGGTCGGGGAGACTAGAACTAGGGGGCACAGCCTCAAAATACGGGGGAGCCAATTTAAAACTGAGTTGAGAAGGAATTTCTTCTCCCAGAGGGTTGTGAATCTGTGGAATTTTCTGCCCAAGGAAGCAGTTGAGGCTAGCTCATTGAATGTATTCAAATCACAGATAGATAGATTTTTAACCAAAAAGGGAATAAAGGGTTACGGGGAACGGGCAGGTAAGTGGAGCTGAGTCCACGGCCAGATCAGCCATGATCTTGTTGAATGGCGGAGCAGGCTCGAGGGGCTAGATGGCCTACTCCTGTTCCTAATTCTTATGTTCTTATGTTCTTATGTTCTTATGATCTTATTGAATGGCAGTGCAGTCTTGAAGGGCCGAATGGCCTCCTCCTGCACCTATTTTTTATGTTTCTATGTTTCTATCCAGTATCGGATGAGTAGAAATTTCCTCCAAATAAATATTGGGAAGACGGAAGTCATTGTCTTCTCTCCCCACCACAAACTCCGTTCTCTAGCCAACGAATCCATCCCTCTCCCTGGCAACTATCTGAGGCTGAACCAGACTGTTTGCAACCCTGGTTTCCTATTTGAACCTGAGATGAGTTTCCAACTACAAATCCACTCCTGTCTACTTTCACCTCTGTAACATTGCTTGACTCCACCTCTGCCTCAGCTCATCTGCTGCTGAAACCCTCATCCATGCTTTTGTTACCTCTAGACTTAATTATTCCAATGCTCTCCAAGCCGGCTTCCCATCTTCCACCCTATATAAATTTGAGCTCATCCAAAACTCCGCTGCCTGTATCCTAACTTGCACCAAGTCCCGCTCACGCATCACCCCTGTGCTCTTGGACCTATGTTGACTACCGATCCAGCAAATGCCTCAGTTTTAAAATTCTCTTCCTTGTTTTCAAATCCCTCTATGGCCTCACCCCTCCATATCTCTATACCCTCCCCTAGCCCTACAAGCCTTTGTGATCTCAGGGCTCCTCCAATTCTGGCATTTTGCGCTTCCCCAATTTTATTGGTTCCACCATTGGCGGCCGTGCTTTCCCTAAACCACTCCACCTCTCTACCTCTCTATCCCTCTCTATCCTCCTTTTCAGATGCACCTTAAAACCTACCTCTTTGTTCAAGCTTTTGATAATTGTCGTGATGTCTCCTTCTGTGGTTCGGTGTCAAATTTTGAGTAATAACGCTCTTGTGAAGTGCCTTGGGACGTTTTGCTACCTTAAAGCTGCTATATAAAAGGCACTATATAAAAGCAAGTTGTTGTTGTGGTTGTTTGTGTGACCTTGTTGTGTGCAAATTGGGTGCCACGGTTGCCTATGTAACAACAGTGACTGCACTCACATAGTAATCAACGGCTGTGAAGCACTTTGGTATTTCCTTGGTTCCCTGTTTTATTACTATAATATTGGTGCTAGTTTCTGTGCCATATTATGTGAGGAAAAACAGACAGAAATAGTCAGGCCAGGACCTATCAGCAGACTAACTTTTCTGGAATTTTTTCTGTTACAATCAAAAATTTAGAAGAAATTGTACAGATGAAAGTTCTTATTAACATTTCACTGTAAATCTCTTTTTTGCAAGTGTAGCCCGGCACTCCAATTTGGGTGCCGGGCTGCTGGCTCGGTCGATTGCCTCCCTGCTGGCCCAGCGGTGGCCACCAAAGGGCCTGCAGAGTGTGCAGCGGCCATCCCCTTTAATTGAAGGGGACAGGTGTTGTAGCATGTCAGCGTGACATGGATGTTCCGTGTAGCCCTGGCCTCCTCCACACACTGCTGTACTCAGCGCTGTGCTACGGCCCGGGCAGTGCACCTCCAAGGAAGCAGAGTGCTGGAGACAGCGCTCCACTTCCTTTGAGGGGCGCATGGCCCTATTCCGCGTCGGGGGTGGAACATCCGGGCTGGGCGCAGGAAGTCCCGGCCCCGGAAGGTTACCTTCCCCAATCGGCCGGAAGGTTACCTTCCCCAATCGGGACGCAGGGCAATTTCCAGCCCCGAGAGACGTAGACCACTTGGGACTGGGATTCTTTCCCACTCAGTTCCGGATAATCCTGTAAACCAATAGTTTAATGGATAGAGTAGTCCCAGGTGGACAAATGTCATCATTTCAACTCTCCCCTTGTCTGTGAGTTAAGTTTCTCATCCAGATACCAATAGAAGGAGAAATTAGACTTCATTTAAATGGAGGGCTGTTAATGCAGAATTCTGGCAAGTATAGATACTGGGAAGATTCAGAGAGCTCAGTTTTAGAGAGAAATGAACTGACCGTCAGCACATTTTGAATACAAACACTTGATGTGCTCAAACATAAACTCCTTTCTGTTGCATTTCAACACATTCTCTATTAAATTAGTGCAGAGCGCAATTTGGTTTGTGCTAGTGAGATATGACAACAGCACCAATCTTCATTTCTAACCCCTAAAGTACAACTGCTGGGAATCTGAAATAAATGCAGAAAACTCTGCAAAGTAAAGAGCAAGTTAATCAGTGCCTGAAAGAGAAGGAGAGGTTCACGTGTCATCAGTACATTCCCAGCAACTCGTATCTTTAACACGGATTTCAGGTTTTATTCAATGGTTATTCCCACATTCTCTATCGTCATGCCACCTCACAGCACTCCATACATCCAGTTGGTACAAGTTAAGCCCGCTCTAGAGAATGGGAGGTTCTTAACCATATATATGTTGTCTGCAGGGAGCCGGAGCACATATTTCACCTGTCTAGTTCAGTTCAGCTCATTTTAGTTCAACTTTCTAATCAGCAGGAAACATAGAGCATGGTCTGCAGCAGTTATTACAAAATGCTACTGCTTTTTTTTTTGGTTCTAACTGCAGTCTCAGGGTCAATTGTGTTGAAATTGTTAGAAATGAGGAAGTTATTATTTTTATCCTTCAACTATAAAGGGCAGGTCTAATTTTACAGAACTCTTCACAGTAACGGTATTCAGGGTAAAAGTACATTTTACAATGTACATGCTTCATTTAAAAGGTCTTTATGCTTACATTGACCTGTGAGTGTTCATGGTTCTGAAAGAACCTTTATTCATGAACGCTGAGTAATGGACGTGATCAGGTGGCTCCCACCGTGTGAGGTCACTGTAGGTTCCTTCACAGCTCAGGTGGCAATGCCGCCCAAGATATGTGCTGGCATGAGACATTCTACCAGTTATAGGTAAATGTAAGTTGCTCGTTTGCAATCCCTGGTACCTCACTTCCTGCCTCATGCTCTCCCTGACCAGCCCCACAGCAGTTCCTTTGGTCTGATAACTAACACCGATGTCACCCTAGGTTGCCTTTGCACTACAACTGTAGCATTGGTGCAAAGAGGTTTTGCTTTACACCGATGCTAAGAAAGTGAAGAAAGGCTCACCCCCTCAATCCCCCCACCCCACCTCCCACCCCCCGTCAGCCACACATTCTGTGTCAAAAGAGGCAAAACAAAACAGAGAAAAATACATAGTCCAATTTTAGGACCCTGCTGATCAAACAATCTCCAGTAGACCAGTGACTGGGTGACACACTATCCGTTGTCCCACATTCCTTCTGCCAACGTATTCCATGTAGTTAACAATTCTCTGCAAAAAGACGTCCCTCCTAGCATTTAACCTAGTTCTATGCTCGTGTAACTTACATTTACCCTCCCTTCAACCTCCCTAACCTATCGAGCTCAAATAGCCTCCCCTCTTGGTCAAATCTAATGCTTTCATTTTATTTTATTGTTTTGCATTCCAAAGTGATTCAAAAGTACACCAGCGTGTTCCTTTCTGATTAGTAACAAACATTGAATGATGATAAAACAATATTGAAATCAATTTCCAAGTTCATAGAAACATAGAAACATAGAAACATAGAAACTAGGGGCAGGAGTAGGACATTCGGCCCTTCGAGCCTACAATGAGTTCATGGCTGAACATGCAACCTCAGTACCCCATTCCTGCTTTCTCGCCATACCCCTTAATCCTCCTCGTAGTAAGGACTACATCTAACTCCTTTTTGAATATATTTAGTGAATTGGCCTCAACAACTTTCTGTGCTAGAGAATTCCACAGGTTCACCACTCTCTGGGTGAAGAAGTTTCTCCTCATCTCGGTTCCAAATGGCTTGCCCCTTATCCTTAGACTGTGACCCCTGGTTCTGGACTTCCCCAACATTGGGAACATTCTTCCTGCATCTAACCTGTCTAAACACGTCAGAATTTTAAACGTTTCTATGAGATCCCCTCTCATTCTTCTGAACTCTAGTGAATACAAGTCCAGTTGATCCAGTCTTTCTTGATATATCAGTCCTACCATCCCGGGAATCAATCTGGTGAACCTTCGCTGCACTCCCTCAATAGCAAGAATGTCCTTCCTCAAGTTAGGAGACCAAAACTGTACACAATACTCCAGGTGTGTCCTCACCAAGACCCTGTACAACTGTAGCAACACCTCCCTGCCCCTGTACTCAAATCCCCTCGCTATGAAGGCCAACATGCCATTTGCTTTCTTAACCGCCTGCTGTACCTGCATGCCAACCTTCAATGACTGATGTACCATGACACCCAGGTCTCATTGCACCTCCCCTTTTCCTAATCTATCACCATTCAGATAATACTCTGTCTCTCTGTTTTTACCACCAAAGTGGATAACCTCACATTTATCCACATTATACTTCATCTGCCATGCATTTGCCCATTCACCTAACCTATCCAAGTCACTCTGCAGCCTCATAGCATCCTCCTCGCAGCTCACACTGCCACCCAACTTAGTGTCATCCGCAAATTTGGAGATACTACATTTAATCCCCTCGTCCAAATCATTATGTACAATGTAAACAGCTGGGGCCCCAGCACAGAACCTTACGGTACCCCACTAGTCACTGCCTGCCATTCTGAAAAGTACCCATTTACTCCTACTCTTTGCTTCCTGTCTGACAACCAGTTCTCAATCCATGTCAGCACACTAACCCCAATCCAATGTGCTTTAACTTTGCACATTAATCTCTTGTGTGGGACCTTGTCGAAAGCCTTCTGAAAGTTCAAATATACCACTTCAACTGGTTCTCCCTTGTCCACTCTACTGGAAACATCCTCAAAAAATTCCAGAAGATTTGTCAAGCATGATTTCCCTTTCACAAATCCATGCTGACTTGGACCTATCATGTCACCTCTTTCCAAATGCACTGCTATGACATCCTTAATAATTGATTCCATCATTTTACCCACTACTGATGTCAGGCTGACCAGTCTATAATTCCCTGTTTTCTCTCCCTCCTTTTTTAAAAAGTGGGGTTACATTGGCTACCCTCCACTCCATAGAAACTGATCCAGAGTCTATGGAATGTTGGAAAATGACTGTCAATGCATCCGCTATTTCCAAGGCCACCTCCTTAAGTACTCTGGGATGCAGTCCATCAGGCCCTGGGGATTTATCGGCCTTCAATCCCATCAATTTCCACAACACAATTTCCCGATTAATAAGGATTTCCCTCAGTTCCTCCTTCTTACTAGACCCTCTGACCATCTGGCATACCATCAAGTAAAGCTTGGAGGGAAAAGTACTATTGGGCTGGGTATGTGACAAAATGGTTGTACTGTCATATCCTCTGAAGCTGCCACAATTGCATCTATGCAGAATTAAACTATTATCTGGAAAGAAAGAACTCGCATTTAGATAGCACCCGCCATGTCCTCAGAACATCCCAAAGTGCCTCATGGCCAATACATTATTTTTGGAGTGTAGTCATTGTTGTTTTGTGGTTAAACAATTGTTTTATGTCTCCAGAATCTGGGATTGAGGTGAGCAAATTGGCTTGCAGTTGGAGTCCTGAAATTCATAACTTTAGAAGTCAAATCTTAGAAATCTTACTCAAATCAAATCTTAGCAGGAACAGTAGCATAATGGTTATGTTACTGAACTAATCATCCAGAGGCCAGGACGACTGATCCAGAGACATGGGATCAAATCCCACCAGGCAGTTGCCGAATTTAAATTCAGTTAATTAAATAAATCTGGAATTTAAAGCTAGTATCAGTAATAGTGACATTAATGAAACTACAGGATTGTTGTAAAAACCCATCTCGTTCACTGATGCCCTTTAGAGAAGGAAATCTGCCGTCCTTAAATGCCAGCAAAGAATGACTAAAAAAATGATTAAGAAAGGGAAGATAGACAATGAAAGTAAACTAGCACGAAATATAAAAACAGAGAGCAACAGTTTCTATAGGTCTTTTGGCTAAGATCATGCGTAACTGACCTGACAGGGGAGTAACCATGACCCCAAAGTGGTTCTCTCTGGATCAGGAAGGTGGTTCTCCTATGCTTTTTGGAAATAGGAGGTGGGTGGGGTGGATTGACCCATCCACCGCCACGGAGGTGTGTGGGGGGCCTGACCCATCCACCTCCATGGCACGAACCTGGTATTGCAGTACTTCCAGGAACGGTGCAGTGGCTCTCGGCCTTTTGGCTAAGAGCATTGGCGCAGAGTGATCCTTGATGTGTGCAAGGTGACCTCTGGCGTTTGTGATTTGACAAAGAATTGGAAAGATTGGCTACGAATAAAATTTCAAAAAAAAGGAAAAGAGTGGCTAAAGTAAATGTTGGTCCCTCAGAGGACGAGACCGGGGAATTAGTAATGGGGAACATGGAGATGGCAGAAACTCTGAACAAATATTTCAGAAACATAGAAAAATAGTTGTAGGAGTCGGCCATTCGGCCCTTTGAGCCTGCACCACCATTCAATATCATGGCTGATCATTCACCTCAGTATCCCTTTCCTGCTTTCTCTCCATACCCCTTGATGCCTTTAGCTGTAAGGGCCATATCTAACTCCCTCTTGAATATATCCAACGAACTGGCATTAACAACTCTCTGCGGTAGAGAATTCCACAGGTTAACAACTTTCTGAGTGAAGAATTTTCTCCTCATCTCGGTCCTAAATGACTTACACCTAATCCTTAGACTGTGACCCCTGGTTCTGGACTTCCCCAACATTGGGAACATTCTTCCTGCATCTAACCTGTCCGTTCCCTTCAGAATTTTATATGTTTCTATGAGATCCCCTCTCATCCTTCTAAACTCCAGTGAATACAGGCCCAGTCGATCCAGTCTCTCCTCATATGTCAGTCCTGCCATCCCGGGAATCAGTCTGATGAACCTTCGCTGCACTCCCTCAATAGCAAGAACGTCCTTCCTCAGACTAGGAGACCAAAACTGAACATAATATTCCAGGTGTGGCCTCACCAAGGCCCTGTACAACTGCAGTAAGACCTCCCTGCTCCTATACTCAAATCCCCGAGCTATGAAGGCCAACAGGCCATTTGCCTTCTTCACCGCCTGCTGTACCTGCATGCCAACTTTCAATGACTGATGTACCATGACACCCAGGTCTCATTGCACTTCCCCTTTTCCTAATCTGCCGCCATTCGGATAATATTCTGCCTTCGTGTTTTTGCCACCCAAGTGCATAACCTCACATTTATCTACATTATACTGCATCTGCCATGCATTTGCCCATTCACCTAACCTGTCCAAGTCACCCTGCAGACTCTTAGCATCCTCCTCACAGCTCACACCGCCACCCAGCTTAGTGTCATCTGCAAACTTGAAGATATTACACTCAATTCCTTCATCTAAATCATTGATGTATATTGTAAATACTGAGCACTGAACCCTGTTAGCCTGACATCAGTAGTGGGGAAAATGTTGGAATCAATCATTAAGGATGAAATAGCAGCACATTTGGAAAGCAGTGATAGGATAGATCCAAGTCAGCATGGATTTATGAAGGGGAAATCATGCTTGACAAATCTTCTGGAATTTTTTGAGGATGTAACTAGTAGAGTGGACAAGGGAGAACCAGTGGATGTGGTGTATTTGGACTTTCAAAAGGCTTTTGACAAGGTCCCACACAAGAGATTGGTGTGCAAAAATCAAAGCACATGGTATTGGGGGTAATGTTCTGACGTGGATAGAGAACTGGTTGGCAGACAGGAAGCAGAGAGTCGGGATTAATGGGTCCTTTTCAGAATGGCAGGCAGTGACTAGTGGAGTGCCACAGGGCTCATGCTGGGAGCCCAGCTCTTCACAATATATATTAATGATTTGGATGATGGAATTGAGTGTAATATCTCCAAGTTTGCAGATGACACTAAACTGGGTGGCGGTGTGAGCTGTGAGAAGAACTCTAAGAGTCTGCAGGGTGATTTGGACAGGTTAGGCGAGTGGGCAATTCTATCTTTTGCTTCTGTCCCATTCTACTTCCCTCCGTTTCCCTGCCGAGGTTCCCATCCCCCTGCCATATTAGTTTAACCCCTCCCTAACAGCACTAACAAACGGTCCCCCTAGGATATTGGTTCCGGTCCTGCCCAGGTGCAGACCGTCTGGTTTGTACTGGTCACACCTCCCCCAGAACTGGTTCCAATGTCCCAGGAATTTGAATCCCTCCCTTCTGCACCACTCCTCAAGCTACGTATTCATCTGAACTATCCTGTAATTCCTACTCTGACTAGCACGTGGCACTGGTAGCAATCCTGAGATTACTACCTTTGAGGTCCTACTTTTTAATTTAACTCCTAGCTCACTAAATTCAGCTTGTAGGACCTCATCCCATTTTTTATCTATATCGTTGGTACCTATATGCACCACGACAACTGGCTGTTCACCCTCCCTCTCCAAAATGCCCTGCAGCCGCTCTGAGACATCCTTGGTCCTTGCACCAGGGAGGCAACATACCATCCTGGCATCTCGATTGCGGCCGCAGAAATGTCTACCTATTCCCCTTACAATAGAATCCCCTACCACTATTGCTCTCCCACTCTTTTTCCTGCCCTCCTGTGCAGCAGAGCCACCCACGGTGCCATGAACTTGGCTGCTGCTGCCCTGCCCTGATGAGTCATCCCCCCCAACAGTACCCAAGGCGGTGTATCTGTTTTGGAGGGGGATGACCGCAGGGGACCCCTGCACTACCTTCCTTCCACTGTTCTTCCTGTTGGTCACCCATTCCTTATCTGCCTGTCTAACCTTTACCTGCGGTGTGGCCAACTCATTAAATGTGCTATTCATGATATCCTCAACATCGTGGATGCTCCAGAGTGAATCCACCCGCAGCTCCAGTGCCGCAATGCGGTCTGTCAGGGATAAATGGTTCATTTTATGGTTGGCAATCAGTAACTAGTGGGGTGCCACAGGGATTAGTGCTGGGACACCAACTATTTACAATCTGCATTAATGACTTGGAAGAAGGGACCAAGTGTAATGTAGCCAAGTTTGCTGACAATACAAAGATGGGAGGAAAAGCAATGTGTGAGGAGGACACAAAAAACCTGCAAAAGGACATAGACAGAAAAAGTGAGTGGGCAAAAATTTGGCAGATGGAGTATAATGTTGAAAATTTTGAGGTCATGCACTTTGGCAGAAAAAATCAAAGAGCATGTGATTATTTAAATGGAGAAAAACTGAAATGTGCTGCAGTACAGTGGGACCTGGTTTGTGGAGGACCTTTGTCTTACGGATGTTTAGTGTAAGGCCCATGCTTTCGTACGCCTCAGTGAATATGTTGACTATGACTTGGAATTCAGTCTCTGTATGTACGCAGACGCAGACATTGTCCGTGCACTGTAGCTCGACAATAGAGGTTGGGGTGGTGTTGGATTTGGCCTGGAGATGACGAAGGTTGCACATGTTTCCACTGGTTCTGTAGTTTAGCTCCACTCCAGCGGGGAGCTTGTTGAGTGTGAGGTGGAGCACGGCAGTGAGCAAGATTGAGAAGAAGATTCTTCAGGGACCAGCTCGACAGCAAACTGAGGCTCCATAATAATGTTGCATATCAGCCGGACCAGGTACATAAGAACATAAGAACGTAAGAAATAGGAGCAGGAGTAGGCCATACGGCCCCTCGAGCCTGCTCCATCATTTAATATGATCATGGCTGATCCGATCATGGACTCAGGTCCACTTCCCTGCCCACTCCACATAACCCCTTAATCCCTAATCAGTTCAGAAGCTTGTATATCTCTATCTTAAATTTATTCAATGTCACAGCTTCCACAGCTCTCTTTGGCAGTTATTCCTGCTCCTATTTCTTATGTTCTTATGTTCTTATGTACCTGGTCCGGCCGATATTTGACTCCAGACCCACAGCAATGTGGTTGACTCGTAACTGCCCTCTGAAATGGTGTTGCAAGCCACTCAGTTCTTCAAGGGCAATTAGGGATGGACAATAAATGCTGGCCTTGCCAGCGACACCCACATCCCGTGAATGAATAAAAAATATATCCAGCTGGCTAGCAGATAGGTAGAAATAGGCTCCAGACATAAGTAGCCTTTCTGTTCTCACATAACAACACTTACATAATTAAACCACCAGCATATAAAAACACGCAACATTATTATGGAGCCTCAGTTTGCTGTCGAGCTGGTCCCTGAAGAACCTGCTTCCCAATCTTCCTCGCTGCCATGCTCCACCTCACACTCAACAAGCTCCCCGCTGGAGTGGAGCTAAACTACAGAACCAGTGGGAGCCTGTTCAACCTTCGTCGTCTCCAGGCCAAATCCAAAACCACCCCAACCTCGGTTGTCGAGCTACAGTACACGGACGATGCCTGCGTCTGCGCACATACAGAGGCTGAACTCCAAGTCATAGTCAACATATTCACTGAGGCGTACGAAAGCATGGGCCTTACATTAAACATCCGTAAGACAAAGGTCCTCCACCCAACCTGTCCCCGCCGCACAGCACTGCCCTCAGTCATCAAGATTCCACACATGGCCCTGGACAACGTGGACCATTCCCCATACCTTGGGAGCCTCTTATCAACAAGGGCAGACATTGGCGACGGGATTCAACACCGCCTCCAGTGCGCCACTGCAACCTTCGGCCGCCTGAGGAAAGGAGTGTTCGAAGACCAGGCCCTCAACTCTGCCACCAAGCTCATGGTCTACAGGGCTGTAGTAATACCCGCCCTCCTGTATGGCTCAGAGACATGGACCATGTACAGTAGACACCTCAAGTCGCTGGAGAAATACCACCAACGATGTCTCCGCAAGATCCTGCAAATCCCCTGGGAGGACAGACACACCAACATTAGCATCCTCGTCCAGGCTAACATCCCCAGCATTGAAGCACTGAGCATACTCGAACAGCTCCGCTGGGCAGGCCACATCCTTCGCATTGCCAGACACGGACGCTCAAAGCAAGCGATCTACTGGGAACTCCTTCGTGACAAACGAACCAAAGATGGGCAGAGGAAACATTTCAAGGACACCCTCAAAGCCTCCTAGATAAAGTGCAACAACCCCACCAATACCTGGGAGTCCCTGGCCAAAGGCCGCCCTAAGTGGAGGAAGTGCATCTGGGAGTGCGCTGAGCACCTCGAGTCTCATCACTGAGAGCATGCAGAAACCAAGCACAGGCAGCCGAAAGAGCGTGCAGCAAACCAGTCCCACGCACCCCTTCCCTCAACGACTATCTGTCCCACCTGTGACAGGCACTGCCTATGATGACGAGTAGAAATCCAGTCCTTGTTCTGTCAGCTGATAAAACTGGTACCCAATGAAGTACAAATGCCCAGCTGGTTCTCAGCCAGTGGACAGAAATAATTCTTTCCCAACAGAAGATTAGAAGAAAGCATGAAATGAGAATAGTACATCGAGCTGCTCCTTCAACTGACTGTATAGTAAATGAACTCTACCCAATTTATTTCACGTCCTGCTGGAAGGTTCTGCAAATTCATGCCCTGCTCCTAAGGAAATCGGGCAAAATGCGAGATTATATAACTTATGACCTTCATTTAACATCCTTCCCATAATGTGACATTTCCATGGCCTCAGTACAATCATTATGCTCTGCACAATATTTGATCATCTCTACCTTTATAACCGTAAGCATGTGGGGACAAGATTGTTCTGTTTGTATAGTTATAGGTAACGTATAAACATGTTACTTATACTAACGGTTACCACTTCACTGCAAATAACGAACAGAAGGAACCTTCCCCCATAATTAGTAACTTCACCACCCACCTCCCATCTCCCTCAAACACTTCTTCAATAATCTGCAAGCCATTTAAACCCAAGTTGGTGTCATCTGAGCATTATTTGTTGATTAGTCCTGTATTCTACTCTTTTCAACATTGGTGGTGTCCACCATACTGAGCCTTGGCCCTTCACTCTGGTTCTTAGGTCACCATCATCATAGGCAGTCCTTTGAAATCGAGGACTTGCTTCCACTCTAAAAGTGAGTTCTTATGGGCTAGACCTCCACTTTTTTTCCATGCTTAACGTCCACTTAACACCCACCTTACCGCTGAAATGCCCATCAATCACCCATTTTGACACAAAATGGAAACCGACGGGCATTTTTAGGAATTTATCGCTGAGCGTTACCCCATGTGCTTAACGCCGCGAAAAAATATTACCGCCCGCCCATTTTTTGGAGGCGGAATCAGCAGAATGGGCGAAATCAACGCCCATAATATCGCCCAGCGTTACTTTCCGCACGAATTAACACCGAGATTCAATATTAACATCCGCCCACTGTTTTTTGTCGTAAAGAGTATATTTACCCAAACTAGCAGCCATGAGATCGCCCAGCGTCAATTTCACCACCTCACACACATATCGCCCACAATATCACTCGCCCAAAAAAATGTCCACAAAAAGTGGAACTAACCGGAACGAATGCCAGTGGTGTGTCTGGCATTTGTTAAATCCCACTCTTAGGTGAGGAGCTGATATCTGAAAGATTTGCCTGAAAGAACGCTGATGTGAGTGACAACGCTGACACACTGCTGTGTGTGTGCAGCTCTGACATCAATGGTGCCCATCACCTTGGTGGCAGTTAAAGTTTACGTTGATTGATGTTAAGTTGTATTTAACCCTTTCATGGTAAGGAATCACCAGTGTGTAATGGTCCAGCTATGTAAGACAATGCGCAACAAGGTTATGCTCAACAACAAAAGTTTAATACCAACATTGGTCTGAAATCATAAGTATCACAGCCAATAACACCCAACCCCCACCCACACCCCACTTTTTCCACCATTGACATAAATCACATGTTCCACATGTCCAGCAACATAGAATACAAATGCAAAGCAGGAGCGTGGCCCCAGCCCCCATACATTGCAACAAATTGCATACACCCAGATGGAGATATAATACAACCATCACCTGCGGACATGCACCTCACTTTCCTTCCCCCCCCCCTTCTCCCCACCTCCACCCCTTCCCCTCCTCACTCCATGGCGCCTGGCCAAGGAGCTCCTCAGGCGGTGCCTCATTAGGGGGGGATGAAGGCAGATGCGTTGGTTGCACGGGTCGGGAGCGGGGGCTGCTGAGGGGGCAACATTTTCTGATGCAGAAGCAGGATCTCGGTCCTTGCTCTCATCTGTCGTTCGCAGTGGTGGTGCGGGACCTAGGGGTGGAGTGCCGTGCTCGGAGACCACTGGGAGGCCTGTGGCGGTAGTGTTGCTGGCTATCGCATCCAGGGACACTGCCATACATGGAATGTATTCGGTCGTGGTGGCCAGCTGTCGGGATATACCCCCCCAATGCTTCGATGAGCTGGTCACCAATGTCTACAGTCCTCTTGGACAACTGTACCATCTCTCCGCTCTCATGTCGCGCTCGTGGAACAGACCTGCCATGTCCACGAGGCCTCCGCGGGGTCGGCGGCATCCTGGGGACAAATGGGGTGCCCTGTGGCGAGGTGCTTGGGGCCGGTACCTCCAGAGTGGAGGCGGGAATGACCGGAGGACCACTAGATGGCCATGGGGTGGAATGGCTTCTCAAGCTTGGCGATGCAGGTTCTTCGAAGTCCGTGCTCTCATCCGTGGAGAACAGACCCAGCGGATTGATGGGCAAGAATCGGAGCTCCTCAGCACCAGATGTAATAGGATCGATGGGCGAGTCTGGTCCCGCGCCCCCACCTGCTGGCCTCTGTGGTCTTGCCTGGGGCCATGCTGCTGGCTGAGCTGCAAACACAAATGAAGTTATTAAAGGAGAAGGGGGTGCTAGGGTGACAAGGTGAGTCCAGTATATGCACGACAAAAGCACCACCGCTATCAAAATCATCACAGACATCACATTTCATGACCATCAACACATTGTGCATTGCAATGATTTTCATTAGGCCAGCATTATTTCTATGACAATTTTAGAAATCATCTATCATATATGATTGTTCAGATATGAGTGGGTGTGGCACCTATAGATCTTACATGATGCAATGGTGTAAGCTTTACTCATGTGGCATTACTTCAGTGTCTGCAGATACGTCCGTGGCTGTCCAGGTATGCTTCCCCACGAGAGCGAGCACAAGCTCCTCCATGTCAGTGATGTCGCTGGGGACTGGTGGCCCCTCACCTGTTCGCCTCTGCACGGACATCATCATTGATAGCTTCTCTGTAAAAGGTAACAGGACGCCATGGCATGAGATCATTGCGTGATATCATTACTAGGTACTGTCACAGAGACTGATATAACACATAACCAACAGATGTAATCTAGATTATTATGATAATTATCATTCTTTACCTAAAGACATACACCGTGACCGCAGGCTTTGAGTAAAAAATTCCCGGTAAAAGTACAAGACCTCACATCTGCTGATAGTCACCCATGACTGTTACAAATCAATTTATATAAATACATAAGTATATGTAAATCAATGTAATACTTACTCTTGCGGATCCCACAAGGTCGTTCCATCGGCTGCGGCATTGGTTGCCCTCATGCTCCTCGTTGGTCGCCGACGAGACCACCTCTGCTATTTCGGTCCATATCTTCTGGTCGGCCTTTGAGAAGGGCTTCCCACGCCCTCCCTGTGTCAAATCACCCCAGCGTGATTCGACATCCTGCAGGAGGGAGGTATTTGCCTCATCCGAGAATCTCCTGGCTCTTTTGCACACTCCAATGTGCTCCTCTACCAGCTCACGGCTCTCTCCAGCAGCTGTCTCCACAGCGTGCAGTGATGTCTCCTCCTCTCTCTCCAATTCGGTAAAATATGTGGCTAGTAACACTTACATTTTGCTTGCCTACTTGTTGTGAAGCTCTAAAGTCTCCCTCCTTCCTCCCAAAGCAGCCACACTACACCTAGCCACGCCTTCAGTCCATCTGAGATCCCTCTCTCTCTGTCTCCTCTTCTGCGCATGTCATGGTGGCCCTTGACTTCCAGGATTGCGGGAATCGAGCATTGCCATGCTGTTGCTAAGGACGGCCACACTTTATGGCAGAAGGTCAGAAAAATTTAATGCTACCGCCCATTTTATATCGCTCGCGGTAACGCCCATTTTCAAAAGTGGAGACTAGGTGTTTTGAGAATGGGCGAGAAGCCAGCAATCTAAAAGCCCTTTGTTACCGCCCACGCCAGAACCCCAAAAATGGAGGTTCTAGCCCTATGTGACTGAACAGTCCAATACGGGAATTACAGTCTCTGTCACAGGTGGGACAGACAGTGGTTGAAGGAAAGGGTAGCTGGGAGGACTGGTTTGCCACACGCTTCTTCCGCTGCCTGTGCTTGCTTTCTACATGCTCTCGACGATGAGATTTGAGGTGCTCAGCGCCCTCCCAGATGCTCTTCCTCCTCTTAGGGCGGTCTTTGGCCAGGGACTCCCAGGTGTCGGTGGGTTTGCATTTTATCAAGGAAGCTTTGAGGGTGTCCTTGAACCGTTTCCTCTGCCCACCTGGGGCTCGTTTGCCATGTAGGAGTTCCGAGTAGAGCGCTTGCTTTGGGAGTCTTGTATCAGGCATGCGAACAATGTGGCCCGCCTAACAGAGCTGGTCGAGTGTGGTCAGTGCTTCAATGGTGGGAACGTTGGCCTGATCAAGGATTCTAACGTTGGTGCGTCTGTCCTCCCAGGGGATTTGCAGGATCTTGTGGAGGCATCGTTGGTGGTATTTCTCCAGCAACAGATGAGCGGAAAGTAAAAAAACCAAAGAATAAGGAGAAGGCAATAGAGCAGAGTAGCACTGGGGGAAATGAAAACCAGAGAGTGACAGGAAGGGACAGAATGTATAAACATAAAAGTGTATCATAAAGTGGGGTCAAAGCTGGAAAAAATGGTAAAAAAACAAATTTTAAAGCTCTTTATCTCAATGAACGCAGCATTCGTAACAAAATAGATGAGTTGACGGCACAAATAGATACAAATGGGTATGATCTGATAGCCATTAGAGAGACATGGTTGCAAGGTGACCAAGGCTGTGAACTAAATATCCAGGGGTATTTGACAATTCGGAAGGACAGACAGAAAGGAAAAGGAGGTGGGGTAGCTCTGTTAATAAAGGATGAGATCAGTGCATTAGTGAGAAATGATATTGGCTCAGAAGATCAAGATGTTGAATCAATTTGGGTGGAGATAAGGAATACGAAGGGAAAAAGTCGCTGGTGGGCGGAGTCTATAGGACCCCTAACAGTAGCTACATTGTTGGACGGAGTATAAATCAAGAAAAAATGGAGGCCTATTAAAAAGGAACAGCAATAATCATGAGCGATTTTAATCTTTCATATTGATTGGACAAAGCAAATTGGCCAGGGTACCCTTGAGGAAGAGTTCATAGAGTATATGCGGAATAGTTTCTTTGAACAATACATTGCGGAACCAACCAGGAACAGGCTATCTTAGATCTGGTACTGTGTAATGAGAAAGGATTAATAAACAATCTCCTTGTAAAGAATCCTCCAGGAATGAGTGACCATAGAATGGTTGAATTTCAAATTCAGTTGGAAGGTGAGAAAGTTGGATCTCAAACCCGTGTCCGAAGCTTAAATAAAGGAGACTACAAAGGTATGAAGGCAGAGTTGGCTAAAGTGGACTGGAAAAATAGATTAAAGTGTGGGACGGTTGATGAGCAGTGGCAGACATTTAAGGAGATATTTCATAACTCTTAACAAAAATATATCCCAATGAGAAGGAAAGACTGTAAGAGAAGGGATAACCATCCGTGGCTAACTGAGGAAATAAGAGATGGTATCAAATTCAAAACCAGGGCATACAATGACCAAGACTAGTGGGAGGCTAGAGAATTGGGAAACTTTTAAAAGCAGCAAAGAACGACTAAAAAAGTAATAAAAAGAGGGAAGAGAGATTATGAGAGCAAACTAGCAAGAAATATAAAAACAGATAGGAAGAGTTTCTACAGGTGCATAAAAAGGAAAAGAGTGGCTAAAGTAAATGTTGGTCCCTCAGATGATGAGACTGGGGAATTAATAATGGCAAACATGGAAATGGCAGAGATATTGAACAAATATTTTGTATCGGTCGTCACGTAGAAGACACTAAAAATATCCTAATAGTGGATAATCAAGAGGCTATAGGGAGGGATGAACTTAATACAATCACTATCACTAAAGAAGTAGTACTTGGTAAAATAATGGGACCAAAGGCGGACAAGTCCCCTGGACCTGATGGCTTGTATCCGAGGATCTTAAAAGAAGTGGCTGCAGAGATAGTTGATGCATTGGTTGTAATCTACCAAAATTCCCTGGATTCTGGGGAGATCCCAGCAGATTGGAAAACAACAAATGTAACACCCCTGTTTAAAAAAAGAGGCAGACAAAAAGCAGGAAACTATAGACCAGTTAGCCTAACATTGTCGTTGGGAAAATGCTGGAATCCATTATTAAGGAAGCAGCAGCAGGCATTTGGAAAAGCATGATTCAATCGAGCCATCATCAGCAAGCAGAGTCAGCATGGTTTTATGAAAGGGAAATAATGTTTGACAAATATGCTGTTCTTTGATGATATAATGAGCATGATAAGGGGGAACTAGTGGATGTAGTGTATTTGGATTTCCAGAAGACATTCGATAAGGTGCCACATAAAAGGTTACTGCACAAGATAAGAGTTCATGGGGTTGGGGGTAATATATTAGCATGGATAGAGGATTGGCTAACTAATAGAAAACAGAAAGTTGGGATAAATGGGTAATTTTCCAGTTGGCAAACAGTGACTAGTGGGGTGCCGCAGGGTTCAGTGCTGGGGCCTCAACTATTTTCAATCTATATTCATGACTTGGATGAAGGGACCGAGTGTAATGTAGCCAAGTTTGCTTGTGATACAAAAATGGGTAGCAAATTGTGAGGAGGATGCAAAAAATCTGCAAAGGGATATAGACAGACTAAGTAAGTGGGCAAAAATTTGGCAGATGAATATAATGCGGGAAAATATGAAGTTATTCACTTTGGCAGAAATAATAGAAAAGCAAATTATAATTGAAATGGAGAAACATTGCAAAATGCTGCAATCCAGAGGAACCTGGGGGTCCTTGTGCATGAAACACAAAAAGTTAGTATGCCGGTACAGCAAGTAATCAGGAAGGCAAATGGAATGTTGGCCTTTATTGTAAGGGGGATGGAGTATAAAAGCAGAGAAGTCCTGCTATAACTGTACAGCGTATTGGTGAGGCCACACCGAGAGTACTGCGTACACTTTTGGTCTCCGTATTTAAGGAAATATATACTTGCATTGGAGGCTGCTCAGAGAAGGTTCACTAGGTTGATTCCGGAGATGAGGGAGTTGACTTATGAAGATAGGTTGAGTAGGTTGGGCCTATACTCATTGGAGTTCAGAAGAATGAGATGTGATCTTATTGAAACATATAAGATAATGAGGGGGCTCAACAAGGTGGATGCAGAGAGGATATTTCCACATAGGGGAAACTAAAACTAGGGGGCATAGTCTTAGAATAAGGGGCCGCCCATTTAAAACTGAGATGAGGAGGAATTTCTTCTCTCAGAGGGTTGTAAATCTGTGGAATTTTCTGCCTCAGAGAGCTATGGAGGCTGGGTCATTGAATATATTTAAGGCGGAGATAGACAGATTTTTGAGCGATAAGGGAATAAAGGGTTATGGGGAGTGGGCAGGGAAGTGGAGCTGAGTCCATGATCAGATCAGCCATGATCTTATTAAAAGGTGGAGCAGGTTCGAGGGGCCAAATGGCCTACTCCTACTCCTATTTCTTATATTCTTATGTTCTTAAGCATCTCTTTAATTATACTGTAATTAATTAAGTAGCGTGCAGAATCGTACACTTCAGCTGGGAGAACATAGGTAGCTGTTTTGATAATGATTGGTCAGTTATTTCACTTAGTTGCAATCTGCAACTATCTGGTTTTGCATTGTCTTCTGAAAATCTTCTGTTATTAATCTTTCTCGGCAAGTGGGCGTCGCTGGCAAAGCCATTATTCATTGCCCATCCTGAGTTGCCCTGAGAAGATGGTGACACAACTGAGTGGGCATTTGAGAGGGCAGTAAAGCATCAACCACATTGGTGTGGGACTAGAGTCACAAATAGGCGCAGACCGGGTAAGCACGGGGATAGTGCAGGGAAGTGAAGGTGAGGTCGAAGATCAGCCATGATCTAATAGTTGGGCCCAATGGCCTACTCCTGCTCCTATTTTTTATATTCTTATATTTCCTTCCCTAAAAGGCATTAATGAAACAGTTGGGTTTTTACTGCTGTTTCAAGGTCAGTTAAAATGGTCAATTTTACTGTTCACAGTTTTATATTTCCAGGTTATTAAAAACATCTCAAATTCTCAAACAGCCACGATGGGATTTGAACTCACATTGTACTGAATTATTAAATCCAGGCCTCGGGATTACTAGTCCAGTGACACAGATGCACTACACTGGCAGAGGGAGCTGTAAAAGTAAAGCTGAAATCTCTGGGTCTGAACTCAAAGCTATACACCAAATCACTCCATTATTCAGTGCGGACCTGCCTCTTCCTTTATGCATTAACTCAGGAGAGCCCATATTATTTGGTTTAGTTCAGCGATATTCAGGACATTTCACAACAATCTCATCCACTTGTTCTTCCAAAAGCTCCCTTACAATTTATAAATGATTTTGGTTGTGGACATATACATCGTAGCAAAGTAACATTTGCCAAAAACAATGAAGGCAACAAGCAAATGTTTACTCTGTCGTTGAGAATAATGTCAAAGAGGGCGGACTTTATACAGGAAACATCAATCCTCAGTAATATCACTTTACCCAGAAACGATTAGCAAGGAAAAGATTTTATGGCAACCTAGGAGGCTTAAGTAGCTGATTACAGACTGCTCTGGCTACAGGAATAAGCAATGATAAACAAAATATCACAGGATGCAAATGGACGGAAAAAGTGACTAATGTAAGGAAAGAACTAACTTCATTACAGGAATGAATTCCCACCTAAAAGACTTGAAGTATTCTGTGGGCAATGATTCTATTATCTAATCACAGCTCTCTGTAGGATATGTTCAATAAAAAATAATTGTTCACGTGGACTATTTGGACCGGATTTTCGGCTTTTGGGGTTTTTTGCCGAAAACGGTAGCGATGCGTGAAACTTACCGTTTTCACCGTGCTACCGTTTTTAGGCGAACTTTCGGGTTTTACATTTGGGTAAGGGGGGCGTTGCACGAGAATTCATGGTGAAAAAACACGAGTTTCACCAAATTTAGTCCGGAGCCTTGGGAGGGGAAAAAAAAATTCCAAAAATACATTCAAAACATATTTCCAAGACACTTATATATTGAATCGATGAAAAAAAAATTTAAAAATCAAAACTTTAACTTACCTTTTTTGCAGGTTTTCTTACTTACCGCTGCTGGCAGGTCTGCACGAACAGGTTTGACCTGTTAGTATTCTGGATGTGGTGTACGGGTTGGGAGAGTGCCGCAAGTCCGACGTTAATTCAATCCACGTCATTGCACGTTGGCGCACCTTTCCCCGGCCATATGTCCCATCGCCGCCGCAAACACTGAGGATTCCACCCGGGCTTTTGCTGCCGAGGGTCAAATCGCGGCGAAAACCCAGTCACAAACTTCTCAAAAATCCGACCCTTAATGTTTCTCTGAACAAAATCATACAAGCCCTGAGATTAAGCTCTTTTAAATTTTAAAATGGGTTAATGATTGCATTAAGATAGTGGAGAGAGGAATTTCAGATGATCCCATAGTGTAGTTTCAGGACCATGGTTTAAATAGGACAGTTTGTAATCCTGCAGGACTTCACTGTATTATAGATGATTGGTAAGGATTGGTGTGGCCTACTTTGTGCACACATGCCTTGTCCCATGCTGGACAGTGTTTTCATTTGGATGTCGGATAAGAACAGGATTAGGTTGGCTGTAATGTGTCCCCACTGACAAGAAGGAGCAATTGGGTTAGATACCAAAGACCTGCTACATCTATGGAACTGCATACCAACATGAATTAGCATCTTCAGGAGAGGAAGGGGAGAAAAATGGCAGTGGGGGTCATGGAGGAAATAATAGTAATAATAATGGGCACACTCCTTCCAGTCCAGACAAGTTAAGGTCAGGTTTTTAAGCTCATGTTTCAATGTGACATCTGTATCCTGTGGTAAAGCTGTGTGAATTAGACATGTAAGCATCATCTCACACCTGCCTTGAAGATCAGCTTTTGAAACGCAGCAGAAAGAGGAAAAAAAAAAGAAATCATCTACTACGCATCAAGAAAAACAACATTGTTTTCTGGTCTCTCTTATCTCTGCACTCCAAAATATCCTGTTTCTTAGAGCTAAGCCAGCCAGAACCAATAGAAACCTCTTCCTGCTACGGACTGACTTCATTTCCCAGACTTAGCACAATCTCGTCGCCTCCAAAAAAAACTTCAACAACTCTGACTGGGCATAAGCTTCTTTAACAATATATAGATTAAAAAAAACAGAACGTACTTTTGAGTTAAAATGGCCAGTACAATAAAGGTAAGAATCGCTGGATTTTATGTGTTTTAAACGTTGGTTTACAAATCATTGCTCTTCGCCAGATGTGTTAAACAGTGAATGAAGCAACACCCTCTTTTCCACAATGGAAGGCGATGAGTAGATTTCCTTTGTGCTGCCTGTAAAATTTCCTCTTTCCTACTTGAGCTATCCGGGCGGTTTGCAAAACTTTTTGAGGAAAAGATAGCAATTTTCACGTACGCCTCGGGCAGAAGCGAGGTGCCTCATCGTTACTTTCCTTCTTCTCTAATTTTTTCTATCTCGGTGCCAGTTGCGTGGATTTGGCTGAGTGATCGCTTGAAAGAATGAGTGCGAGCACCAGGCACTGCCCTGAGATGGTCGAACGTGAAGATGGTCTCTCATTGCTAATTTAAAGTGTAATTACGTTGCGCTCGGTATGTACTCTAGATTGGGAGTAACAGTGAGCCAGAAGGCAACTGGTGCCAAATTGTTGGATGCAATTGCAAAGCATTTCAGAGACGTTTCTTGGTTAAGCATCTTTGTAAACTCAACCTGTATAGATGAAAATTGTTGAAAAATCTCAAAAGGCAATCGAGAATGTTTGAAAAATTGGATTTGTGCTTCTGGTTTATAAATTGGTGTGCTGCGTCGTTTCTACCATTAGGCTCATTCAGCCTACCCTTGCAATTTTAAAACGAGCAATTTTAGTTATGAGGAATCTTGCTTCTAGCAAAAAATAATAAGCAGCATCTCCGAGGCTGAACAAAAGATGTTTTCATTAACATCAGAACTGTGTAAAAGTGCATGGAATCTCAATCGATTCATTCCAAAAGGGCTATTTATTTATTTATCCTTAATTTTAAATTCCTGCTTGATTGCGGCAGTTAGTTGGCGAAAGTTGCTGAGCTAGGCTTTAAAGATGTGCAACATTGAGTTTTAGCATATTATTTTGACTTTTTTTTAATTTGGGGGAAAATTGTGAACAGACCATTTCAAGAATTTTTCAGTTTTGAACTGCTGTGTGTGTGTGTCTATATATATATATCTTCACACATACTCATTGGAAGCATTTCATGGAGCACAGTCCTTCCCCTGGGTTTTACCACAGCTACGAGCCTTGTTTCCACTTTCATTCTTAAACCACCTACTAACAAAGCCCAAGGACTAAGCGGATGGAATCTGCTTTTTAGTTCTTGACCGAACCTACAATGAGGGAAACATTTGAGTTTCCAAAACCCCTTTCCTCGTCGAAATAGAAAAGGGGGAAAAATATTAATACGAGACCCGCTGTACGAGAAGTTTAACTGTTACAGGTCAGTCTATTTAAATTCACAATTGAACTCTATTCTGATACTTTTCAGCATTTTTCCACTCTGGTGAATTTGTGTGCACTACAAAGACAAGCAGTAATGGTTCTTGAAGATGTCAACTTGAAAACTGGGGGGAAAAAAGTAGAAATATAACTCATTAGGTACAAGTATGCTATCTCCACAGATTAAATACAGTGCTCTTGGCATGGAGGTATGTCATATTTCATTTAAGTTCATGTTATTCCAAGTCGAGCTGAAGCACTTGAGCGGAGTAAGCGAGAAATCATTCTTGAGGCAGCAGATGCCAACTTTGCTGGAGCAGAATATTCCAGCACACGCAGGCTGTTTTTCTATGCAGCCTGTGTGTGGGATGAATGCTCGGTGGCCCAGGTTTCAGCTTCACGCTTTTGCTTGTGGAGAGAGCATGCCATTCGGAAGGTTCTGGCAACGACAGCTGGAACTACCATTTAAGCAGCAAAGCAGCCGCTGTGTAGAGAAAAAAAAATCTAAAGAGTGCTTGAATGCGCAGCAAATGTGCAATATCAGAATCCTTCTTCTGGTTTCACTTTGACGATTTAGCCTGAGTGAACTCTTTGTATTTTTGGACTTTCACATTTTGCTTTTTTTTTCAAGTAAATTTCCACAACTTTCTTTCTTTCTCTCCAGTCCCCCTCCCCTCCACCCCCCCTCCCCCACCCCCCCACAAAAAAAGTTATTATGGTAGAAGTTACTGCTGGAAATTTAGTTGTATAATCACTTGTATAAAAGGTGCTCTCTCTGCTCTTTTAATGGAGGTGCTTACTTTAAAAGTCACAACCATTGCTTTTACTAAAATGGTGGACATCTGACCTGTTACTGCAGTGCCCACAGTATACCCATCCACTGGGAAGTGCAGAGAGAATGCCAGGGTGACCGGTCCACCAGGTTTCCCCTGGGATTTTCCCTTCTAAGGATGTCTGAGTTCGCCATCTCTCCGTGTCATCCTGAGCAAAGATATCCAACTCGCCATGTGAGAAACGCTGACATTTTTAACAACACCAAGAGCTATTCAGAAAAGAAATGAATGAATACTCTAGTTTTAACAACACTGTACAAAGCTATGTTATGGCTTCATAATGCCCCGAGGCTCAATCCTTAAATCTCAGCAGGATTTTATTACTGAAGACTAAGTGGCACCAGTAAGAATTAAATTGGTGAATAGCCTTTGTGTACATTCAGAATTGCTGATTTGAATCTGGGGTAGGGTTATATATGTCCAAGGTTATAGCGCTCATAGGAGCTCAACAGCTAGGGTATTCTACTCTGATCATTTAAAATCTAACAGAATAAATGTTTTAACTAGTTGGCCTCTCACCTGGCTCCCTCCATAAACTTGAGGTCATCCAAAACTCGGCAACGCCTCAAATGTTAAATTCTCATCCTTGTGTTCAAATCGCCCCTCCCTATCTCTGTAATTTCCTCCAGCCCCACAAACCTCCTAGATCTCTGCACTCCTCTAATTCTGGCCTCTTGCACATCCCTGATTTTCATCACTCCATCATTGGCAGCCATGCCTTCAGCAGCCTAGGCCCTAAGATCTGGAATTCCCTCTCTAAAGTTCTCTCCCTCTCCATCTCTCTCTCCACCTTTAAGACGCACCTTAAAACCTACTTCTTTGACCAAGCTTTTGGTCAGCTGTCCTAATATCTTCTTCTGTGGCTTGGTGTCAAATGTTGTCTGATAACGCTCCTTTGAAGCGCCTTGGGACATGTTGCTGTGTTAAAGGCGTTATGTAAATGCAAAGTTGTTGTTATGAAAAATACCCCTTGCTTTATGGTGTATTCATACTGTCATTTTTGCTTTTCCTCAAAGTCTTTTCCACTTTGCAGAGCCCCAAAAATTACAGAATAACTAGAGTTAGGTACCATGGTAACTGTGGAGGGGAGTGATCCGAAAGTCCCTGAAGGAGGAAGCTCCGCTGACCCTGGAGAGGGAGCACGCGGTGTCTACCGGTCTACCTGAGGTCTTGCTTGACTGGTGGGCACCACATTCTTGTGCCTATCTGATTTCCTTCACCCCACCATTGGTGGCCATGCCTTCAGCTGCCGAGGCCCTACGCTCCAGAACTCCCTCCTTAAACCTCTCTAGTTCTCTCTCTTCCTTTAAGGTGCTCCTTAAAACCCACCTCTTTCACCAAGCTTTTGGTCACCTGTCCTAATATGTGGCTCAGTGTCAATTTTTGTCTGATAACACTCCTGTGAAGCATCTTGGGACGTTTTGCTATGTTAAAGGTGCTATTTAAATGCAAATTGTTGTTGCAGGGAACAGATTGTCTGATAGGCACGAGCAATAATATTCTGATTTAGTTTTATCAGTTTCTTTTTGGTCTTATTGAAATTAAATTATTTTATTAGTCGTGCCTCTTTAAAACAAAGGGGCATGTGCAAGTTTGCTTCTGTGTTGATGGCATAGGGGCAACCAATATAACACCAATGCAGTGCCAAAACTGGTTTACAAAGTGCCCCAGAGGGTTGACATGTTGGACCGACTTTATAACTGTACCCAGAGCTTATTTCAATGTTCTGAGATAGTGCGAGCTCAAACTGGCACCCACAAAACATTTCAAATTCATCCTCTGGGACTCGAGTTCCTCACATGCTTGTGCAGAGCTGTCTGCCAGATCTAACCGTCCCAATCACAGCCAGGAATCGATATGGTGGCTATCGATCGGAGAACAGTAATTACATTAGAACTACGCCCTCAGTCTGTCACGGTTCAAATGTTTTTACTGACGTATAGAAGATTAAAGGGTGATCTAATAGAGGTGTTTTAAAATGATTAAAGGATTTGTTAGGGTAGATAGAGAGAAGTTATTTCCTCTGGTGGGAGAATCCAGAACAAGGGTTGGCATAACCTTAAAATTAAAGCTAGGCCGTTCAGGGTGATGTTAAGAGGCATTTTTTTCACACAAAGTGCAGTGGAAATCTGGAACTCTCCCCTCCAAAAAGCTGTTGAGGCTAGATGTTAAGGGATATGGAACCAAGGCTGGTAAATGGTGTTGAGATACAGATCAGCCATGATCTAATTGAATAGCGGAACAGGCTCACGGGACTGAATGGCCGACGCTTTTGTTCCGAAATGGAGGCCTCTAAAACAGCAAATTGAAATGAAAACTACCACACCTAACTATGGGGAATATCAAAACAGCTTTAAGGCTTGTGGTTATCTTCAATAATAACCGATGGGAACGTGTCTTTAATACAAATATTGCTTCAAATTTTTTTAGCTACATATTGACATTTAGGTTATATTGTAGTTTTTCCCTTTCAAAGCATATCAGTTTCCATTATTCCCTGCTGTGCATCCTCTATGCTGAGGTGTACTAAACTCCAGTATCATACGGTGACGTGAAGCTCACTAATATAATACAAAAGCAAAATACTGCAGATGCTGGAATCTGAAATAAAAACAGAAAATGCTGGAAATCTCAGCAGGTCAGGCAGCACCTGTGGAGAGAGAAACAGAGTGAATGTTTCAGGTCAAAAACCCTTCGTGGGAACTTTGTCAGAAGCTCACCAACACCATTTCACTCCTGCCACAAGGCTTTAACACTCGTTTTGTAGACATTATGGTGGTGAAATTTTGGTCAGTGATATTTGTTACAAATGGCTTAGTTCATGTATATGAAATTCTTATGAGTGTTGCTTTATCCTGTTTAAAGTAATCAGGTTTACAGATACATTAAATAGCGCTTCAAGAAATTTCAGATGGCGGTAGCTTCATTCTTGCAAACAGCACGTGTCCCATCAAACTCCTCTGCCTGGTATGCCTGTGTTGTTTGATGAATGGCTGCACTGATGGTCTCAGTTTGCTCATTGAGCTTGTGACAGTTGAAAGGCATACACACGTTATCTTTGTGTGTCATTTAATTTATCCAATCTCTGAACCTTTCAATTAGATTCCAGCTTGTAATCACTCATGGGTGTCTGTATAAATCATGTGAGTCCCCGATTAGGCTATAGCAGTCCCAGATATTCATTATTTCACACGTAAACCATCGGAACTTCTGATTAGATTATAACTCACTTCTGGATACACATGTTTTTCGAAGTTGGTTTGCATTAATGTCACTTTCGCGTAATTTAAATTGAAAAATATTCTAACTTATTCCAATCATCCCACTGATATTGAAATAGATCATCACATGGCCACTCAAAAACAAAATCTCCTCAACTAAATCAAACAACTCCCACCTCCCGGAAATTCCTGGTGTAGTGTGTTACGTTCAGAATAACGCCACAAGACTGTAAATCTTAAGCTCAAACTGTTGTGACCTTGGTCTCTTTATTGTAACTCCAGAGTGAGGAGGCAGTGTGGTAGACTGCCTTTTATACCTGCTTGCCCAGGGTGTGCAGGTGACCCTTGGGTCTCCCACAGGTGCGCCCCCTGGTGGCAAGTCTTACACATTGGTAATGTTTACATACATAACATAATGTATTTGTTTCATGGGTTCTTTGCTTAAGAATTCATAACAACACATTGCTATTAAGAACTGGTTGGTTTATTAGCAAAGGTTTAACAATCGCACTACATATTACTAGTTCATACATCAGGCTCACAACCACCTGCCTCATTGTGGATCACCTGAACCCAATCGGCTGGGGTTTTATTGAGTCTTGTGAACATCATGTGACTGGCTAAGCCACTCCCAACTCAACAGCTCTACAAAGCTATGAGCATCCTCATAGGAATATATACATTACACTTGGAAATCCTGTTCCTTCCCTTGTAGGTGAGACCTTCCTAACCTTCTCACACCTGCAGTTCTGACTATGAGCCTTTGGCCCACTCCGAGGACCACTCTGTCCAGCTTTGTTGGCTCAGTTGTCCTCCTGAATTGCAAAATTTAGAATCGAGGCAGAATTGTCAACTTAATCTAAAAGTATGTATTCCACCAACTAATCCAGGAATTCTGCATGGACTGGTGTGTAATTTCAATCAGAATGGACTGAGCTTTCAGTTCTGTACTCAAATGTCAATATATAAATGTCAAATAACGAATTCACATACACATTATTAAATCTAGAATAATGCAATGTGCTCCTCTGCCTGGTATGGCTGTGTTGTTTGATGAATGACTGCATTGATGGTCTCAGTTTGCACATTGAGTCTGTGACTTGAAGGGCACACACACATTATCCTTTAAGCCAAGAAATTGCTATGAGTGCTATTAACGGATGAACACTTAGCATGTTTATATGATATCCCTCTAGGCTAGGATTTTAACACGGTTGTCACTTTGAGAGTCACCAAATGAATGTTCCAGTGCAAAAAAACCACAAATGTTTCAAATGAATAACAACTCCCATTTACATTTGCTAAAAATGGAGTTTTAATGGGCCACATCATGCTAGATCAGGGCATCTAAGGCATCAGCCATTAATTGATATGCCCCTGCACCCTTCAGCTCAAAAAGTTTTTGGCCACAAAGTTGCTGAAAGTACGAGCTGATGACGTTGCAGCGAGGGAAACTGGGCATGTGGGACCTGTTATGTGTGCAAACATTGTAACTGTGTAAGACTTGCCAACAGAGGGCGCAACTGTTGGAGGCCCAAGGGTCACCTGCACACCTCGTGCAAGGGAGTATAAAAGGTCGTCTGCCATGCTGCTTGGGCACTCTGGAGTTGTATTAAAGAAACTAAGGTCACATCAGTTTTAGCTCACAGTACTCAGTCTTGTGGAGTTCTTCCATACTTAACAGGACCTGAGTGAACAGAGCAACAACAGTGTATCTCTTTAACCAAGGAGATTTAAGGATTGGAAAATAAACAGTGGAAGGACTGAGAAGGAGGGTGAATTAAATGGAGTGAATTCAATGTCAAATCAGGTACAGAAAGAGAAATAAAGAGAGGAAAAGAAAGATTAGATTAATAGAGAGAGAGACAGGATAAAGAGTAGAGTTATGAGGATGTTGCCGGGAGTGGAGAATCTAAGCTATGAGGACAGATTGGATAGGCTGAGTTTGTTTTCCTTAGAACAGAGGAGGCTGAGGGGAGACCTCATTGAGGTGTATAAAATTATGAGGGGCCTCGATATAGTGGATAGAGAGGGCCTATTTCCTTTAGCAGAGGAGTCAACAACCAGGGGGCATAAATTTAAAGTAATTGGTAGAAGGTTTGGAGGGGATTTGAGGGGAAGTTTCTTCATCCAGAAGGTTGTGAGGTCTGGAACTCACTGCCTGAAAGAGTGGTAGAAGCAGAAACCCTCACCACATTTAACAAGTACTTGGATGTGCACCTGAAGTACCGTAACCTGCAGGGCTACGGACCTAGAGCTGGAAAGTGGGAATAGGCTGGATAGCCTCTTGTTGGCCAGCACGGACATGATGGGCTGAAATGGCTGTAAATGTGCTATAAATTTCTATGATTCTATGATGAAAAACGAGAAAGGAAAAGTAAAAAAAATGTTTTTTAATTTAAAATTCAACATTTTTAAAATCTCCCTGAAAAATTCAAAACCTGAAGGAACGAGACTTCACACTTGTAATAATTCATTTTTGGTGGCAGAGCGGCTAATTGGCAGTCATTAACATTTATCATGTCGATAAAAGGGTACTTATGTTTGCAATGATCAGTCCTAATCTTTGGTGGCGAATTTAATTGGGCAATTACTGGGCAAAAATAGTAATGGGCCGAAATTGTCCCCTTTTTTAAGGGCCATTTACGTCTTTTTGAGGTGGCAATGGGGCGGTAAGGCCTTTCTGCCAGGTCGGGGTGGCCTCAACGATGATCAGGATATTGCCTTCCTAATTTCTGAAGGCGCAGAACATTACCGCCCCGCTCCGCCGATATCCGCCCCACTCGCACGCGCACGCCGATAAAGACGCCATGTGCAGTGCGCACTGCCTTGTCACCATCCCGGAAGAGACATTGCCCCGGCCCACTTGTCGGTGCCAGTGACAGGTTTTTCTGTCGCTTTCAAATCGGCAATGTGAACCACCAGTAGTATTTAAAGGGGCCCTGTGGGTATCATCATTGTAGTCGGCCAAAATTTGCTTCCAGGCTGAGGCCTTCTACTTTTTGCATGTGATTCCGCCTTCAGTGATTACTGGGCCTCAGTTTGTGCAGCCTGAAATACCTACCCTTGCTGAAATAGCTAGCATTAGCAGAGTAGCCCACTGCTTGCGAGTAATGGGCTCAGTCCTGACAGTGGACGCCTCCTCCACATCGTGTTCAGCAGGATGGTTCGCAAAAGAGAGCGGCGCCAGCAAATGCAGATGCTGAGGCAGAGAGGGAGGGACATGTAGAGGAGAAGGCACCAGCAGTAGCAGCAGGATACAGAGGGTCAGGAGTAGTATGACCAGGAGGGCGAAGGGGATCAGGAAGGTGACAGAGCAAGACGCAGACACAGACGTGGTGGCAGAAGGCCCTATGCTGCACGGGTCTTCCGACATCTCAATGATGACCGGTGTCTGCGGAGACTGCGATTCAGGAAAGACATGGTGTCGGAGCTGCGCCGTCTGCTGCAGCCAGACCTGGAGCCTCAAACAAGGGTGAGGATGGCTCTATGAGTGGTATCCAAGGTCACCATTGCCCTGAATTTCTACGCCACTGGATTTTTCCAAGGATCCACAGCAGACATCTCAAACATATCCCAGTTTGCTGGGCATTGCTCCATTCATCAGCTCACAGATTCTCTGTACAAGAGGAGGAGGGACTACATCTCATTTCCAATGACCAAAGAGAAGCAGTTGAAGCGGGCAATTGGCTTCCCTAGGTTAGCGGGCTTCCCCAGGGTTCAGGGTGCCATAGACTACCCACGGCGCATTGAGGTTGCTGCTGAACAATTTGGCGATCTTCTGAAACCAGGACAGATACCTCTCACTCAATGTGCAGTTGGTGTGTGACCACAAATGCCAAATCATGGCCATTGATGCCTGCTATCCTAGCAGCAGCCAAGATGCCTTCATCCTGCGGCAGACTGGTGTGCCAGGTGTCTTTCTGCCCCCAAATGAAGGTCGCGGCTGGCTGCTCGGAGACAAGGGCCATCTGCCTGGCTCATGACTCCCCTTCACAACCCCACCACTCCTGCCCAGCACTCATACAATGAGAGCCATTCTGCCACCAGGAGCATCATTGACCAGACCATCGGAACCATGAAACAGCGATTCCGCTGCCTTGATCGCTCAGGAGGAATGCTACAGTACTTGCCTGACCGGGTGTCCCTATTCACATCGTCTGCTGCATGTTTCACAACCTGGCAATCATGAGGGCACAGCCATTGGCCGACGATGTAGCCGTAGCACATAAAAAGGAAGAGCAGCATGAGGAGGAGGTGCAGAAGAAGGAAGAGGTGCAGAAGGAGGAAGAGGAGGAGGAACAGGAGGAGGAGGAGGAGGAGGAGGAGGAGGAAGAGAAAGAGGAGGAGGAGGAGCAGGAGGAGGAGGAGGAGGAAGAGAAGGAGGAGGAAGAGGAAGAGAAAGAGGAGGATGAGGCACAGGAGAAGGAACAGGAGGAGGAGGAGGAGGAGGAGGAGCAGGAGGAGCAGGAGCAGGAGGAGGAGGAGGAAGAGAAGGAGGAGGTGGAGGAGGAGGAGCTGGAGGAGGAGCAGGAGGAAGTGGAGGAGCAGGAGGAGCAATAGGAGGAGGAGGAGGAGCTGGAGGAGAAGGAGCTGGAGGAGGAGGAGGAGCAGGAGGAGGAGGAGCAAGAGGAGGAGGAGCTGGAGGAGGAGGAGGAGGAGGAGGAGCTGGAGGAGGAGGAGGAGGTCTAGGAGGAGGAGCAGGAGGAGGAGGAGAAGCTGGAGGAGGAGGAGCTGGAGGAGGAGGAGCTGGAGGGGGAGGAGGAGGAGGAGGAGCAGGAGGAGGAGGAGGAGGAAGAGCAGGAGGAGGAGGAGGAGCAGGAGCAGGAGGAGGAGGAGGAAGAGCAGGAGCAGGAGGAGGAGGAGGAAGAGCAGGAGGAGGAGGAGGAGGAGGAACAGGAGGAGGAGCAGGAGGAGGAGGAGAAGGAGGAGGAGCAGGAAGAGGAGGTGCAGGGGGAGGAGGAGGAGGAGCAGGAGGAAGAGCAGGAGGAGGAGGAGGAAGAGCAAGAGGAGGAGGAGGAGCAGGAGGAGGAGGTGCAGGGGGAGGAGGAGCAGGAGGAGGAGGAGGAAGAGCAAAAGGAGGAGCAGGAGCAGGAGGAGGAGGAGGAGGTGCAGGGGGAGGAGGAGGAGGAAGAGCAAGAGGAGGAGGAGCAGGAGGAGGAGGAGGAAGAGCAGGAGGAGGAGGAGGAGGAGGAGCAGGAGCAGGAGGAGGAGGTGCAGGGGGAGGAGGTGCAGGGGGAGGAGGAGGAAGAGCAGGAGGAGGAGGAGCAGGAGGAGGAGGAGGAGGTGCAGGGGGAGGAGGAGCAGGAGGAGGAGGAGGAAGAGCAGGAGGAGGAGGAGGAGGAGCAGGAGCAGGAGGAGGAGGTGCAGGGGGAGGAGGAGGAGGAAGAGGAGGAGCCACAGGAGGTTCTGGCACCACGCAAGAGGTAGCTTGGCCATCCTGATCCTGCAAGGGAGGTCCAGGACCGTCTCATTCTGCTGATTTACATTAAGTTAGTCGCCACTTCCAGCTTCATGCCCACAACAATGAGGCCTTCCACACATCATTCCCTATACTGAAATGAGACACAGCAACAGCTAATAAAGTTTCAAATCAACATTTATAGAACAACAACATAAACATTTTCATTCACCCTTGTGCATTTCCTTACAAGCCTCGTTTACACTGACCTACTCTAGAACTACACTGCGGTGTCTCCCCTATGGCTGCAGCATGTTTGCTGGAAGGCTGCTCTCTTTCACCTCCAGATGCTACAAATGGCCTTCTAGGTCGCCCTCGACCAGCTCTCGCCCTGGAAGGGCCGGCTGCAGACTAGGCCACCTCAGCCTCGGCCCCAGCAGTCTGGATTGGCTGGGTGCAAGCTGTGGCTGGTTGCAATGATGGAGTGGCAGGGCTGGGCTCAGGAATGCTGTCATCCTGAGAGAGCACAGCAGGTTCCTGCTCCACTGACCCACTGCCACTCCCGCCGGGGCAGCAGCTCAGCATCCCTACCAATCTGCTGGTGCGCAGTTGGGTGGGCTGCTGGGACACCGTAAGATCTCCGGTGGACTGTGGTGGACCCAGCGGCGATGGCAGCAGTCAGAGCTCAGGTGGCATCCAGCTGAGGCTGCGTGAGAGCAGTCACAGACTCGATGCCTACAGCCACTGACTGAATGACAGTAGTAAGACACTGCGTGGCACCTTGCTGAGACTGCGGGAGAGCAGTCTGAGCTTCCATGCCATCAACCATCCTCTCCATTACAGCACTAAGATGTTGGGTTACTTCCGCCGGTGCTGCAATGGCAGCTGCCACATTGCCCATGACACGTGTCATGGGATCTGGATCCGCACGGTCTCTTTGAGAGTCCACCATCGTCTGCACACTGGCAACGATGGGCTCCATGGTGTCCGCAGAGCTGTCTGCAATGCGCGAGGCGGACTCCTCCACGCTCCTAACCACTTGCGACAGGCTTTCTGGCACCCGTGCCATTGCCCCTAGTATGTCCAAGTGCATGGCCTGCACCCTTTGTGAAAATGCCTCCACATTGAGGTGCTCATCTGAGTCCTGTGCAGCAGAATTCGTGCACGAACCAGTCCTCCGGGGAGCTGGCACCCGAGGTTCCCTTGGCCCTTGACCATGCTACAGCCTGCTAGGCCCCGATTCATCACCCAGTACAGATTCCTCTCCTAAGCTAAGCTCTATAGAATGCGTACTCCCAGTATCTGAGCTGGTGCGTTCGAGGCTGAGAAGCAGTGCTTGCATTTGTCTCTTCCTCGGCATCCTCTTCCTCCTACATTTGCTCGTTTGCCTCACTTGGCTCGGGGGGCTCAGTTACAGGCTGGTCCGCCTCTGGGGCATAATCTGCAAACATAAGTGGCACAAAAATGGCGTAAAATCAGTAAAGAGGGGTCCACCATACAGCAACCAAGGTGCACACATTGCTGACCACGTTACTGATAGGCGTTTGTCGAATGCCGCCCAGATGACATCGAAGGAAAGCCTTTACTTACCAATGCTGCCCCCAGCGGGATTGACAGTGCTAACAGCCACTGGGCAGCCAACCTGCGCACCTATTAGCCGCAGTACCCTCTCCTCCACACCCCTGAGCTGCTGCAGTTGCGCCTCTACATCTCCTGTTCTCTGTTGTTCCCGACGGTTACGTGCCACCTTGGCCTATAAACCAAATAAAGGTTGGTGAGTAGCAGCCCTGTTAGGCATGTGGAACTAATGGATGTGCAACTTCATGAGCTGCAACTGTAAGCAACAAATGAAAGGGCCCATCAACTGTGATTATGCACACATGACTTACAGCTGACTCTCTCAGGTGGATGTAAAAGATTGCATGGCACTATCTCGAAGAAGGGCAGTGGAGTTATCCCCAGGGTCCTGGCCAATATTTATCGCTCAATCAACATTACTAAAAAACAGATTATTTTGCCATTATCACATTGCTGTTTGTGGAAGCTTGCTATGTGCAAATTGGCTGCCGTGTTTCCTACATTACAACAGTACCTACACTTCAAAAGTATGTCACCGGATGGATAGTGATTTGGGACATCCGGTGGCCACGAAAGGCGCTATAGAATTGCAAAATGCAATGCAAGTCTTTACAGGTTCTTGCTGAGCTCTACCACTCCATGAGTTGAATAATTCCACCAATTGATGGATCATGATTAACCATGGTCTCCTGGCTATTGGCTAATGGAGATGGGGAGGAATTTCTCCTTTTTACCTGAAATTGACCACAGGTTGGCTTTGCTTTTTTTGTCTCCCTCAGGAGTTGGCGTTACTGAAGATTGGGAGGGCAGTGAATGAGGAAGGATTGTGAGGTAGATGGGGGGAGTATTGATGAGCCAGACAGTCTCTTCTTGGTCTTCTCTTTTGTATGTTTTGCATGAGACAGTGTCTCTACCTTTCCTGAAATGCTGTGGGACATTTAGCTTTGTTAAGGAGATGATATATGTTTGAGTTTTTGTTGTTGTTGTACCTCAGAAATTCATGTATCTCTGTTGTAAGTAATGAAAAAAAGTATGCATGAGTTGGAGAAAAGTGGACTCAACCTGCTTGAGAAGAAGCTGGTTTAAGACTTACTTCCTTTTTGCGTGTAATCTACTCCATTTGCATCTCTGCACTCATTTTAGGATCAGATGTCAACAAAGATGTGAGCTTGTCAACCGAGTGGAGTCAGATAAAGACAATGTTTGTGTTGGAATATCCTCTTTGCTCATGACAGGAAGGTGCAGAGGCCCTGACCCAGTGCTACGGCACAAAGTGTGTGGTTTGAGTCTAACATCTGGCAAAAAGCAACAGGGACCTGCAACTGCAGGTCAGTCTGATTTACACAGCAGCTGCAAAGCTGCATTAGCTGTAACTTCAAACCTGATTCACTCCCAAATAGTTCAGGGTTACCGATTGTGCTCATAGTTCAAAATAAATCTGCCTGAGCCGAGAAGCAGGGAATCTGTTTCAGGTGAGATGGGCTATAGTGAATTGTTGACTATTTTCTGTAGGAAAGGAAAACACAGTGATTGGGCATGCTCAGTCCATTTCCATAGTTTGAAGAAGAACAGAAGAAATAGGAGTAGGAATGGGCCATTTGGCCCCTCGAGCCTGCTCTGCCATTCATTAAGATCATAGATCTTGGCCTCAGCTCCACTTCCCTGCCCGCTCCCCTTGACTCCCTCATTGTTCAAAAATCTTTAGCTTATACAATGTCTTGTACCGATTCATCATCACGTTTTCACTTTCGTATTCAATGCCCGTATATATAATACCCAAAATCCCATTTGTCATTTAGCCCCTCGAGCCTATTCCACCATTGGATCAGATCATGGCTGATCTGTACCTCAACTCCATTTACCTGACTTTGAATCATATCCCTTGATACCCTTTACCTAACAAAATCCTAGTGATGTCTGTCTTGAAATTTTCAATTGACCCAGCAACCATAGGCTTTTAGGGGGGAGAGTGTCGGATCTCCACTAACACCTTGTGTGAAAAAGTGCCTCCTGATTTCACCCCTGAATGGTCTAGCACTAATGTTATGATTATGCCTCCTTGTTCTGGATTCCCCTTTGCTGCAGCTTCTATATATCTACCCTATCAAATTCCTTTATCGTTTAAACACCGCAATTAGGTCACCTCCTCAGCCTTCTAAACTCAAAGGGATGCAAGCCAAGTTTATGCAACATGTCCTTATAACCTAACCCTGTAAGCCCCTCTTCGAGCTCTCTATTACACCACACCTTTTACTGTGATTGCACAGCAGGCCGGTACCATTGGAGGGAGCAGCGTGCGGTGGCATACCACTGCAGGGAGCAGGGCGTGCTGCTGCAGAAGGGCGACGGCTACGAAGCCAGGTCACTGATTGCAGTGCGGGCAGGCACAGCAGGAGGGGCGAGGGAGCAGCAAGAGTCCTTAGAGGGAAGTGACCAGGGCCCAGGAGAGGTGTGAATCTGGGGCCCAGAGGAGGTGAGGGGCCCAGGGGCAGCATGGGCCAACCCACACTGCGATATGTGTGCACGCTTGGTCCGTACAGCAGAGCTGGTCTCTAGTTAGTCTTGGGTAATCCTTGCCACTGAACCAAGACTTAGCTCTGTCAAGCCCATGTGGTGGCTAGTTTGCAACGACCACCACTAATTTAAAAAAATCCAAGCACGGGCATCTTCCACCCTTCACGATGTAGTTCGGGATCTGGAATATTAGGTCCTTCATTGAAACACCTGTGAACTCATCCCTTTTTGGTGTGGAAGCAAGTCATCCTCGCTTTGAGAGACTGCCTATGATGATGATGATGACCTTTTAGTGTATATTTTCAGGTCTTTTTCCCAAATTGTACCACTTCACATTATTTATATTGAAATGTATTTGCTGTCTATCTGCCCACTCCTCTACCCTTTCTGTTTCCTTCTACAGTCACCTGCATTCTTCCTCACAGTTTGCTATGCCTCCTGTATTTTGCTTTGGTCCCATCAGCAAATTTGAAAGTAAGTCTCTGTGGCCCTGTTCAAATTGTTTATATGTTTCTTGATGGTGCTATAGGAATCAGAATGTAGCAAGTAGTTCAAATCCTGATCAAAAGGCAAATTATTTGCCAAGAAATTCTGTGCTTGAATCAGTATTTGGAAAAAGTGCAAAGCCAAATATGTACCACCCATGCAATCAATCACTCAGGGATTCAGAAACCTCTGAACAAATAGATTTTTCACAAAGAAAATTATCCAGTGGAACATGCTTTGTCTCTAGGAGAAATGCAACAGTAGAGTTTAGTTTGTTGAACAGTAAAGTCCAGATAACATTTTATGCTATATCCTAGTGTCACCATTTTATATTTAAGGGCCGTACTCAAACTGAGATTTTTATAGAATTGGAATTCAATAGAATGGGAATAATGGCTCATGGTTTGGACACTGGAATTTTATATCGTGGAAGTGATAGAAAATGGTTCGTTGTTGGAATTCTATTTGATGGGAAAGTTTGAGTGAGGTTTGGCCTATTGAAACATTATGTTTGAATTCAGATTATGCTCGCACTCGACCTCTGTGTATTTGTAGTTGACTGTTGTAATAGCTTTGAAATATTGGAACAGTTGGGTCCTGTCTGGTCAACTTTTAATTTGTCTTTCTTTTAGAGCCCTTTCAGACATTTTCTCTTGATGTGCCAGGCTTATTGTAATTTCTGATGGAACAGCAGAATAACAGAGATCGTCAGATTGCCTTATCAATGCATTGCTTTATCAGCTATGACAGCTTGTACCATTTGAATGCAGAGAGGCATTTGCAGTTTCCAAAAGGCGATCATCTTTTCTACTGCAAATGTAACTTGAGAATAGAAAGCTGCAGAATTTTAAAAAACGCGCAGATGCAAAACTCTAGTGCTTGTATATTGTTTTTAAAGGGGCAGTTACACTGCAATCATTCCAGTGAAGTATGAAGCCCAGTTTAAGAATTGTATAAAGGGGTCTGCAGACTCTATTTATAGACATACCCAGAGCTGATGTTCAGAGAGTGTTGATGCAGATAAGAGAGCTGGATTCAGAGCTAGACATTGTAACCAAGGTTCTGCCAGCCCACAAACCGATGCTATAACTACTGATCTGGGATTAGTCGCCACAATACATGTTCTCTTTGCCTAGTTATTCTTGGGTTCAGTGAACATGCAAACTTTCAGAACCCCATTGCGCATTGTTTTACCTGTTGTAGTCCATTATACGTTTGTCACCGTGTGCTTAGCGATTTTTGTGTCCCCCAAAAAGATTCATCTGAATGATAGAACCAGGGAACAAAATCAACGGGAGAAGGTGTTGGAGGTGCAGCCCAGTGTAAGTGCCAGGATGCACCCACGTGGGGCTTCCACCATTGACCCTACTTACGTTTGTGTGGGTTGGGGAGGTCCCTTCATTTGAATGCAAATAGTGGGTGCTCACACAAAAGGCTGGCTTGAGGGGTCTGCTGGCTTCACCCCTTGGAAACAAGTGCCTCTCCTCTTTTTCAGTGCATTACATTTAAAAAAATTAAAATTGTTTCTTTATGGTTCCAGGGCCATGATCTTCGGCCTAGATCACCAGGTGGGGCCCACTTTAGCTGGCCACTATGCCTGGCTTTGATGGGTCCCTCTGAAGGCCAGAGATGAGGGAACCTCTAGACGTGTGAAGCCCCCTTCTCTCCTGCGACTATGATCTTGCTTGAAACAGGCAGAGGTTCTTCCCCCAACAGGCCCTCCAGGAAGTTCCTGGGAAAGGCCGGGATCCAGCCTAATTTGTGACCTTTCTGGTGCTCTTCCCCCAGAGTTACAGAAGAATGCATCAAAAGGGCCATCCAATATTTTTTCTGCGCAAGTGGGTTTTAGGTCATCGGTATTTTTAACCAGGAATGGAAGAAGGGATGTGAGACAATTAGTAAAATCCAGGGAAAATCTTACAAATTTAGATACTGTGATATCTGCTACAAACTTGCTTTGAAGCGGTCTAAGGAACAGAACAAAAGAAATGTCCAAATATTTTATGCGCTTCCCTAATTCCTTTCTCAAGCTGTGAATATCTTTAGTGCTCAGGAACTGTAACTAGGCAAAACAAACTCACTATCTAAACTGATTCACTATTACTCAACTACTTATGTTAGCTGACAGGTTTCACAGTGTACATAAAAAGCCTCCCCTGTAATACATAACAATACGTGACAGGAAGATTTTTTTCTAATTGCCTGCCAGAATTTTCCTTCAATAAAATCTACCACGAGATGTTACTTGGTTCAACAACCGATTAACACCAAACTCCTCCTGACATAAATCAATCTCGCAGCCCAAGACAGATTACATTCAATTTATATTTATTTTATTGTATTTGTCTTTATTCCTGGGCCAAGGATGTTGTTGCACTATACATGACCAAATCACAGTGTTCCCTGACTATCTCACAATTTCTATTATCCACTGGGTCAGTAGTTCTTTCTCTTGGGTGATAGTGGGGTTCCACTGTGTATTAAAATTGTGCATAGAGGAAAGAACAGATTTTATATAGTGAATAAAAAGGGATCAGCATTACTACACCACTATATTACAACACTGACTACAATTCACAAGTATTTTTTCGACTATAAAGCGCTTTGGGACAGCCTGAGGTTGAGAAAAGCGCTATATAAAATGCAAGTTCTTTCTTTCTTTCTGTTGGCCATTCAGTTCCATAGGAAATTGTGGAGTAAATATCATCTGAAAGTGCGTGACACGATTTCAACTTATAATACATTTCAAAGTACTTCAGATATCTGTTTATTTTTGCTGGCTTCCCCACCCCACGCACTGTTGTCCTACTGCCAGCCACTAGGACATGCACGGGAGTGGCCCAGGACCACTGGTCTTCCGAATTCCCTCTCTATTCTGTGCAAATCCTTTCAGCTATTGTTCGGTCCTGCCGACAACACAGCCAAGAGTGCAAAGTCGCCCTACATGGGATCGTCGTTGCGATCCCGCATCCTTCCCAATAAAAGATACAAATGAAACAATTGTTAAACTACAGTTTTATTCTTCTTAGTAAACTAATTATTGGTCAAAACTTTGGGACTATTCAAGGAATATTTTGACAAATGCATTGCAATAGCGAATATCTTATGTCACTATTAATAAGGGCTACCTCATCTTTTTGTCAAACTGGCTGAATTCAGCTGTGTCGATACCACAGCACAGGGAATGATTCATGTATTTCATGGCCCTGTACACAGTGCAATCAAGCAGCGGGCAGTCTTCAGGGAGCCCAATAGGGCGTTTGCATAATCAGCATTTGTTAATCTCTCTCTCTTTCTCGCGCATTTCGTTTTTTGTGTTCTGTTTAACGGTTGGCTTGAGCCAGTGTGGTGAAGGTTAATTACTCTTTTGGTTAAAGCAGTTCTTTGCACAGATGGGTTATCAGAGCCCAACACTTGGAACAGGTCTAATCTCATATCCGACACCACTTCCTCTTCCTCAAACTGATTCTTACTCAGCCTTTGGGTCTATTGTCAGCCATCAGAGTGAGGTTGACTTACTGCCTGTTTTCTGATTATACAATAACACAGCAGATTGCTCTTAAATGCATAATGTATTTGTCATGACCCTATCAGTGTTTGGTTCCTTCTCAGAATCAAAGGCTACGTGTCATCAGAAATTTTTGAACTGCAAGCCAAAGTGACTGTTTACAAAATACCAGTGAGGGTACTGTGGATGACAATTATGCAGCTGTATCATTATGGAAACAATATTTCATTTTTAGGGAGTTGTAGCAACCTGAGATACTTGGCAAATGAATGCTGGCTCTTCAATCACGAACGCAGCTTGTTCTGCTCTCAAATTGTTGGCTTCTCTGCTATAGCCAATGCACGTCCCATCTAGATTACAGCAAGTGCAAAGGAATTGCCTCCAAGATGTGAAAAGGCTGCTCATTACGAGATTGAGGGGGCATTGTTAACTTTTACCTGATGTGTGCTGCACATAGAGAGGGTGATTTTGACTTTGGGTGATAGTGTGAAACGGGCGATATCGATATATCTCTCCCAATTTTCATTTCCATGGGAGTCAATAATAAATCAGGAGGGATGTAAAATGAACGGCTGAGTTGATATTGCCCATTATACACTATCGGCCAAAGTCAAAATTATCCCCATAGAATCTAACGTTGAGCTTACTCTCCTAGAAAGGACCTTTGCACCCAGTATATAGCAGGAAAGTGAGTTTTCTAATAGTTCTCTGATAGCTTAATAGATAAAGGCACTGCCTGTATAAAGCAGAAGGTCTTGGGTTTGATCCCTGGGCTGTGCTGAGTTACCTGCCCTCAACCGAAGCAGTAGTTTAGACACTCCTGTTACTCTTAGTATCCCTGGATTAGACTGAGGCGGAAAAGCGGCAAGAGACTTTGGGCGATTGTGTATAATGGGCGATATCAATTCAGCCGTTCATTTTACATCCCTCCTGATTTATTATTGACTCCCATGGAAATGAAAATTGGGAGAGATATATCGATATCGCCCGTTTCACACTATCACCCAAAGTCAAAATCACCCTCTCTATGTGCAGCACACATCAGGTAAAAGTTAACAATGTCCCCCAATCTAGCGGCTGGGACCCCAGCTCTTTACAATATACATTAATGATTTGGATGAAGGAACAGAGTGTAATATCTCCAAGTTTGCAGATGGCACTAAACTGGGTGGCGGTGTGGGCTGTGAGGAGGACGCTAAGAGGCTGCAGGGTGAGTTGGACAGGTTAGGTGAGTGGGCAAATGCATGGCAGATGCAGTATAATGTGGATAAATGTGAGGTTATCCATTTTGGGGGCAAAAACACGAAGGCAGAATATTATCTGAATGGCGGCAGACTAAGAAAAGGAGAGGTGCAACGAGACCTGGGTGTCATGGTTCATCAGTCACTGAAAGTGGGCACGCAGGTACAGCAGGCGGTGAAGAAGGCAAATGGTGTGTTGGCCTTCATAGCTCGGGGATTTGAATATAGAAGCAGGGAGGTCTTACTGCAGTTGTACAGGACCTTAGTGAGGCCTCACCTGGAATATTGTGTTCAGTTTTGGTCTCCTAGTCTGAGGAAGGACATTCTTGCTATTGAGTGAGTGCAGCGAAGGTTCACCAGACTGATTCCAGGGATGGCTGGGCTGTCATATGAGGAGAGACTGGATCAACTGGGCCTTTATTCACTGGAGTTTAGAAGGATGAGAGGGGATCTCATAGAAACATATAATATTCTGACGGGACTGGACAGGTTAGATGCGGGAAGAATGTTGGGGAAGTCCAGAACCAGGGGACACAGTCTTAGGATAAGGGGTAGGCCATTTAGGACTGAGATGAGGAGAAACTTTTTCACTCAGAGAGTTGTTAACCTGTGGAATTCCCTGCCGCAGAGAGTTGTTGATGCCAGTTCATTGGATATGTTCAAGAGGGAGTTAGATATGGCTCTTACAGTGAAGGGAATCAAGGGGTATGGAGAGAAAGCAGGAACGGGGTACTGAAGGAATGATCATCCATGATCTTATTGAATGGCGGTACAGGCTCGAAGGACCGAATGGCCTACTGCTGCACCTATTTTTCTATGTTTCTATGTTTTTAAGAGATCGAGGCAGAAATGCGGCGGATGATCAGGGCAGAGGAGCGGTGAGGAGTTGTGGCTGAGATTCGGCAAGTGATCGTGGCGGAGGTGCAGCAAATATTTGGTGCAGAGGTGCAGTGAGAGATCGTGGCGGAGGAGTGGTGAGAAATTGTGGCGGAGGTGCGGCAAATGTTTTGTGGTGAAGGAGCGGCAGGAGATCGTGGTGGAGGTACGGCAACTGGGGATACGGGGCCCAGAAGAGCTGATGGCCTAGGGGCAGCACGGGTCAGTCCACACTGCGAAATGTGTGCGCACTAGGTCCGTGCAGCAGAGCAGGTCTCCAGCCGTCCTGGTTAACACTTGCCACTGGATAAAGGCCTAGCTCTGTCAAGCCCGTGTGGTGGCTGATGTACAACGGTCACCACACGTTAAAAAAAATTCACGCACAGGCATATTCCGCCCCTGGAGTTCAGGACTGGAATATCGGGTCCTTCATTGAAACATCTGTGAACTCATCCCTTTTGGTGTGGAAGAAAGTCATCCTCGTTCGAGGGACCGCCTATGATGATGCTGAATTAGGGAAGACAAAACAAGCAAGAGTTCAAGTTGCTGATTTCAATCCACTAATCCCTGCTGGAAAGCATGTATGTGTGGATGTCCACTAACAATAGGCACTGAGGGCCTCCACAGTTGAATGAACTGACAAATCTCAGTGTCCAAGGGTTGAACCTAGAATTTTCTTGGTCTATATGGCTCAGCTACTCACTGGATAAGCTTGCTGAGCAACACAACCCTTCTGCTTATTCAATATTGTAACTATCAACAGCAGTAGGAGCAACAACCAAATATACAGGCACTGTTTTATTCGTGAAAAACCTACATGGAAGTTCAAGGCCTAAAGTAAAAGTCGGAGGGAGATATAAAAGAAATAAAGACTTGCATTTATATAACACCTTTCACGACCACTAGACATCCCAAAGCGTTTTACAGCCAATGAAGTGCTTTTTAAGTATAGTCACTGATGTATGTCGGAAACGCAGCAGCCAATGTGCGTACAGCAAGCTCCCATAAACAGCAATGTGATAATGACCAGATAATGTGTTTTTAGCAATGTTGATTGAGGGATAAATATTGGCCTTGGACAGCGGGGATAATTCCATTGCCCTTCTTTGAAATGGTGCCACGGGATCTTTTACATCCATCTGAGAGGGCAGACAGAGCCCTGGTTTAATGTCTCATCCAAAAGACAACATCTCCGACAGTGCAACACTCCCTCAGCACTGCACTGGAGGGTCAGCCTAGATTTTTTTGTGGTCAAGGCTCTGGAGTGGAACTTGAACCCACAACCTTCTGACTCAGAGGCAAAGATTCTACCAACTGAGCCACTTGAAATATGTTTTGTAATTTTGCAAATGAGTGAGTTCAAGTAGGAGACAATGCTGTGAGTTTTGCTTCTGACACAGCGAGGATGCAGGGAGAAAGAAAAGCAAGTGGATATTTGACTTATTCAATTTGGTGTCCCCATCATATGCCATTCCAAAATAGCTGCCAGCCTGCCTTTGCCAAACCACTCTGTGACCAGACAGAAACAGTGTTTAAGGATGCACTGGTGTAAATTATGAATGTAAGGAAAAGTGAACCTCATCCATCTTCGCTAGAATATAATAATTTATGTGCCTCAATGAAGATCCCCCTCTCACCCCATTTTCTTTCTAGACCGTAGAGCTTAGGTTTCTCTGAAGCTTTTCTCATAGTATATCCCCTTTTCCACTTGGGATTATTCCTATTGTTCTTCTTCGCACCCTCCCCATTGCATATTGTATGTATATATATATATCCTTTATGAAGTGTGGAGACCAAAGATGTACATGGCCCTCCAAATGTGATCTGGTCAGTACCCCCAGCATAATTTAAACTCCACTGCTTTGGTTACATGTCCAACATTCTATTTGCATTTTAACTTGCTTTTAATATGCCATCAGATTTTCCCTTCCTGTATATATCCATGGAAAGGGAGGCACTTCTCACTTTCCTGTTCAAGACTTGCCATGTGGGAAAACAGTGCACAAGGAGTCATGGCACAGTGCATTGCAATGAATGCAGTGCGTCACTGGTTAACTCATAAGTAAAATATTCGTTTTACATGATTTTTGCTGAGATGCTGCAGCTTTAGACATGTTAGCAGTGCGGCAATGTAAATGGTTACTTTCAGTCATTGTGCTCCGAATGAAACCACTATTCATATATTGTGGGTTGCTGAATGAAAAGTAGTTCCCATTTAAGATGGAGCAAGGTTGTTTGTTAATGTTACTGTTATGCCTTGTTTCAGAGATCATCGCCTAGAAATTTGATTACACCTTGCTCGTTTTACGGGTGCAGAATTGGCGCTAAAGTGTTCAACCCAGTGGGTGCTGTCTGAGTGTATACTCTGCGGCAGAAATGCGCCACCCACCATATTGGTATAGGCATCAAAAGAGGCGTCCAAGGCCCATTCCTGAAACAGGCATGAGGTCCTTTGCATGTGTAAATAAACTAATGCCTGTTTGAGGCCCTCTTTGTAAAATTGGGCTGCCCTGGGCACAGCCGGTGCTAGGCTGGCTGCATTCAGGAAAACCTATGGCCTAACCAGCAGTCCTTAAAGGACCACTGCAGACGGCCACCAAACGGGTACGTTTAAAAAGATACTTACCCGAATGTGTAGCCGGGAGGTGCAGCAGTGTCGCTCCCTACTCCACATTAAAACCACGGGCTGCTTGCCCACCACCTGCTCAGCGCTCCTCCCTCCCTCTCCTGGTCACCTTCCTCATCCACCCCTGCCCACCTCCCCCTGCCTGATCAATATCGCCCCTTTACCAAGACCTACCTGAGGGCCGCTGCTGGTGATGCAGTGGCCCGAAATTCAAATCCCATTCGCTGGTGAGCTGCCTGGGGACACCGAGATATTGGGGACACCACAACTGTTGGGTGAGCCCCGGGCCTACCCATTCCGACGCATCCCCAGTGCCCAGGCTGGCCGAACCAAATTCAAGGCCCATATGTTGACCTGAAATTGATCACATTTTGAAACACGTGGCAAATTATTTTGCCGTGTATCAATATGAATGTTTTATATATGAAACCCCTGCTGTGAAGGTGCCTTGATGAGAGTTTACAGTATTACTGTCAATCTATCCAGGCTAATTACCCCACCGGCACCTCTTACATACATGGTTCAAAGCAGAGTGAAAAAGAACAGTCAATGGTGGAATTCCGTAATGCAAAAGAGAAAATGCTCAGTCAGAACCTGAATGTGCAAGTGTGTACTTTCCAGCACTAGATCACTGGATAGCAATCAGATGATTATTGCCATACCTGTCCAATGATGCTGAAATCAAAGTAAAAGTCAAGGAAGAAAGGATTTGCATTTCTATAGTGCCGTTTATGACCTCGGGACGTCCCAAAAGGTTTACAGCCAATGAAGTACTTTTTTTGAAGTGTAGTCACTGTTATAATGTAGGAAATGCAGCAGCCCTTTTGCATACAGCAAGCTCCCACTAAAATTAATAAGATAAATGACCAGATCATCTGTTTTAGTGATGTTGGTTGAAGGATAAATGTTGGCCAGGACACTGGGGAGAACTCCCCTACCCTTCCTGGATAAGTGCTGTGGGATCGTTTATGGCCACCTGAGAGGGCAGATATGGTTTAGTGTCTCATCCAAAACATGGCACCTCCAACAGTGCAGCACTCCCTTAGTACTGCACTGCAATGTAGCAGCCAATTGAGAGCAGCACAGAATGGAGATCTTGTTTGTGAGGCTCAATACTGCATCCAACCACTAGGCCAATGAACAAAATTGGACATAATGGGGGCAATTTTCCCAGGATATTTTAGGCACTAAAGAGCCTCCAAGGTGGTCAAGTTGGAGTTTTAAGCTGAAACGTCGGTTTAGCTCGGGTTTAGCGCAAGACGCCATCTTGGTAAAGGAGTTGAAACTTGCGCTAGGAACGGCTGCCCGGAGGATTGTTAAGCAGCTGATAGCCACTTAAATTGCCTGCTAATGCTCATTAACAAAGCTGTATGGGATTTTGGTGGCTAGCACTTGAACTAATGCCCTCTCCAAACAACGACCAGCTGATTGGGAGTAAACAAGTCGTCGCAGAGGATTTTGAGCGCTCCTTAAAAGTGTATCACTTTTTACTGTTCATTTGCTGCTGGAGGTTAGAAGAGAACTTTTAAAACACATCGGGATACTCTCTGAGACACTTTGTCAAGATTTCACCAACACTCTATATCAATATTTATTCTCGAAATTCTCTGAGAACTTCACTTAAAAAGAGTGAATGCTGTGTTACTCTACCTTATTCAGCACTTTATAGAGGTCACCAGGAAAAAGGGAGTACTTTTCATTGGCATCTTGCTAGGGGTCCCCTTTGGTCTACAGGAGGAATGGGAGGAGGAAATGAGGCTAGCACTAGCTGTTGCAGGAGAGAAGGATAGGAGGGACAGGAGAATGAGGTGGTCTCCATCCCCCCTGTAGGTACCGGACATCCAGATTCCTCCTGTGGACCTCCTTCACCAGGACCTCCAGTGCCGTGTCTGAGAACCTGCGCACCCACTCACTCAGTCCTACAGCCATCCTGATACCTGCTGCTGTTTGTCAGCCAGTACACTCCACACCTTCAGTGTAAGTGGGTGCAAGGAGCTCACATGGACTGCTCCACGAAAATTGCGTCTCATCAGCGCTTGAGTGCTAAACCTGCAGGTGTCTGGTTTAGTACCTGCGGGCAAGTTCGAATTATGGTAATCAGCAATTAGGTCCAAGATTGCGTGCTAAAACCAGACTTTCAAACAGGCGTGTCTTATTAGCACAGCATCCAATTAGCGTCTGTTTTCACCCTTTCACCAAAATAACTTTTACTAACGTCTTCAGTGGCATCACAAAGCTCTACTCCAGTGACATTGCGAAAGGGGTGTGGCCAGTGCTCCTCATTCATGATGTCACTTGGAATGGAGCTTCATGACATCATTGAAGAAGACATTCTGCAGCAAAATGTCTATTCTCAGGTTACCTCTGACTAGCAGTTTTAAAAAGCGCATTAAACATGAGCAAGAAAGACAACTGAGATGTCCCAGTAAGTGTACAAAGGTCTTTCTTTAAAACATTACATGGCAATTAAGACAGGTAGCAGTTCTAAAGCATTCTGTAGTGCCTTGCACTATAATACTATGCTTTCTTTGGAAAAAAAAGGCATTGTGTGTTTGCATGTTTGTAATCTGTCCGTTTAAGATTGCTTTAAGTGTTCAGAGTACTATATTTGCACTGGCTGGGATTTTGGCAGGTAAAAAATATAAGATTAACCTTTGTAATGAGAATAGGGTGGAAATATTTAATTAGAAGCAAAGCCCCTTGTTATTATACACTTAACAGAACAGGCTTCCATATAAACAAATGGAGGAAATGTTGACTTCTCAAACCCTATACCGCAGTATACACTTAGCTGGTACATCCGTGAGTCTGCTGTTTTCGCTTGGCATCCCTCAGACTTGCTGGATAGTTCTGGTTTTATCAATACAGAGCTGCTGTTAGGGACCTTTGTAATGCTTCAGCCATTTCTTTGTGAGTGAAGTTTAAAAAAAAAACAAGTTTGGGAATGTTTTTGTTTTTAAATTTGCTTGGCCAAAGATGACAGTGCGGGAGACCACCAACAGTGAAAAGAGCAGGGAGAAGGTGAGGAAAGTTGTATTCGTCAGCTAACTCCAGACTTTGAGTTTGAATGCCTGCAGATTGTAGATTGGCTTGTGTCCCCTTGAGTATAGTAGATTGAGGGGTGATCTGATTGAGGTGTTTAAAAGGTTAAAAAGAATTCAATGGTGTAGAAACCGAGAAACTCCTTTCTCTGATGGAGGAATTAAGAACAAGGGGACATCATCTTAAAATTAAAGCTAGGCCATTTATCAGGGGAGTAAGGAAGCACCTTTTTCACACACAGGGTAGGAGAAATCTGGAATTCTTTCTTCCAAAAGATTTTGGATGCTGGGACATTTGGAGCTTTCAAGACTGAAATTGATAGATTTTTGTTAGAACATAAGAACATAAGAAATAGGAGCAGGAGTAGGCCATAAGGCCCCTCGAGCCTGCTCCGCCATTCAATAAGATCATGGCTGATCTGATCATGGACTCAGCTCCACTTCCCCGTCGCTCCCCATAACCCCTTATCCCCTTATCATTTAAGAAAATGTCTATTTCTGTCTTAAATTTATTCAATGTCCCAGCTTCCACAGCTCTCTGAGGCAAAGAATTCCACAGATTTACATCCCTCTGAGAGAAGAAATTTCTCCTCATCTCTGTTTTAAATGGCGGCCCCTTATTCTAAGATCATGCCCTCTAGTTCTAGTCTCCCCGATCAGTGGAAACATCCTCTCTGCAACCACCTTGTCAAGCCCCCTCATAATCTTATACGTTTCGATAAGATCACCCCTCATTCTTCTGAATTCCAAAGAGTAGCCCAACCTACTCAACCTTTCCTCATAAGTCAACCCCCTCATTTCCGGAATCAACCTAGTGAACCTTCTCTGAACTTCCTCCAAAGTAAGTATATCCTTTCATAAATATGGAAACCAAAACTGCACGCAATATTCCAGGTGTGGCCTCACCAATACCTTATATAGCTATAGCAAGACTTCCTTGCTTTTATACTCCATCCCCTTTGCAATAAAGGCCAAGATACCATTGGCCTTCCTGATCATTGCTGTACCTGGGTAAGGGTATTAAGAAATATGGAACTAAGGCATGTAAATGGAGTTGCGGTACAGATCAGCCATGATTTAATTGAATGGCAGAGCAGGCTTGAGGGACTGAATGGCCTACTCCTATTCCTATGTTCCTATGTCGGAGAAATGTATGTTTTTAATTTATTTTTGTTTCATTGTGGACCAGGAGTGCTCCTCCAGGTCCCACAAGGAAATGTTGGCCTTTCTTAGACATTTCCGTCTGATCAAGTACCTTAGTGCCGAGGACCGCTTGGTTTTAACGGCCATGCAGCAATTTCTTGTTGACATCGGCCATTTTGGTCAGGTAGTCATCCAATGGGATGGTAACGAGGCCTGATCGCTAGGCCGCATTTCCGCCAGAGAACTGAAATCAACCCTAACAAGCTAGATTAGTGTGATTAAAAAGGGGGCAGTGTGTGGAGAAAGCAGTGTTAAAACAATGTGGGAATACACGTATCATTGTTATCAACAGTTAAAGTTCAACGCTCAGACAGAAGCAGGAAAGTGATGGATATCAAACCATAAAAAGAGTGGGGTGGATGGTAGGAAGCGCAGGAAGTAAAATAAGATATGTGAGAAAGTGAGAGAGAAATGAAGAAGTTGAACAGTGAGTAAGTGACGGAGTGGACCTGGGAGAGAGCAAAGATGGACAAAGATGTATAAATTTTGGTGGTTTACTTTATTTTCCTCGACTGGTGGTCATTTATTGGTAACTATCAGTGCTCTTCTGTTGTTCTTCTACGCTCGGGAAGAAGCATGCTGAGTGGGGACTTGTTGGTGATCTCATACTGTGTATGGAGTATAATAGTGATATCACACTGGTGTTATCGCACTGCTCCACAGACATGGCCTCAATGGAAATGCCACAGCCAGCATTCCATCATAACGATGGTCATCGAGCCTTTGCGATGTGAATCATCTTTCCACTGCCAAATAATGACATCCCATATTTGACAAAGGTTGGCTTACTGAAGTCATTAAAGAAAACGTGTCATTAATCTACCTTCACCCTCACCCCGAATTCCACAGTCGAGATAACTCTTTCCAACTGGACTGCCAACCGATTATCTTGTCCAGTTTTCCACAGAAAATAACACAAAAAGCTTGACTCATGACAAATGACATAAGCAGACCAAACTCCCATAAAACATTGTTTTATTGGCTGAAAAAGAGTCGCTTTAAACTGGGGGGTTCAGCCAATCAGAAATGAATGTGCATTGAGATGGCCCTGGGTGGGAGATTGGTAGAAGGATCATCAGATGGAGCCAAGTGCATTTAGTAAACACAGAGGGCTAGAAATTGTGTAGCGTCCTGTTTGGGACGATAAAGTTTTGCGGGAGCGCAAAAATATCGCCGAGCGAAAAAGATTTGCAGCTGACGGGAACTTCCGTTTCAGCGCTCCAGAGGGAAGTGGAGTACTAAATCAAGCACTACCTTAGGGCGCTAAACAGAGTTTTCGGGGCGGTAGTGGCAGAGCGGTGAACAATGTTCCGTGCAGCGCTGCTGTCTGTACAGGTTCCTTCCCTCCCTTAACGGGAGGAGCCAATTCTGGGGTGAATGAGTTTTCCTGTTGTCTCTGTTGGGCCACGGCACCTGCGCTACGCCCATTGCAGCCCCGAACACTCTGAGAGAGTGCAGGGCTGAGCAATCGCAGGGTCCAAAAAGAACAAAAAATAAACACACTGGGGAGATAAGTAAATTTTGGCCGACCTGACCACCACTGCCTTTAAATATCGATCCCCAAGCGGTGACAACGCCTCCTGCAGCTATCGTTATTGACGCCCAGCGATGCTACAGGGACCGAGAGCGAATATTGCATCCGGGATGGTAACGGGGCGCTGCACACCGGATGACTTTACGGTCTCCAGGGCGCAAGAGAGCGAGGCGGTAAGTGTTAGCGTCAACACAAAACCGGCGGGCAAGTTCGCGGACGTGGTTGAATTCGCCGCGCCCTTAGCGCTCCGTTACTGCCCCGTTACCGCCCCCGCAGGTGTTAACAGGAGGCACAAAACAGGCCAATTTCTTCCCCAGTGAATAATATATTTCAAAAGTAAATAAAACATAGGAGGATACAGTTGAGAAATAATATAAAATAAAAGATAAAATAGAGAATGAGGAAGGAAGTAAGATTAGGAAGGAAGAGAAGACAACATAACAAAAATAATGATAGAAAGAATAACAACAATAATTTAAGTAATTATTTTTGTTTTTCAAGTACATAATGTATTATAATGATTATTCTCAGTATCAAAGTCACTTCTAACATCTCAGTATGTGATTCTCGAGACTCACAACAACTGTTAAAAGAAAAGTGGACGGTCCAGAGATTACAGAATGCCCTGGACTCGAAGTGTTAAGACAAGAGAAGCTGTCTGCAGACATTTTAGTTTCAGTTAAAGGGGCAGTGTCACGAAGAATTATAAACATCAGAGAACGCCATGGCGATTTGTCTGTATCAGCTATTTTATTGTTGAGTAAAGAAAAAGATAAATATTCATATTGTATCAGTTTGTCCCAACTGCTGTAACATGAACAGAGGGGTTTCTGAAACAGTTTTTTTTAGCAGTTCCTCATTGGAGCAATCATAGAATCATAGAAAGTTATGGCACAGAAGGAGGCCAGTCGGCCCATCGTGTCTGCGCCGGTCGAAAAAGAGCTATCCAGCTTAATCTCACTTTCCAGCTCTAGGTCCGTAGCCCTGTAGGTTATAGCACTTTAGGTGCACATCCAAATACTTTTTAAATATGATGAGGGTTTCTGCCACTGCCACCCTTTCAGGCAGTGAGTACCAGACCCCCATCATCCTCTGTGTGAAAGATGTTCTCCTGAACTCCTCTCTAATCCTTCTACCAATTACGTTAAACCTATGCCCCCTGGTTATTGAGCTCTCTGCAATGGGAAATAAGTCCTTCCTATCCACGTTATCTAGGCCCCTCATAATTTTATACACCTCAATTAAATCTCCCATCAGCCTCCTCTGTTCCCAAGAAAACAACCCCAGCCTATCCAATCTTTCCTCATAGCTAAAATTCTCCAGTCGTGGCAACATCCTTGTTGATCTCCTCTCGATGACAGAGGTTGGGGTGGTCTTGGATCTGGCCTGGAGAGGTTCCCACTGGTTCTGTAGTTTAGATCCACTCCAGCGGGAAGCTTGTTGACTGTGAGGTGGAGCATGGCGGTGAGAAAGATTGAGACGAGGGTTGGGGCGATGACACAGCCCTGTTTGACCCCGGTCCGGACCTGGATTGGGTCTGTAATGGATCCGTTGGTAAGGATCACGACCTGCATGTCGTCGTGGAGCAGGCGGAGGATGGTGACGAACATTTGGGGGCATCCTAAACGGAGGAAGACACTCCATAGACCCTCACAGTTGACAGTGTCAAAGGCTTTTGTAAGGTCGAAGAAGGCCATGTATAAGGGCTGGCACTGTTCCCTGCATTTTTCCTGTAGCTGTAGACGATGCCTGTGTCTGCGCACATACAGATGCTGAACTCCAGGACATAGTCTACATATTTACCGAAGCATACGAAAGCATAGGCCTTACGCTAAACATCCGTAAGACAAAGGTCCTCCACCAGCCTGTCCTCACCGCACAGCACTGCCCCCCAGTTATCAAGATCCACGGTGTGGCCCTGGACACCATGGACCATTTCCCATTCCTCGGGAGCCTCCTATCAACAAGAGCAGGCATCGATGACAAGATCCAACACCATCTCCAGTGCACCAGTGCAGCCTTCGGCCATCTGAGAAAAAGAGTGTTTGAAGACCAGGCCCTCAAAACTGCCACTAAGCTCATGGTCTACAGGGCTGTAGTAATACCTGCCCTCCTGTATGGCTCAGAGACATGGACCATGTACAGTAGACACCTCAAGTCTGAAGAAATACCACCAACGATGTCTCCGCAAGATCCTACAAATCCCCTGGGAAGACAGGCGCACCAACATCAGCGTCCTCATCCAGGTTATCATCCCCAGCATTGAAGTACTGACCACACTCGTTCAGCTCCGCTGGGCAGGCCACATAGTTCACTTGCCAGACACTCGAGACTCCCAAAGCAAATGCTCTACTCGGAGCTCCTTCACGGCAAACGAGCCAAAGGTGGGCAACGGAATCGCTACAAGGACACCCTCAAAGCCTCCCTGGTAAAGTGTGACATCCCCACTGACACCTGGGAGTCCCTGGCCCAAGACCACCCTAAGTGGAGGAAGTGCATCCGAGAGGGCGCTGAGCACCTCGAGTCTCAACGCCGAGAGCATGCAGAAATCAAGCTCAGACAGCAGAAAGAGCGTGCGACAAACCAGTCCCACCCACCCCTTCCCTCAACGACTGTCTGTCCAATCTGTGACAGAGTCTGTGGCTCTCGTATTGGACTGTTCAGCCACCAAAAAACTCACTTCAGGAGTGGAAGCAAGTCTTCCTCGATTCCGTGGGACTGCCTATGATGATGATAATGATGAAATCTCCTCTGTACCCTCCCCAGTGTAATCACATCTTGCCTGTAATGTGGTGACCAGAACTGCACGCAGTACTCTAGGTGTGGCCTAACCAGTGTTTTATAAAGTTCCAGCATAACCTCCCGGCTCTTGTATTCTATGCCTCGACTAATAAAGGAATGTATCCTGTATGCCTTCCCATTGACTCCTCTTTTTATATCCAATACACGAGCAGTTTGATTCTGATTTTGGAAACAAGAAGCACCAAAAACTGATCAAAATATTTAAATACAACCTATTTTCCGACTATTGGAGTCATGTGTATATAGACCCAAAATAAAAAGTGATCATGTTGCGTTGGTTACCAAGTGTAAATGTGGGTGACCAACAGAGGAAACCCAAACATCCTCCACAACCCAATCTGTAATATGTCCTCTCTGATCCTCATTCTAACCACAATATTCAGTCTAAGAAACGAGGTTAAAGTTAAAATTCTTGTCCTCACTAGTAATTTTATCAGAAAGTTTGATTTCATCAATTGCTGGTTGATATAATGTTCCTGAAGTGAAAATAAAATCAAAAAATATAGGAGTAAATTTTTCACTGTTTAATTTGACGACCGCTTTGTGGGTGTGAATGAGTTTACTTTTTTCTTTAAAATGTGCGTTGTAGAGATGGAGAAACAAATTGCCCCTGTTTTGCGCTCCGATAGCACCGCTGCAAGTGTCCTTTCACCAGAGGGCAGGCGACGGTGGCGCCCGTGAGTGAAATTTCCCCTGAGATTTTGGGGGCGATTTGGAATTTGCACTGTGCTCCGTGATTTGCGCCTCGGGTCAGCGCTGGCAAGGCTAGCGTGGGCCGATGTCAGAGAGGGGCGCAGAGGGCAATTCCACACCAGGGGCCGGACCTCCGCCCCTGGACTTAACTGACCGGAAGGGTACCACCCCCGGGTGGGCCGCGGGACAATTTCGGCCCCAGTATTATTTTGTGAAATAGCGCTGTGTCTGTATTGTTTTGAGCGAGGGAGCGAGACAGAGCACCATGTTTAAGTCTGTAGATCGCAGAACCACAGGAAGACAGGGGTGGACCCCAACAGTTTCTCCTGCAAAGAAATCAGTTAGAGCAAGGACACTGTAGCAGTTGCTTTTTAGTCATTGTCGGCCTAAAAAGGCAGCCTGCCAACAGAACAGGACAGCAATTCACAGCACCCTATGCTCCTCCCAGCAGGCACGCTAGTCGATAGTCGTGTGCTGGACCAGCACCTCGGAGGTAATGAATTCAAATCCAACCGTCATCTGTTGTGAAATTCAATTGAATAAGTTATGTCATCTGTGGCTGGTACCAGAGAAAAACATATCCAACCCTCCCCCCAACTGCTTCACTAATGTCCTTCAGGAAATGGAACATGCCACATCTGGCCTTCATGTGACTGCAGGCCCAAACAACGCAGTTGTCTCTTAATGCCTCTGAAGTGCAACCTTGCCAGTGCTGAGTGCAAATTAAAAGAATTGCCCCAGCACGGCTACACGTATTCCAGAGGATGCCGTTCGTGAACTTGAGGATGTGGTCACTGACAGCCCTGACCACTTGATGCAGATTCGCTGCTGGTATCCTTGCAGCAGACGGCACATTTCTGGTTCTCCATCAGTTCCCTGCACTTACTGCCGGGCCCAGGGCTGGCATTGAGGAGGGTCCCACTAATCCAGCTCTGATGCCTGATCTCCCTCTCATGCTTTCTTTCAATTTGTGCCACTCAAAGCATGAAATAGTATGACTGGGATGTTTTCAAAGCAATAAGATATCAATGATTTGCCAAAGGACACTGCACATGGTGCAGCTTCTAGTTAGATGCCATGGCACCATGCAGAGACAGTATGCGTGTTGGTATTGTAGGTGATATTCTAACAGTTCTTTTCTCCTTGAACATAAGAACAGAAGAAATAGGAGCAGGAGTAGGCCATATGGCCCCTCGAGCCTGCTCCCCCATTTAATACAATCATAGCTGATCTGATCATGGACTCAGGTCCACTTCCCTGCCCGCTCCCCATAACCCTTTACTCACTTCTCGAATAAGGAACTGTCTATCTTTGTCTTAAATATATTCAATGACCCAGCTTCCACAGCTCTCTGAGGCAGCGAATTCCACAGATTTATAACCCTCTGGGAGAAGATATTCCTCCTCATCTCAGTTTTAAATGGACGACCACTTATTTTAAGATTATGCCCCCTAGTTCTAGTCTCCCCTCTCAGTGGAAACATCTTCTCTGCATCCACCCTGTCAAGCCCCCTCATAATCTTTTACATTTCGATAAGATCACCTCTCATTCTTCTAAATTCCAATGAGTAGAGGCCCAACCAACTCAACCTTTCCTCATAAGTCAACCCCCTCATCTCTGGAATCAACCTAGTGAACCTTCTCTGAATTGCCTCCAAAGCAATTCTATCCTTTCTTAAATATGGAAACCAAAACTGCACGCAGTATTCCAGGTGTGGCCTCACCAATACCCGGTATAACTGTAGCAAGACTTCTCTGCTTTTATACTCCATCCCCTTTGCACTAAAGATCAAGATTTCATTGGCCATCCTGATCACTTGCTGTACCTGCATACTAAACTTTTGTGTTTCATGCACAAGTACTCCCAGATCCCGCTGTACTGCAGCACTTTGCAATTTTTCTCCATTTAAATAATAACTTGCTCTTTGATTTTTATTCTGCCGAAGTGCATAACCTCACACTTTCCAACATACTCTAGCTGCCAAAATTTTGCCCACTCACTTAGCCTGTCTATGTCCTTTTGCAGATTTTTTGTGTTCTCCTCACACGTTGCTTTTCCTCCCATCTTTGTATTGTCAGCAAACTTAGCTACAATACACTCGGTCCCTTCTTCCAAGTCATTAATATATATTGTAAATAGTTGGGGTCCCAGCACTGATCCCTGCGGCATCCCACTAGTTACTGATTGCCAACCCAAGAATGAACCATTTATCCTGACTCTCTATTTTCTGTTAGTTAGCCAATCCTTGATCAATGCTAATATATTGCCCCCAACCCCATGAACTTTTATCTTGTGCAGTAACCTTTTATGTGGCACCTTTTCAAATGCCTTCTGGAAGTCCAAATACACCACATCCACTGGTTCCCCTTTATCCACCCTGTTCATTACATCCTCAAAGAATTCCATCAAATTTGTCAAACATGACTTCCCTTTCATAAATCCATGCTGACTCTGCCTGACTGAATTATGTTCTTCCAAATGTCCTGCTACTGCTTCTTTAAAAATGGACTCCAACATTTTCCCAACCACATATGTTAGGTTAACTGGTCTATAGTTTCCTGCTTTTTGTCTGCCTCCTTTTTTAAATAGGGGCATTACATTTGCAGTTTTCCAATCTCCTGGGACCTCCCCAGAATCCAGGAAATGTTGGTAAATTACAACTAATGCATCCACAATCCCTGCCGCTACTTCTCTTAAGACCCAAGGATGCAAGCCATCAGGTCCAGGGGATTTATCCGTCTTTATCTTACTGAGTACCACCTCCTTAGTGATTGTGATTGTGTTAAGTTCCTCCCCCCCATAGCCCCTTAACTATCCACTGTTTGGGATATTTTTAGTGTCCTCTACTGTAAAAACTGATACAAAATATTTGTTCAGAATTTCTGCCATCTCCATGTTTCCCATTACTAATTCCCCGGTCTCGTCCTCTAAGGGACCAACATTTACTTTCACCACTCTTTTCCTTTTTATATACCTATAGAAACTCTTGCTATCTGTTTTTATATTTCGTACTAGTTTACTTTCATTGTCTATCTTCCCTTTATTCATCATTTTTTTAGTCATTCTTTAGTTGAAAGAACTTCCTGTTCTGTGGACATTCTGATCATTTTCTCTGTGATACTGGTAACAGTGGAAACAATTTTAACTTTACTTGCCCAGTGGAAATTGAGCAGGTCGGCAGTTAAAATTGCCCAAGTGACTTCCACGCCCTCGAGCCATCAGGAGCTGACAGGTTTGTATTTTAACCTGCTCTCGAGGCGCTCAAATCCGGTGGAGACCTTTTTAACATATGCATGTTGGGTCCAGATGACGTCACTCGGACATAACTGCAATTTTTACCAGGAGGTCTGAGCGCAGAAAGGCGCTGAGTTTCCTGCTGGGCCTACCCAGCGATGACGTGGGTTGGAGCCAGGAAAGACAAGTTTAAAATGTTTGTTTTATTTCCTTGTGAGGCCAAGAGGGGCAAAAGTGCTGCCCCACTTCCCCCCACCAGTCACCCCACCCCCCCCGATCGCCCAGCAGCCAATTCTGTGCAGCCAGTCCAGTTCTGACAAAGGGTCATCGACCTGAAACGTTAACTCTGTTTCTCTCTCCACAGATGCTGCCTGACCTGCTGAGTATTTTCAGCATTTTCTGGTTTTAGTCCTGTGCACTTACTTGCTCAGTGGACGAATTTGCGCCACTTCCCGCCGACGTCCTGCCCACAATTGGTGGGAAATCGGCCGGCTTCATGTAAATGAGGCCCGGGACATAAAATACCCTGGGGCCTCTTTTTGGCTGCAGCAGGTAAATGTCAACCTGACATTAAAACATACCCGCCGGAAAACTGGCCCCCAGTTAAAATTGGGGCCAATGTTTCTGTTACTTCTTTCATTAGATTAACATTCCCTCGTCAGTCCAAGTTAGCAAGCACATTATGCAACGGATACAAAAGTAATTAATGGCCGAATTTATACAGTGAACATTATTTAAAAATAAAGATACTCCAAAAAGTGCTTGACTGCCAATGATATCATTTTGAAGTGTAGTCAATGTTGCAATGTGTGTCAACACAGCAGTCAATTTGTGCACAGCAAGGTGCCACAAACAGCGAGATAAATAACCGCTAGTCTGTTTTGATGGTGTTGGTGATGGGATAAATGTTGGTCAGGACAAAAGGAGAAGAAGGTTCAGATGAAAAAAGGCCATGGTACTTCTGAAAAATAAGGACAGTTTGAGGTAGAGAGAAAGGTTGGAGGATAGAGGTGAGAGAAGATTTAACAAGCTTTCTCCTTTATCCTGTCCAGTAATGTGAAGTACTAGCAGAAAGATATATGATTACAAATGTTAACATTGTCCTATTTTAAACCTTTCCAACAACATTTGATACTAGAGTCCTGGTAATACTTAGCTCCAAACAAACAAGGCCAGTTGTGTCAGCATCATTTATATTACAATTGTGCTCCAAGCTTCCTGTGAGGGAGGTTAGAAGTCCTGACCTTAGCGATCATGCTCCCCAAGTCCCCTGACAGTGGTAGTTTTCTTTTCTTCTGTTTGCTGTGTATTGTTCTGTGGAAGTCATTTGTTTTCGAGTTTCTCACTTGCTCTTCCTGCTGTTTTCTTGGGGGTCTGGATGAGGTAGAAAGGATATGAGAGCAGGAAATAGGTTTGCATGGTAACGCTGTATAAAAAAACAACCTGTGACACAAAAATATTCAAGGTCAAAAAAGCTTGAATGGATTCGGAGAGCTGGCCATAGGGATAAAACCTATCTCTTAAAAATGTCTCTGATCATTAGCTAACTTCAAACGATTTTTTATAACCCTTCAAAAGGAAATTCTGTCAAACTAGCCCAAGAGGGAGGTCTTTGAGCAGTGTAAAAATAGTCGAAACCTAGACAGAAAATTCATCATTTTTATCCTCTCAAGCATTCTCTAATGCAATGTTGTGGGTGACCATTTTGCAAATAATTAGTTTGCGTTTTAATGAGCGGTGACATTACTGAGCTACATCAAACAGGAGTCTCCTTCCCACCTTCCAAACCACCCCTCCTGCCCCACCCCCTCAAAGTAATATTTAAAAATAGCAAGCTAATTCATTCTCAGCATCAAGGTGTTTTTGGAAAATAAAATGTAATTTCATCATCATAGGCAGTCCCTCGAAATCGAGAAAGACTTGCTTCCACTCTAAAAGTGAGTTCTTAGGTGACTGAACAGTCCCATACAGGAATTATAGTCTCTGTCACAGGTGGGACAGACAGTGGTTGAAGGAAAGGGTGGGTTCGGAGTTTGGTTTGCTGCACGCTCCTTCCGCTGCCTGCGCTTGCATTCTGCATGCTCTCAGCGACGAGACTCGAGGTGTTCAGCGCCCTCCCGGATACTCTTCCTCCACTTAGGGCGATCTTTGGCCAGGGACTTTTAGGTGTCGGTGGAGATGTTGCATTTTATCAAGGAGGCTTTGAGGGTGTCCTTGAAATGTTTCCTCTGCCCATCTTGGACCCGCTTGCCGTGTAGGAGTTCCGAGTAGATCACTTGCTTTGGGAGTCTTGTATCAGACTTGCAGACAATGTGGCCCGCCCAATGGAGCTGGTCGAGTGTGGTCAGTGCTTCGATGTTGGGGATGTTGGCCTGATCGAGGACACTAATGTTGGTATGTCTGTCCTCCCAGGGTATTTGCAGGATCTTGCGGACACATCGTCGGTGGTATTTCTCCAGCGATTTGAGGTGTCTACATCTCGGAGCCATACAGGAGGGCAGGTATCACTGCAGCCCTGTAGACCATAAACTTGGTGCCAGATTTGAGGGCCTGATCTTCGAAAACTCTCTTCCTCAGGCAGCCAAAGGTTGCGCTGGCGCACTGGAGGCGATGTTGAAGCTCGTTGTCAATGTCTTCCCTTGCTGATAATAGGCTCCCAAGGTTTGGAAAGTGGTCCACGTTGTCCAGGGTTGCGCCGTGGATCTTGATGACTGGGGGGCAGTGCTGTGTGGCAGGGTCAGATTGGTCTTACGGATGTTTAGTGTAAGGCCCATGCTTTAGTACGCCTCAGTGACGATGTTGACTATGACTTGGAGTTCAGTCTCTGAATGTGCGCAGATGCGAGCATCATCTGCATACTGTAGCTCAACGACAGAGGTTGGGGTGATCTTGGACCTCGCCTGGAGATGGCGCAGGTTGAACAGGTTCCCACTGGTTCTATAGTTTAGTTCCACTCCAGCGGGGAGCTTGTTGAGTGTGAGGTGGAGCATGGCAGCCAGGAAGATCGAGAAGAGGGTTGGTGCTATGACGCAGCCCTGCTTGACCCCGGTCTGGACGTGGTTTGGGTCTATGGTGGATCCGCTGGTCAGGATCATGGCTTGCATGTCGGCGTGGAGCAGGCGGAGGATGGTGACAAACTTTTGGGGGCAGTCGAAACAGAGGAGGCCTTTGTAAGGTCAAAGAAGGCCATGCACAAGGGTTGGTGTTGTTCCCTGCATTTCTCTTGCCGTTGTCGCGCGGTGAAGATCATGTCCGTTGTACCCTGTAGTGGATGGAATCCACACTGTGGCTCCGGGAGGAGTATAAATATATACACACAGTTTTTATTGCTCGTTGTATCAATGTAAGAGCACAGTAATGGAAGAGGACTGTTCCATCATCTAGCACACCGTTTGTCAGAACATCTCAATCTCACCATAACAGGAAATATAGAGTTGGCCAATGAGAAGTGGAGATTTTTAAACAAGCCCGAAGAGAAAGGTCAAAGCCAATATTGCCCAAGGCCAGCTAACCAATATTGTATAATACCACCAAGGTTGGAAAGAGTGAAAGCCAAGGGAAACCAAGAGGTTATGGGTTTTAGCAGTCGGTAATTTGTGGGTGGGTTGAGTGAAGTAAGAAGTTGCACTAATTTCAACACCTGGAATGATTTTGAAGAGAAGAAGATGAAACCAGTGGCAGAACCATGGCAAATTGGTCCACCGGCCCGGCCCCACTTGTGTTATTACCAGTGAGCCGCAGGTCCCAGAGGCAGCTCGTCCTTTGGGGTGGGGGGGGAGCGGCGGGAGGGGGTGCGTATGGATGCAGCAAGATGATCGAAGGTGAATGAGGAGGGAGCGGGTGGTGGCTGGCAGCAGGCCATAGTTTTAATGTGGAGCTGGCTGCCTATTTTTAGAAACACTCTATGGTGGCGGCTCTTTATACGTTCTGCTGGTTGGGCTGCATAGTGCTGGTAATCCTGAATGCATTAGCCCTGGCAGTGCATTTGGTTTGCAGTTTAAACTGCACTGCCCTCTCCCAAATAAAGCCCGAGGCCTGTTCCATATTGGATCGTCCCTGTGCCCAGTTCATGCTGGCAGACTGACGCAAACCAATTTCTAAGCCATTGCCCAATTTGTTGGGAATATTTGATACTTTGACATGACGCTTTCTTTCATTTATTTAAGTCAAAGCCAGAATCAAAAAATTTTACTTAAAGATTCTCGAGTCTCAAGTTAGCTGACTGTAGGTTAGTTTGTATTGAGTTGCAGAATGATCAGCCATGATCATATTGAATGGTGGTGCAGGCTCGAAGGGCTGAATGGCCTACTCCTGCACCTATTTTCTATGTTTCTATGTTTCCATGAATAAACATTTGGTTACTGCGAATAATTGATTTTATTGTTCAGTGGAATCTGTGAAAATTACATTCTTCGAGAAAAAAACATTTTTGACATAAATATTTAGGATTTACGATCTGTCAGTGTTAAAGATTTTACTGGGATGTCAGTCAAATCAGTAGCTGTAGAACTCGCCCATGATCACAGTAAAACAAAAACGCTCCCTCTCTAGGATAGTCAACAGACATTGAAAACCTGGACATATGTTCTTATATTCTTATGTTTATCTCCCAGTGTAAGTTGAATTACTTATGTCCCAAAGTGTGGCTAATTATTGATGAATTATCAATTGCCGATTAGAACTATTCTGTCCTCCTGCTTCTTTAACATAGATCATTAAAAATTTAACACTGTTGTGTAAATAATCTAATGCACAATAACTGACATTATCAGTGCATGGAAGGCTGTACGCTTTTAAAGATTCTACAAAACACAAGAGAAGATCAAGTTGCTTACGCACCCAACCAAGGTCTTAAACTCTGTTACACCCATGAACAAATTTTGTAGCGTTATTTTCACAGTCTCAGTCGGAAACCGTACTTACAGGAAGTACAGATCATAGAGAGGGCCACAATATGTAGCCCCGATTCTCTCACCCGGACTCTCTATGAAAATAGCTCTTCCCTGCGGGTCTGGGATTGTGGAGTTACTTTCTATATATACACACACACTCACACACTTATATATATATACACATTCACACACACACACACACCACACATACAAACACACACACACACTTTTACACCACACACACACACACTCATTCTCACACATACTCATTCTCACGCACACACACACACACACACACACACATTCTCACACACACACACACACACACTCACATAACCCCCCCCCTCCCCCCGCACACACACACACACAATACAATTTAAACTCATCCAAGTATATCTCATTTCCAATTTCAATTTCCTGAGAGTACATATTTCAAGACGTGTGATGTGTAAAGATTTTCAGGCAAGGATTGGGTGGTAGAGTCCACCATAGTGATGTAGTTCTTTTGAGCTTGTTGCAAGGTTCTTTATAGCCCAGCATTGAAGAAAGTTTATAAAAGTTGCAAGCAAAATTGATAGATACAGCAACTTTCGTCAGTTCAGCTCTTGCTTAAAGACTTCTAATTTGTAACCTTGCGGACTGCTTCAGAAGAGTGGCTTAACTGAAGCATGGTCTGACATTGTGAAGGGAATGTCCCTAACTTACTCAAACTGATATGAAACAATACTTACTGAAGTCTGTAAGGCAGACTGGTCAGAGTCTGTCTTTAGTTTCACATGAACTTTTACATGATCTTCGAGCAACATCTTGGAGAAGGAAAAAGGAAGGCACCAAAAAGGGAAAGGTGGGTGAAATGGAGAGTTGGGTGAACTGCTGTGGCATTTGTAGCTTCCTCAAATCATACATGTGCTATCTGCAGGGAAGCACACAACACACAACTTGTAAGGTGGCTGCAGGTTCCGGCAACCTCTGACCTGTGGTCAGGTGACCTACAGGCGACCACAGTGTGGGGCTACAGACAATACAATTCTCCCTCCTTAATGAAGAAGTTATTATAACAAACAATCATCATACATAACTTGCATGGTTATACATAACAAAGGATATTGTCTTATCTTGCCATATTTACAAATCAAGCTTAACCACTTGTTTTCTGTTTCGAAGAGGATACCTTCGCTCTCGAACAGAACCTGCCAAACATGCTGTTGAATTTAAACTCATTTGAGGCTGATCCTGAGGGAAGTTTTCCTCCAAGGGATGCCTTTGATTTCCATTTGAACTCTCTCTAACTTCAGACTGTTTATTTTTCTGCCTCGGACTCAGTCTTAAATTCTGACTTTCTCTTGGATTTGTTTCCAGTACATTGGATGTAGGATATGCTATTGGTGTATCAAAACTATCTGATGAGTCAGAAATAATTGAATCACTCACACTCTCAACTACTTCCATGTCTGTGGGTAAAATATGATCAATATGAACAAACCTAACCTGTCCATTATCAAACATCTTGACCAAATAGGTGCGAGGACCACATATCCTCACCACTCTTCCTGGTAACCACTTTAACCATTTATGGTGATGGTTCTTCACTCTCACCTTCTGATTTAGTTTCACACTTCTCTCTTTTACTCTACCTTTATCATGATTCTCTTTCTGTCTTAATTGTGTCTCTCCTATGGACTGTGCCAAATTTGGTTTTAACAACGAGAATCTGGTTCGTGGCTGTCATTTGAGAAATAACTCTGCTGGTGTTCTACCAGTAGTTCTGTGAGGAGTATTATATGTTATTAGAAAATTAGCCAATTTGTGGTCCAATGACAACTGTCGTTTCTTTGGATTTGGATCCAACATTTGTTTGATGAAGGCATATTTTACAACTTGTACAGTGTGCTCTGCTGCACCATTCGAAGCAGGGTGGTACGGTGGAACCTTGATATGTTTCACACCATTTTTGCTCGTGAACTGTGCAAATTCCTTTGACCGAAATTGTGGTCCGTTATCTGAAACAATTTCTTCTGGGGGGCCAAATAAAGAAAATAATCTTCGCAAAATGTCTAATGTTTTACTTGTTGTTATTTTCCACATTGGAAACACCTCGACCCACTTCAAATGGTTATCAAATGGTTATCAATCACAATGAACAACTGTTGTCCTTCTAACTCAGCAAAATCAATATATAGCCTTTGCCACACCCTGGAAGGCCATTTCCATGGCTGTAATGGTACTGATGGTGGTTGCTTGCTTACTGATTGACATGTCGTACACTGACTTTGATGCACTCTATATCTTTATCAAGACTTGGTCTTTTGAGTTCTTTCTTAACTTTCTCTTTGAGTGCATATGGTACGGAACGTGGCTTGCAGTAAACCGATCTAGCATCCTTCTGTACCCTGACACTCACCTTGAAGCCTTGGATTGGACTGCCCGTTTTGCAGAACATCTTTGGATAATTCTTGATGACATCATCCTTTGACGCAAATCTCGTTTCAACATAAAAAATTTCACTCCAATCCAGCTTCAGTGATCCCAACCAATTTCTTCTTAGTAAGGCAGGCTTGTCTCCTGCCACTACTATTAGAGGCAAGCTCTGAACTTGATCCTTGTATTTCACTGGTATGGTGATACGACCTACCACAGGAATGTTTTCTCCCGAGTAGTCTCGCAGCTCCATCTTGGCTTTTTCCAATGGGAAAACCCACAATTTGTCACGGTATAGTGACTCCGGTACTGCACTCACGGATGTACCAGTGTCAATTTCCATGGGTATCTTGAATCCTGCAACATCTATGTGGATTATGATACTTTTCGAATCGCCATCCGTTAACCTCGTGCTCCTGATGAATTTTAACTCTAACACCTCCTCGTCCTGTTGTTGTTCTTCCATGCTATGTAGTCTCTGGGGATTTCTACTCATAGCTTTGAAAGCTGATTTACCCTTCAGTCGGCATGCCTTCACAAGATGCCCAGTTTTCCTGCAGATGAAATACTCTGCCTTCACATTTGAACAATTTTGAGCAATGTGCTGTCTCAGGCACCGATAGCAGGAGTCCATGCTCCATTCCCATTTCCAGTTTCTGAGACTTTGGGGCCCCACCGCCTTTTACTTTGAACCTGCAGGCGGTTCACCTCAGTTGTCTGATAACTGAAATTAGTATGAAATTCTTGGGAATATTGGTCGGCCATTCTCATCGACCTAGCTGTCTAACAAGCTAAATCAAAAGTCAAGTTAGGCATCATCAATAACTTTCTTCTGATCGCATCATTTTTCATCCCACAAACAAAGCGGTCTCGCAATGCTCGGTTCTGAAATCTCCGAACTTACAGTGAATAGATAGCTTTTTTAATGCTACAATGTATTCACTGATATTTTCTTCGGCTTTCTGATTTCGTATTCCGAAATGATAACTTGCAGCAATATCTAACGAAACGAAGCTGTAATGTTGCTCTAGCTTAGTTAGAATCTGTTTCAGCATTGTAAGCTTTGGCTTGTCTGGCATAAGCAAATTTATCAGCGTTTCATACAACTCGGGCCCAGCCTCAGTTTAGAATATTGCTCTTTTTCGTTCCAACACCGCCCGGTTATTGTCTTCATTATGGGGAATTTCGATGATATTATTTGCAGTGAAAAACATTTCTAGCCTATCCACATATGCTCTGAAACTTTCACGGTCGCGTTGAAATGCCCCCAAATGCCCTATAACTCCCATAGAGGCAGCCATTTTGACTCTGGCAGTTTAACCAAGTGTGCTCGTAATTTACCTCGGATTTGTAGCTGTTTCCAAAAACAGAGAAGCTCCCAAAGTCTCTCTGTTGGCTGGCTGAATCCTTCACCAACAAAAATTTCAGCTTTGTATTATCCGATTACATCCCTTTCCCATCGCCAAATGTGATATCTTCAGGGAAGCACAAAACACACAACTTGTAAGATGGCTGCAGGTTCCGGCAACCTCTGCCCTGCTGGTCAGGTGACCTGCTCTTTATTAAACAGCACTAGCTGCAGTAACACAGGCATCCACAGTGTGGAGCTACAGACATTACAGTACAGTAATCTGCTTTTCCCATGGACCCAGCAGGTAGTCCTCTTAACATAGAGTTCCTGGTCAGGGGGACTCTTCCTCCACACTGACACCTTGGGAAGTGCTGCCTTTGTGTCGGATGAGCTCTTCCTCCCTCGCTTTCAGGATTTTCGGGGACATGAACTCTAACATCAGGCCAACCCTCCTCAGCTGCAGGGAAGCTGGACTTCACCATGTCTGCTTCTTGTGTCATCATGCCCATGTGCAGCTGATACAGGAGGAGGTTCCTGAAGCTGCCTTTAACAGATGAACTGAGCAAGCTGATAGGCTTTTGGAGCACTGAGTGCATGGGATCATGTCATGTGTAAATTGGCTGATGCGTTTGCCTACATAGCAACAGTGACCATATTTCAAAATAATCCTGAAGATGCGATAATGCGCTATCTAAAACAGCTTTTTTACTTTAGGAACATCGGAGCAAGAGTTGACCATTCAGCTCCTCCAGCTTACTACCTGCAAAGTTTTGATCCATGCGGTATTGATGCCTTTGAAAGAAAGAAAGACTTGGATTTATATAGCGCCTTTCTTGACCACGGGATGTCTCAAAGTGCTTTACAACCAATGGAGTACTTTTGGAGTGTAGTCACTGTTGTAATGTGGTAAAGGCAGCAGCCAATTTGCGCACAGCAAGCTCCCACAAACAGCAATGTGATAATGACCAGATAATCTGTTTTTTGTTATGTTGATTGAGGAATCAATATCGGCCAGGACACCAGGGATAACTCCCCTGCTCTTCTTCCAAATAGTGCCATGGGATCTTTTACATCCACCCAAGAGAGCAGACAATGCCTCGGTTTAATGTCTCATCCGAAAGATGGCATCTCTGACAGTGCAGCACTCCCTCAGCACTGCATTGGAGTGTCAGCCTAGATTTATCTGCTCAAGTTCCTGGAATGGTATTGAACCCACAACCTTTTGATTCAGAGGCAAGTGTGCTACCCACTGAGCCACAGCTGACACATTGATGTATTTCCATCACAGAAGAAGAAAATGGAGTGTCATGGAAGTTATAATGTTAAACCACCAAGCTCATTGTCTACATGGGCTGTAGTAATACCCGCCCTCCTGTATGGATCTGAGGCATGGACGATGTATAGAAGGCACCTCAAGTCGCTGGACTACATGGGCTGTAGTAATACCCGCCCTCCTGTATGGATCTGAGGCATGGATGATGTATAGAAGGCACCTCAAGTCGCTGGACTACATGGGCTGTAGTAATAACCGCCCTCCTGTATGGATCTGAGGCATGGATGATGTATAGAAGGCACCTCAAGTCGCTGGACTACATGGGCTGTAGTAATACCCGCCCTCCTGTATGGATCTGAGGCATGGATGATGTATAGAAGGCACCTCAAGTCGCTGGACTACATGGGCTGTAGTAATACCCACCCTCCTGTATGGATCTGAGGCATGGACGATGTATAGAAGGCATCTCAAGTCACTGGTGATATATCACCAACGATGTCTCCACAAGATCCTGCAAATCCCCTGGGAGGACAGGCGCACCAACATCAGTGTCCTCATCCAGGCTAACATCCCCAGTATTGAAGCACTGACCACACTCGATCAGCTTCGCTGGACAGGCCACATTGTTCACATGCCAGATATGAGACTCCCTAAGCAAATGCTTTATGCGGAGCTCCTTCGTGGTAAATGAGCCAAAGGTGGGCAGCGGAAGCGTTACAAGGACATCCTCAAAGCCTCCCTGGTAAAGTGCGACATCACCACTGACACCTGGGAGACCCTGACCGAAGACCGCCCGAGGTAGAGAAAGTGCATCCGGGAGGGCGTTGAGTTCTTCGAGTTTCATCGCAAAGAGCGTGAAGAGGTCAGGCGCAGACAGCGGAAGGAGCGCGCGGCAAACCAGCCCCACCCACCCCTTCCCTCGATGAATGTCTGTCCCACCTGTGACAGGGTCTGTGGCTCTCGTATTGGACTGTTCAGCCACCAGAGACCTCACTTTGGGAGTGGAAGCAAGTCTTCCTCGATTCTGAGGGTCTGCCTATGATAATGAGTTAAACCTGCCTTGAATCAACATGGTGTGACAGGAAAAATAAGTAATGTAGCCTAATGTAAACACATTTTGTATTGGAAGAGATGTGGTGTGTTTGGATGGATGATGTGATAAAGCTTTTGGCCGATAGTTCATACTATCTGGAACTCCCTCTCTCAACGGCTCTGGCTCTCCAACCCTTCTCCGCTTTAAAAACCTTCTTTCGAACTAAGTTCTCTGTCGCCCCTCCTAATCGCTCCCTTACTGGCTGAGTGTCATTGTCTTTATGCGTGTTTATGACGTGCCTTTGTTTCTTTATGTTAAATGTACAAGTTGCTGTTAATATTTGTTAACACCCTTCCCCCAGGGTTCAGATGACACACAAGGCATAGCAGGAAGAATCCTATTGCTAAAGGTCTATAGTAATCTGAAGTAAAATCTCCATTAAAAAAAAGAATGAGAAACTAGGTGAAGGATTCAGCCTAGGCTGAAAAGCTTAGGTTAGAAGGCAAATTAGATTGTGATTTGGTGTCACAAAGCTTGGGTTTCTAAAAGCCTGTAGGTTGTAAAAGGAAACAAGGACTGAGGGAGGTAAGGAGTTTTATAGTTTCAAGGCTCTGGGAGAGAAAGAGTAGGAGACTATATGTACATTGAGTCTTGATTTCAACACAGCACACACATTTTCTCGGAAGTGTTTATTGACCATATTACAGGAGTATTTTCTTTGTGAAATAGTTGGGTAATACATATCTTTGCTTCAGAAAGGAGAACACTCAGTCATTTCCACATTGGTAACACAGCCCCCACCACTTAAATCGGGCAATCGTTTAAAACAGGCATATATTGCTAACCAGTTTCCAGTACCATTATTGTCAATTACAACTCGAAGCGTGTTAATTGTGGGCAGAACAGGTGTTCTCTGAGTGGTTTAAGGTGTACTTCTAAGTAAATTACATAACAAAAACCCAACCAAATAGTTCGGCTACAACTAATCCAGCCAGCTTTTTATAAGAGACAATTTTTATCTTTGGTATTTGTTTGACATCTGCTACCCCTGTCAAGCCTCAGTATCCCAGATCCTCTGCTACAGCTACTGCCCCTGCTGTTCTTACAGCAAAGAAGCAATACTGATTAAATCATTGTGCTTCTTTGGTGCAAAGTACCAATGGCACTATGCACAGGTTCTCTTGAAGGGATTTGTCTTTGTCCATTTCAAGGTTTAATTAGTATCAGAACTTTTTGAATATGTAAACCGTCCAACGCAGATCGTGGGCAAATCACGTTAGCACCAACTATAAGAGGTGGGAACGATAATGGACACAAATGACAGGATGATGCTTTTTGAAGTGCAGGTAATTCATTCTGCGTTTGTAAACTGGTCATACACTGTTTCAAACACTTTCCTCTCAACAAATGTTTTACCCATGATGTCTCTACATCAACACGTTCCTTCTATATTCAAGTTCCCAATTGCACAATGCTAGCGAGGAGATCTCAATCCCACCAGAACACAATCAACTTTTTTTTCATTCATTCACGGGATGTGGGCGATGCTGGAAAGGCCAGCATTTATTTCCCATCCCTAACAGCCCTGGAGAAGATGCTGGTGAGCTGCCTTCTTGAATCGCTACAGTCCCATGTGGTGAAGGTGATCCCACAGTGCTGTTATGGAGGGAGTTCCACGATTCTGACCTAGCAACGATGAAGGAACGGCGATATATTTCCAAGTCAGGATGGTGTGTGATTTGGAGGGGAACTTGGAGATGATGGTGCTCCCATGCGTCTGCTGCCCTTGTCCTTCTAGATGGTAGAGATCGCGGGTTTGGTAGGCGCTGTTAAAATGCTGTTGAACTGGCACTCCTTCAATGGAGAACAACACAAGCAGTCTTTCTAACATATATATCTCAGCCTGAAGGAGGACACCCTCTGGCATTTTTTTGGGGGGTTGTGGTCTATCCAAACTGAGATCTTAAGCAAAAAGTAACAATTGCAATGTGGACAAAGGTCAACAGTGCAGTTGGACGCAGTGCAATAATTGGCATCCTGTCTTCTCAAGAACAAAGGATTTGGGCTTGATCATTGATTGAATGTTTCCAATCAATTTGAAGCAGTTATCAACAAAACTAGTCAATTATTTTGGTGCATCTAGACGGCATTTAACTATAATTGAAACTAGTTACCCTAACCTTAAGTAGATCATTGGTGAGCCCACAATTAGAATATTGTGTTCAGATTTCAGTACTTTATTTTCAAAAAGTAATTGAGGAGGATTTAGAGAATGATAAGAATGATTCTACGTGGAGAGAATCGCAGAGCTGATTACTTTTATTGGAGAGAAAAAGACTGAAGAGGAACATTATCCCAATCTTTAAATGTTGGCAGGCATAGATGACTTAGATGTAAGCAACCTTTTGACTGTCAGTGCAGTAACAGAACAAGAGGACATGGGTTAATAACTTCAAAGCAAGACTAGAGATTAGAATAATTTACAGAACAAAATCCCAAACAATAGCCGTTGATGTGGTGTTGATTAACTCCTATCAAGAATTGGATGAACATCTGCTTGGGAACAGAATTGAAGGTTATAGGTATAATAATAGATTGAAATGGAATATGATAGATCCTACAATTCTGGAGTCTGGATGGGGTGGGAGATGTGATCTTTGGAGAGAATCCAGGCAGTGTTCAATTTTGAATATATTGGAATGGATAAATAATCTGTAGCTTTGCTTGATTACATTTGGGCAGATAATATTCACGCAGAAGAATTCCTCCAAAGAATAAATGAATGCAGGTAGAGTGCATGATGGGGCAGGTTGGAAGATACAGGCTTGATGGTCCAGCCTTTGCTCATTCCCGGCATTATGTATGGAGAGGTTTTTAATTGGTGCAGCATTAGTTGCTTCAGCAAGGAGTCTTTTCCTTATGTCTAAACTGTGAGGGAAAATAAATCTTAAAATCTCAAATCTCTTGTTCATTTTTTAATTATACAAATGTGTTTTTGAAAACTTTTCAAAAGCACGTCTACATCATAAGTTGGATCTTATAAATGATATTGGAGCACCTCCGCGATAAAGAAGGAACTGTAGGGATGTAATTATAACCGTCTCCTTGAGCTTATGTGCAGAAGACCTGAGTTGGCCTGTGCACTGATAGTGTTGTGAGACAAAGTTACTTCAGTATCGAAGATAACTGATACTTAATCGTTGTAGTTCAAAGTATTGCATTGGATGCCCTCGACCCCAGGGCATCACATGGTAATTCGTCTGACAACAGAAGATATGAAGCAGGATTAAAGCTACACTCTTTGCTGTCGTAATAGTGGGCCAGTGATGAAGGGACTATTCAGCACATGTTGTCACGGCCCAAAGAACCTTTAAGGTTCTCGCAATTTCCTAAAGACAATGAATTCCTCTTGAAGTATAGTCACAGTAAAGTTCTACAAGCAACAAATGAGTTGAATGACCAATTAATCTTGCTAGGTATTGTGGGAAACAGTGGCAGCCATTGGTGGAGTAATGTGATTGTTTGATAAGCAAGAGGAGGTAGCTTACACCTGCTCTAAGTATACTGAGATTGGAGCCAGAGCTATGAGGGAACCAACAGGTATTACTATGTAACCTGAAACCTATCGAATCGCTTCCTTTACTGGTATTGGCCCAGAGCCCTGTCAATCAAACCCAGAATGATCGTGTGACTTAAGAAAGCAAGAAAACAAAATGATCAAGTGATTATCATTGATTACTGTTGGCCTATATAAATTCTGTATACTACCTATAAATTATAGTCAGTAATCTAATTGAGGAGTCATTTGATGAATATTTTATTGTTTTCCTCTCTACCACAGGCTGCCACAGGCTGTGTAACCACTCCTGGCCAAGAGGGTAGCTTCAGAAGCTTGTGTCTGGGCTTCTCTTGAAGCAGTTGCTAAAAGGCACTCAAGATCAACTTGGCCTGGGATTCCCTCCAGTTCTCAATCCCTACCTTTGAGGGAGTACTTGACCTTTGCTCAGCACCTCCCTGATAGTATATTCCACATCATTCAGACCTGTGCCCTATTACTCAGGGACACGGCATACTGGGGTACAATGCATTCAGCCATGGTTGCCAACCCAATGTGGCATTCTTACATTCCGTTTACTCACATGAAAGCAAAAAGTTAATATGTTTCAAATTTCCACAGTAGAAAAATAGCTTAACCTCACTTCCAATATCAGTGTCCTGCAATTTAACTCCAGAAAGAATAGCCATATAAAAGAGCATGATTCATAATACTGGTCTGTTCTCTTTCACAGTGGGGGATCTTGCTGTTTTATTGTTAATAGGAACACTGATGGAAAGAACAGGCAGCTTGAATGAACTTGGCCACAGGTTGGCTGTTGAATTTGGTAAACAATGTTCCACAACAGATTTTCCATCCCAGCCTACTTGTTGAAAACGAGGTGGGAATTAAGTGTAATGTTTCACACTCTTTTAGAGCAGAAATAAATATTTAACTTAGCAGTTTACTGATGCAGAATGAGAGCGTGTCATGTACAAGAATGTATGAATGCAAAAAAGTGCTCAGTCTCGGTAGACACTCCACCGTTGTGTTCTACATTCTCTGTCACCATAAGTTCATGGATAAGACTTGCATGGATATCACTATCAATTCTCTCCTACCCTGACACCAAACTGTTGGACTGAGGAATCTGACAATTGCTTTTAGAATACGTCAAAAGCACGTTATTAGTCTGCCTTTTTAAAAATTCATTCACAGGATGTGGACATCGTTGGCAAGGGCAGCATTTATCGCCCATCCGTAATTGTCCTCGAAATACAACTATGTGGCTTGTTAGGCCTTATCAGAGGACAGTTCAGAGTCAACCACATTGCCGTGAGCCTGGAGTCATATATAGGCCAGACCAGGTCAGGGCGTCAGATTTCCTTCATTAAAGGACATTAGTGAACCAGATGGGTTTTTGCTACAATCCAGTAGTTTTATGGTCACCATTACTGATACTAGCTTTTTTATTCCAGATTTCTCCCTGTTGGGTCATTGCATGTTAAACAATTCTAAGTTGTTTTCAACTTTTGTTGAAAAATGTTTGGAAAACATTTTTTTCCATGTTTCCACAATACAAGGATGTAGTATAATTTGCACAGAAGCACAGTGCTGGGTCATAAAAACAACAGTACATTGCAAGCTCTTCCTGTCATCACCATATCAATCATATGCTATTATTTTGGTTATTTTCCTTCCTCAGAGACAAAGACAGTGAATTTCTAAGTTATGTTTAACTCAAGATTTCCAGAGCTTTCTTTTTATTACTTTCCCTACTTCTCTGAGGTTTTGCACCTAGAAATTCTCAAAACATTTTCCATCTATTTCCCTCCTGTTATTCAAAAGTCCGATTAACTTGAGGAGTAAATATGTGCTGTATTCTGTGTCACCATGCTGTGGGTTTGGAGCCAGAACAATGCAAAATATGCAGCAAAACTGCAGCCAATCAGCAACTATTTGGGATCTGGATATTTGATTTACCAGCAAATAGTCTCAAACCAAAATAAGAAAGAAAGAAAGAACTCACAATTATTTGGCAAGATTCATGTCCTCAGGATGTTCTAGAGCTCTTTACAGCCAATGAAGTATTTTTGAAGTGTAGTCACTGTTGTTATGCAGGCAACATAATTTGTGCATAGCTCAGTCCTCAAACAAAAATATGATAAATGACTAGTTAATCTGTTTATTTTGTTGTTGATAAAAGGTTAATGATGGCAGACAGGGTCTCGGTTTAACGTCTCATCCAAAAGACGGCGTCTCCGACAGTTATTTTCTCAAGTCTTTGGAGTGGGGCTTGAATTTACAACCTTCTCACTGAGCAAGGCTAACACCTAGCATTCTATTTATGTTTGCAAAAGCTGACATGCGTAATATGACTAATAGGGCCAGTGGTTTGTCACATGGTGACTTCCCATGACCAATCCGACCAATATTCACGCTTAATGTATGTAGTGCAATTTCTGTGGCGAAGTACTATAGTTTCACGTAGAACGTCTAGCAACCTATGAAAATGCTCTGGGATCAAATCTATTGCCCGAATGATACTTTTAATGATTGTTCTGTTACTACACTGTATTTCATGATGCATCCTTCATTGTATAATCAGATTTGTTAAATTAGCACCAATATATATATATATCACTTTACATTTCTTAAAATGAAGTGCTATTTACTGCTATAAAACATATAATTTACAGAAACAGGTAATAAGGCAATGCACTCCCATTTTCTTTTGTTTTATTGTGTATTATAATTTTACAGATAATTTCCTGTTGGTGTTGCTGGCTGAGCAAGAAGGCGATATCTAATCCTGAACTAATAGTGATTGCTAACATTCTCCAATGGGCCTTACCACATGTTTATGGGAGACAGGGGAGGTTATCAAAGAGTTTTTCTTATGTTTCTTTCTCCTGCTCCTTAGCTACCTCCCTACCCTCATGCCACACACCATTCCTCAGACTTGGAGAGTGACAAGGAGACCACACCCTAGCTCATGTCAAATGCCACACTGTTCCTGGTCTCTAAAAGGTGTCTAGAGTCTAGATTGACTTCCCCGATTTTTCTCTCCTGATATATATAGTGCAATAGTACATGTTTCCCATCTTGTATATAGCGCAATAGAATAGTAGGATGTGGGCTGCAATGATGCCAAACATAGCGAGTTTCTGAACTCAACTGAGCTATCTTTGGGAAAAGCAGAGATGACGGAGAAAAATCAGTGAGCAAGTTCATTGAGATTACTGCCACACAACTCTTAGTTTAGCTCCTGGAGCAGACAGAGTGCATGGTGGGGAAGAAGGGGAAATTAGAAGCAGAACACCGTCGCTGAAAAATTGATTATTAAGGGAATGTCTCTAAATTGCACATTCAAACTGACATAACCATGAATACTTACTGTAGCAAAGGAACGCTATAAATGCTAATTCTATATCATTACAGCCAATTAACAAATGAAAATACAATTTAATACTGATAATAACTTTGCACGAAAAAAATTGAGTTACCCAATGAATTGAATTAAACAATGGAAGTAACACAGCACTAAATTTCCATTTTGCTGTACAAAATTAAAATATCAGATAATTTCAATGACGTGGCTTTGAATTATGAGGAGTGTCCTTTAATCCATGGCTCTTCTGCCTTTCTTCACTGACTAAAGAAACAAGTTTGCACGAAGATGATGAACCTTTAAATTAGCGTTAGTATGAAAGGACTAACATATCCGAAATGGCAAATTTTGAAGTGCACCCTTAGTAAACGAAGCAAGAAAATGATGGTTGAACAGTTTAGTCACAGATTGAAGTCTGAAAGGAGATGGTCAGATTTGACCTACATATCTTTGTTTCCCACAGGAAGCACTATCAGTAGTCAGTGAAGACCAGTCCTTATTTGAGTGTGCCTACGGAACACCGCACCTACCGAAAACGGAAATGACAGCTTCTTCATCAAGTGATTATGGACAGACCTCAAAGATTAGCCCACGGGTTCCTCAGCAGGAGTGGTTGCAACAGCCCCCGGCCAGAGTGACCATCAAGATGGAGTACAACCCGAACCAGGTCAATGGATCCAGGTAATGATCTCATGCAGGCACTTTAATTGAAAACTCAACTTTGACACCATGTACTCAGATCAGCCATGATCTTATTAAATGGCAGAGCAGACTCGAGGGGCCAAATGGCCTACTCCTGCTCCTATTTCTTATGTTTTTATGTTCTTATGTACCAGGTAAGAAGTATCTAGAATTATAGAATTAGATGCTTGCCTTTCACTTCTGGGACCTGTATTTGAATCCAACCGTGTCTGATGTGATGAAAGTCTTCTCTAACTGCTGAGTATAGAGGTCCTACAAAAATGTGTTTGGTCAGTCTCACCTTGTGGGCATGGGTCTACAACATAAAATTGCTTTTAATTTGGCTTTAAACTGGCAGTCTTACCTAGAGAGGCAAAAAGGAAGGCTGGTGTGTGAAATTGAAAAGAGTTACGTTGGGGCACGAGGGGTACTGAGGGTTTTTCTGTTGGATTGAAAGGAAATAATTGCAGAAAGAGCGGGAGAGTGGGACAAATTGGATAGCTGTTTCAAAGAGCCAGCGCAGATAGGATGGACTGAATGGCCTCCCTCTGTGCTGTACAATTCTATGATTATACCGGTCGGGTTCGCACTGATATTAGGAGCCTGAAATGGAAGCTCATCCAGAAAGCACCAAAAAGTAATAAACATCTTGCATATATTTGGAATTTTAGTGTCAAAATGCTCAACTTTTGCCACAGAATAATTAAACTTTTTTCATGGGCAGGGAGTGAGATTAATATTTCAAACCTTATTTTGATGATGATAACCTTTTCTCTGAACAATCCCCCATTTTTTTATACATGCACTTACTGTTATATTTTGTATCAAACAGAATAAACAAAGGGTTTATCACATCAAACTCTCTGGGGCTTGAGTCTGCAGCCAATCCGATTGCACCTCACAATACTTGGCTGCGTCCATGCCCTGAAAATATTTTTCTCTGAGTTGAATAATTTAAGGTTGGGGAAAAAACCTAAGAAAATCTATGCTGAATCTTGTCTCCCTTGCTGATTAGTACAATTCTGACATTTGCAAATCTTTCAAATTTACAAACATGATCGGCATTAGAGCAAGCACCTTCCATTTCACGTACCTGGGATTTGTGGCTAACAGTAGCCCGGAGCTTGTGGCATGACTTTTCAACTGTTATGAAATTGTGAAATGCTCAATTCACAAAGAAATACTAACATAGAGGAGCACAATTGTTATTTCCCATGAAGCCTTGCTGCAACCCAGAGCACACTGGACAAATAGTTTGCAGCAGCCTAGAAGTGTTATTTATAATCATAAAACTTCTTCAAATACTATAATGATTATTTTAATTAACATTATTATAATATTATAAGAAATAGTTCAGATTCACATGCAAAAACATTCTTCATTTAAGGCTGATTCAGCAATTAGGATTAAGGACTGAATGATGAGGTTAAACAGGATGCAATCATGCTGTATGTCTGTCTGGTTTGATTGTCAAATTTGAAATAAGTTGCAAGTAGTCAGAAGACTTCCATGAATTGCTGAAGGAATTGGAGCCAATATATTTTACCACTGTTAGTCAGCAGGTATATAGGTGTGCAATGGTGAAAGGCTAATCTGATGTTTGAGATATATTAACATAATAACATTAAAGAGCACTTCAAACAATTCATTACTTTTTTTGAAAGGCAGTGACTGCCCTTGTGTCGGCAAATGTGGCAGACGATCGTCATTGGCAACATCGCAGAAATGGAAGCAATGACAACAGCTTTCATTTTTATAGTGGCTTAAAAACATTCCCCATCACTTTGCACTGGAAATAGATGGGGGATAGATGTCAAGCCATGGTAGGAGCTATTGGGAAAGGTGATGAAAAATCTATTTGAAAAGGTGGGCTTTGAGTAGAATTTTAAAGATGCAAAGTGAAGTAGAGAGGGTGACCAGCCAATGTGCTTTCACATAGTATTGGTTAAGGAAGAAATGTTGGCCAGGACGATGGGACAATTCTTCTCTGATTACTGCCACGTCCATAAAGCAGATGGGCCTTTGTTTTGATGCCTCATCCAAAGGACAGCACCTCCAACAATGCAGGGTGCACTGGAGTGGAGTGTCAGCCCCAGATGTTCAGCTGCACTCTATTTTATTCACTTCACAATCTTTCTTCATCACATTAACAAGTGAAACAATGCCATTTCCACAGCAGAACATCATTAGCCATTTTCCCTGCGACTTCTCTGAGTGAAAGAGCAATTTCTTGCCACCATTGGGTGGTTTGGTGCTGTGCACCTTGGCCCAATTGACCTACTCTGGTTTTACTGCTTATGGAGGAGACTCCTCCCATCTGCCCCGGATACATGCAAATCCATAATAAAGAGAAGAAAGACCAGAATTTTTTCTCATACCATCTCAATCTCTTGCTGAGATTACTGCCTGCTAATCATTTATTTCTATCCATTCATTATTTTCCAAATATATCGAGTGGACTTGACGCTGAATTTCCCAGTGGTCATCACAACAGCAACAACTTATATTTATATAGCACCTTTAGCAAAGCAAAGTGTCGCAAGGCACTTCACAGCCAGGAAAAGACTTTAGTAGGAGGGAAATTAGGGAAGTGGCTGACGACATCTTTGATGAGCTCAGTCTTAAGGAGGCTTTTGAAGGCAGGGTGGGATGCAGCAAGAGAAGGGGGTTTAGGGAGAGAGTCCTGTTGCATGGGGGAAAAATGGCTGATGGTTCTGCCACTGATGGAAGAAGGGGGAAATACTCAATGGAGAGTATTTGGAAGAGCAGAGAATATGAGCAAGAGAAGGTTACAGTGATAGGGAGGAGAGGGTGTGAGCAGGAAGAGGTTGTAGTGATGGAGCAGAGGGTGTGAGCAAGAGAAGGTGCAGTGATAGGGAGCAGAGGGTGTGAGCAGGGGAGCTTGCAGTGATAGGGAGCAGAGGGTGTGAGCAGGGGAGGTTGCAGTGATGGGGAGGAGAGGGTGTGAGCAAGAGAAGGTGCAGTGATAGGGAGGAGAAAAGCGATGGAGGGATTTGTAGCTGGGAATTAAGATTTTGAAATCAAGGAACCAGGGAAGGATGATAGTTGAAAGGATATTCTGTGGGATAGGATGCAGGCAGCAGAGTTTTGGATGAGTTGGAGTCTAGTGCGTACTATGTTTCTCATGCTCTCAGTGACACTGACAGCTGCCATCAGCATAAAATACAAACCCAGAACTCCCGCGCTCCCGAATCCTGCAGACTAGGAAAGTCCATGGTCAAATTCCAGTCTTTGCTGAGTTATCTGATCTCAGTTGGGGTGGCGGTAAATGGCTTCTGCATCTCTGGACAGGTTGGGGGGGTGGGGTCAAACATCAGCTCGAGTTCCGGCTTTTGATTGTCATCCCACAGGAAAGTATATTTATGTGAGTGTAGCAAGGGGAGAAAATCAATGTTATCTCATCTGGTTGACGAGGCAACCAGGACATATTGTCCAGACTCATGATTGGAAAATGTCCAGTTAGGTTTGATATTGGAGGCTGCTCAGTGCCTGTGGAACAGGAACCCAGCATTTATATCAACACCTTCAGGAGAGGGGAATAGTGAATAATAAAAAAGTTGTAAAAGAAGCCCTGGAATGATTTCAAGGCAGAAACCCACCTTTGAAGTTCAGATGGAGAATCATAGTTCAAGATTCATTTAAACCTTTAATTAGATTACTCCCTTGTGATCGCTGGAAGGTTATCAGAATTCTGTCTACACAGTGTTTAGAAAACACAAGGTAATAAAGGAAATTGTTTATTATTATGTATGGGTGAAAGCGAAAGAGTGAGCTTCATCGCCTCTAATCCTTTAAAGTATGAAATGAATCGTGATCAGCTTTAACGGGGTGACATCTTGAAGAAATATCTGGCAAATATTTTTCATAGCCAGAAGAGCCATATCACTTCCACTGCAATGATGTCACCCTGCAGATGATGCAACCACTTGGATTTATGTAGTGCTCCCTGCATAATACAAATGTGTCAATGAGTTTAACAAAGTGAAAAACAGTGGACACTGAATAGGAAAAAATGAGATTTAAGGCAGACCAAAGACATGCTGGCAGCGAAGGGTTTTTAAGGAGGCTTTTGAAGGGATATTTAATGCATTATAGATCTGAATTTGATGATTGATATTTGAAATGACCAGATATTGAATTTAGTTTGGGCAAACTGTCCAGCTCGTGTCAGCAGTACATTTCTTTTAAGGGGAGACTTTTAGATGCAGTGATAGGATTGGGCTGCAAGCCACCCACTGATGCTGTGCACAAAATGGAACATATACTGAAATAAAGGAACAAGAACAACTTATATTTATATAGCGCCTTTAACATGGTGAAATGTCCCAAGGCGCTTCACAGGAGTATTATGCGATAAAAATTTGGCACCGAGTGGCATAAGTAGAAATTAGCGCAGGTGGAGGTATGTTTTAAGGAGCGTCTTGAAGGAGGAAAGAGAGGTAGAGAGGCTGTCATGTATTCAACTGTCATTGTAACCCATGTATAAACTGACCGAAGTTGTACACCGTGAGAACACTGACCACTAGGTGGTGAACTTGTGGGAGACACTCCTAACCTGGACTTTCAGGTATAAAAAGGGAAGCTCCACCCACCTTCTTCACTTCAGTGCTGGCTGATAAAGGTTACTGGTCACAGAGAGACCTTCTCTCAAGAATGGACCTCATGTGCATTTGTACTGTATAGTAAGGAAATATTATGGGCGACGAGAAACTGGGATTTAAACCACGCGAGCATGGCCACTAGCAGCACACAGACGAGAGGTACTGTGTTGGTGATGATCGGGACGATTTTATTGAGAGACTACAGCAAAGTTTCGTCACTAAGGAATGGTTGGGACAGGATTCGGCCGACAAACGCAGGGCTCATCTCCTGACGGTTTGTGGATCCAGGACGTACTCCCTGATGAAGGACCTTCTAGTGCCAGAGAAGCCGGCGGACAAGACTTTTGAAGAGCTCAGTAAGTTGATCGGGGAACACTTTAAACCGGTGAGCAGCATGCACATGGCGAGACACCAGTTTTACACGCACCGGCGGCGAGAAGGACAAAGCGTTCCAGACTTCGTGGCAGACCTCCGGCGACTGGCGAGCCTATGTAAGTTCCCAGATGCATGCAGAGCGGAGATGCTGCGAGACTTTTTTATTGAGGGCATTGGGCACGCTGGGGTTTTCAGGAAACTGATTGAGACCAAAGACTTGACCCTGGAAACGGTGGCTTTGAGGCCCAGACATTTATCTCAGGGGAGGAAGAGACCAGAATGATGTTTAACAAAAATCATGGTTTAAATGCAGCAAATGGACAGGGAGTCAACATTGTTAACGCAGCACACAGTTCTCCAGGCAGACAGGGGCAATCGGACATGCAGGTAGTCGAACCCAAAGGGGGAATTCAACAGAGACAATGGCGAGCTGAACGGCGATTCATGCCATCGCAAGGGACAATGCGGCCAGTAATGGGGCCATCAATATTTGTCAATGATGCGCTTAAGGACAGTTACAGAGACAGTCAGAGACGATCGAGTGGTAATGGACCTTTTGTTTCCAACAACGGCTCATGTTGGAGGTGTGGAGGCAAATACCCAGCCAGAGCTTGCAGGTATCAGCAATATATCTGCAGAAATTGCAACGTCAGCGGTCACTTGGCACGTATGTGCAGGAAGCCTGCAGCCAGGTTGATGTACGAGGAGGACGGGACCGATCTAAGCCCCATGAGGCCAAATGGACACTGGGGGAAATCGCTGGAAGCTGAAGTTCAGCGAGTTCATGTGGAGCACATATACAGTTTATACACCAGGACGCCACTGATAACGATGAAAATGCATCCCAGTATCAATGGAGCTAGACACAGGGGCCAGCCAGTTCCTGATGAGTATCAAACAGTTCAAAAGGTTGTGGGCGTCCAAGGCCAGGAGGCCAAAATTATTGCGGATTGACGCACAGCTATGGACATATACAAAGGGGATCATTCCGGTGCTAGGCAGCGCCACGGTAGTCGTGACCCACAAAGATTCGGAGAACAGGTTGCCACTCTGGATTGTCCCGGAGGATGGTCCCGCACTGCTGGGGAGGAGTTGGCTTGCTGTCATGAACTGGAAATGGGGCAATGTCAATGCAATTTCTTCTGTGGAGCGAATATCATGCTCACAGGTCCTGGACAAATTTGACTCACTATTTCAACCCAGAATTGGCATCTTCATGGGGACCAAGGTAGTGATTCACATAAACCCGGCCGCCAGGCCAGTACACCACAAGGCCAGAGCAGTGCCGTACGTGATGAGGGAAAAGATAGAAGGCGAATTGGACCGCCTACTGAGGGAAGGCATCATCTCACCAGTCGAATTCAATGTCTGGGCGAGCCCGATCGTGCCGGTGCTCAAGGCGGATGGGTCGGTCAGGATATGTGGCGATTACAAGGCCACCATCAATCGGGTGTCACTCCAAGACCAGTACCCGCTACTAAGAGCGGAGGACCTCTTTGCGATACTATCCGGTGGCAAACGTTTTTCAAAATTGGACCTGACCTCAGCTTACATGATCCAGGAGCTGGCGAGTGAGTCGAAGAAGCTGACAACCATCACGACACACAAGGGGTTGTTTGAGTACAACAGATGTCCATTCGGGATTCGCTCGGCCGCCGCGATCTTTCAACGAAACGTGAAAGCCTCCTCAAGTCGATTCCAAGGACGGTGGTTTTTCAAGACGACATCCTCATCACGGGTTGCGATACTGAAGAACACCTCCACAACCTGGAGGAGGTGCTACGCAGACTGGACCGGGTAGGTCTGCAACTGGAAAAGGCGAAGTGTGTCTTCCTAGCTCCAGAGGTCGAACTCCTGGGGATGAGGGTAGCAGCAGACGGGATCAGACCTACTGCATCCAAAACAGAAGCAATCCAGAGAGCACCCAGACCCTCTAACTCGACGGAGCTGCGTTCATTCCTGAGGTTCTATTTGGTAACTTTCTTCCCAAATTGAGCACGTTGTTAGAGCTGCTACACGTGCTCCTACACAAAGGTCGCGAATGGGTCTGGTGGGGGGAGCCAGGAAAGGGCTTTTGATAGAGCCGCAATTTGTTATGCTCCAACAATCTGAACGCTATATGACCCATGTAAGAAACTTGTTTTAACGTGTGATACGTCATCCTATGGAGTCGGGTGTGTGTTGCAGCATGTTAATGCAAATGGTCAGTTACAGCCGGTAGTTTATGCCTCCAGAAGTCTGTCCCAGGCAGAAAGGGGCTATGGATGGTAGAAAAGGAAGCGCTTGCATGTGTATAAGCAGTAAAAAAAATGCACCAGTACCTGTTTGGCAGGAAATTTGAGCTGGAGACAGATCACAAACCCCTAACGTCCCTTTTGCACGACAACAAGGCCATAAATGCAAATGCATCGGCCCACATATAGAGGTGGGCACTCATGTTAGCCGCCTATGACTATACAATTCGGCACAGACCGGGCACTGAAAACTGCGCCGATGCACTTAGCAGGCTCCCACTAGCCACCACCGAGGGGGCAACCGAGCATGCTGCTGAGATGGTCATGGCTGTTGAAGCTTTTGAAAGTGAAGACTCACCCGTGACAGCTCGTCAGATCAAAGTCTGGACAAATAGAGACCCGCTACTGTCTTTAGTCAAGAAATGTGTCCTGATGGGGACTGGGCAGCCATGTACGGGACATGCCCTGAGGAAGTTAAACCATTTCACAGGCGCAATGATGAACTCTCGATTCAGGCCGATTGTCCATTATGGGGAAACCGAGTAGTCATGCACCAGATGGGCAGAGAGGTGTTCATCCGAGAACTCCACAATGAGCACCCGGGCATTGTTATGATGAAGGCAATTGCCAGGTCACACATTTGGTGGCCAGGGATAGATGCAGACCTGGAACTTTGTGTTCGCAGGTGCAACACGTGTGCCCAGCTGGGCAATGCGCCCAGGGAAGTCTCCCTTAGCCCCTGGTCCTGGCCCGCCAAGCCATGGTCACGCAACCATGTGGGCTACGCAGGTCCTTTCATGGGAAAAATGTTTTTGGTTGTAGTAGACACCTACTCCAAATGGATCGAGTGTGACATTCTCAATTCAAGCATATCCTCTGCCACGGTAAAAAGTCTATGGGCAATATTCGCCGCCCATGGTCTACCGGACGTCTTGGTCAGCGACAATGGCCCGTGCTTTACAAGCATTGAATTCCAGGACTACATGGCAGGAAATGGTATCAACCATGTCAGCATAGCACCGTTCAAGCCGGCCTCAAATGGCCAGGCGAAACAAGCAGTGCAGATAATCAAACAGGGGATGCTCAGAATCGAAGGGGGTTCCCTACAAAGCCGCTTATCACGCCTCCTGTTGGCTAATAGATCCCGACCACACTTGCTCACAGGGATTCCACCCGCAGAGCTGCTAATGAAAAGGATGCTCAAAACCAGGTTATCCCTTATACACCCCACCATGAAAGAAATTGTTGAGAGCAGGTGCCAGTCACAATGTAAACACCATGACGGAAATGCGAGGGCGCGATGTATTGATGTCAATGACCCTGTCTTTGTCCTCAACTACGTTGCAGGGCCCAAATGGCTCACAGGCACTGTGATTGCTAAAGAGGGGAATAGGATTCTGGTAGTTAAACTTACCAATGGACAAATCTGCCACAAACATGTGGATCAAACAAAAAGGAGGTTCATCAACCCCATCGAAGAAGCAGAGGAAGAACACGATGTAGAGTTCACTCCACCACAGGATACCAGAACCAAGTGGAGGAGAGCCCAGTCACTGTGGGCAGTCCGGACAGGCCTGAGGCACCGCAAACAGCAGACACTCAGGCCAGCGCCCAACAACTGGAACCCAAATCAGGCGCTCTACAAGGGAGCGTAAACCACCAGAGAGACTTAACCTGTGATCCCAATAAGACTTTGGGGGGGAGAGGTGATGTCATATATTCAACTGTCATTGTAACCCATGTATAAGCTGACTTAAGTTGTACACCGTGAGAACACTGACCACTAGGTGGTGAACCTTTGGGAGACACTCCTAAACTGGACTTTCAGGTATAAAAGGGGAAGCTCCACCCACCTTCTTCACTTCAGTGCTGGCTAATAAAGGTTACTGGTCACAGAGTGATCTTCTCTCAAGTATGGGCCTCATGTGCATTTGTACTGTATAGTAAGGACATATTAGAGGCAGAGCAGTTTAGGCAGGGAGTTCCAGAGCTTGGGGCCTAGGCAACAGAAAACATGGCCATTAATGGTTGAGCAGTTATAATCAGGGATGCTCAGGAGGGTAGAATTAGAGGGGCACAGACATCTTGGCGGGGTTGTGGGGTTGTAGGAGATTACAGAGATAGGGAGGGGCGAGGCCATGGAGGGGTTTGAAAACAAGGATGAGAATTTTGAAATCGAGGCATTGCTTAACTAGGAGCCAATGTAGGTCAGTGAGCTCAGGGGTGATGGGTGAATGGGACTTGGTGCAAGTTAGGACAAGGGCAGCCGAGTTTTGGATCACCTCTAGTTTACTTAGGGTAGAATGTGGGAGGCCAGCCAGGAGTGTGTGGGAATAGTCAAGTCTAGAGGTAACAAAGGCGTGGATGAGGGCTTGAGCAGCAGATGAGCTGAGGCAAGGGCGGAGATGCGCGATGTTATGGAGGTGGAAGTAGGCAGTCTTAGTTATGCTGCGGATATGTGGTCGAAAACTCATTTCAGGGTCAAATATGACACCTAGGTTGTGAACAGGAACATCTACAAATGTTCTCTTTCATGGCAGCAAAGCAAAGTGGTTTAGGGAGAGACTTCTGAAAAGTAGGGGCATAGTGACTACACATTTGGGTTTGAATCATAGAATGAGTGGGGGAGGAACAAACATTCATCTGGAGTTAGTATAACATTTCCATCTCTCACACATTCCTCAATGATGCATTTTGACTTCATTGACTTCATCACATTGTGTACTTGCAAAAAAAAACAATCCCTGGCACGAAACGAATGGCTCTGTAATATAAATTTGTATTCTACTACTCATTCATTTTTAATAAAGAAAAGGAATGCATTTATATAGCACATTTCACATATTTAGGATGTCTGAAATTGCTTCACAGCTAAAAGTTTACTTTTGAAGTGTAGTTACTGTTATTTTTGTCGGCAGATGTGGTAGCCAATTTGTGCACAGCAAGGTCCTGCAAACAGCAATGAGATGAATGGCCTGTTAATCTGTTTTTACTGACATTGGTTGCAGGTTGAATGTTGACCAAAATACTGAGAGAACACCATGTTATTCGAAAAAAGTGTCATGAGATCTATTCCGTCCGCCTGACCAGACAGAGGCTCTTGGTTTAACATAAAACTAAAGACTGTTGATGCTGGAAATCTGAAATAACAGCAGTAAATGCTGGAAATACTCAGCAGGTCAGGCAGCATCTGTGGAGAGAGAAACAGAGTTAACGTTTCAGGACAATGACCTTCCATCAGAACTGGTAACGGTTAGAGATGTTACAGGTTTTAAGCAAGTTCAGAGGCAGGGAAAGGGGGAAGGGGAAGAAAGTAGGGGAAGGGGAGGAAAGAAGAAACAGGAAGATCTGTGATAGGGTGGAAGGCAGGAGAGATTAAATGACAAAAGATTAAATGATGGTGCAAGGCCACAAGGGGATGGTAATGGACAAGTAAAGAAACAGAAGATGGATCTAGAGGAGGTGCAAATGGCAACAGCTGAACGATTATAAGCTGCTATTTGTTGAAAAAAATGGGAGCAGTGGTTATGATTCTTGATTTGACATCTCTTCTGAAAGACATGTTTAAACAATAATTTAACCAATAAATACCAAATGGGTCTAATAGTGTGACGAGAGCTCGATTAATGCGTGCAAGTTCTCTCACACCGACTCTCGGTTCTCCCGCGCTTGCTGACCAGTTCTCCAATGACATTATTAACTCTCTTTCTTAACTAAAAAAAGAGAAATGGAGAAAAATAAATGATATTAAAGTGAACCAAAATTCTTTGCAATGGTTTAATTTATAAAGTGTCAATAGCAGGGAATGGAAGAATGGTGCAGTGTACATTTCACTGTGCAATCTATTTAAATTTAGTCCAGACTGTCGGAATGAAAGTCTTCTTTGTCAACTGCAAAGACCCGACATGCAATAGGCTTGGGCCAGTCTCAACTCAACTCCCCGTGCACCCACCACAATAAACTGTCCACAAAGTGACATTACATTGGCATGCCAAAGAGACCATAACGATATGGGGTTAAGGGAATCATTTTCATCGCTGGTCTGATATTCATTTCCATGGAAACGAAAAATCGAGCGGGCTCTACAACGGGCGGGGTCCTCCAGTTTACCGTCCAAGGTGAAAATAGTCCACATGGAACATAGAAAGTCCCACTGCTGCAGTAAGGAGTGCCGCGCTGAGACTGGAGCGGCACTTGAGATAAATTAGTTGCAACTGGCTGCAGTAGATCTGGACTGGGGTGCTTGATGCTGACACTGAGTGAAAACCTTGCATTCTGGAATGCTGATATACTCAGGCCTTTAATGTATGGAATGATTCCTTAGGTTGGGCCATTTTTGCATAAGGAGATTTTTCTTGTTTGTTTACCTCATGCAATAGGACAGTGGGTTTGTTGAATAAACCATGCCCCAGCTGTTAATTCTGTGGGTAGTCCCCTGAGCTGACAGATGGGCAAAAAAATTGCCAATCACAACCCCTGCTTCACCTCTTCTGTAGTCGATTGGTTCTGATGCTGCACTCAGTCTCTGCATGGGCGAGGGTATTGTCTGCAGGTAAGCAGGGACAGCTGTGGCCATTGTTTTCAGTATAGTCAAGTCCGTGCACCCATTTTCTTGCCCAATTATCAAATTGATGTGAGACTGAGGGCTGGTTCATAGAAATCATAGAAATTTACAGCAGAGAAGGAGGGCATTCAACCTATTCTGTGCCGGCTGAAAAAGAGCTATCTAACGTAATCCCACTTTTCAGCTTTTGGTCCGTAGCCTTGTAGGTTATGCCACTTCAAGTGCAAATCCAAGTACATTTTAAACGTTGTGATTGGATAGGCTGCTTTGTGATCAGACTGTCCGAAATTGCCGATAACAGAAATTGGATGGCAAAAGTTTGTTTTATTTTACAGCGGAATTTGTCTTTTCTATTTTCATTAAGGTGCCGGCATTATTTATTGAAGTCATGCATGAAGGGAACATGGGTGAGAGATAGGGCCACAACACTGATTCCCTGATGCATGCTTCATTTGTGTGTAGGATCAGTGAATTTACCCAGTGAAATGTACACAGTCACAAAACAACCAACTTTACAAAGGAATCCAGCAGCTGATGCTCTAATCTATTGTCCTTTTGCATAAAGCAGAAGATAGCAAGCAAAAAAATAATCCACACAACTAATCACCGCTAATAATACAGAAACAAATGATGTTTCATGGGCTACCTCTCCAATATCAGATTGATTGAGCTCTGCCAATTGACACCTTACGACAATCCTTGTGCCCTGCAGGCACCCCATTCAAAAGTTGGCATCCTACTGATCAGAATTGACTTCGTCCATTGTGCACTGCAGTATGTTTAATGTGTGCAGAGCCAGTTGCTGTACGAAATGTCACCAGGACAAGCAGCTTGTGCAAAGTTTACAGTTTCAAATCTGTCGACTCCTTCCTTTACCATGAGGCTCTCTCATTTTGGTTGGAAAAAAAGAGGTGATTTGGTATACTTTTAAAAATAAACACAGCTCCATGTGTTTAAGTGGGTGTTGTGATCTGTCTCAGACTGATCGTAAATCTCACCCCTGACAGTTCTCTGACATTGACAGCTGGGAGTACATGTCAAGAGGAGGATGGACAAATTGCTTTAATAAAATGCTGTTGGGGGAAAAAGCAAATCAAAATTTAAATATATAACATTTATTACAAAATTAGGGAACTGTAAAATGAACTTGTTTTCAAGGCAAGTTTGATAGACACCCCCACTGATTTCTTGCCAAGCACAAGTAATTGGCTCAATCAGATTCTAATGTGAAAAACAGACAAATGGAAACTTGTGGAAATGTGTTCCTTTTTCATAGAAAGAGCCACAAAAGTAAATTATTATCAAAAACTTTAACGGTACATTTTTGGAGAGCGATGAATCTTATTTTTACATTCAAAATTGTGAAGGATTTTGATTAAGTAAACTGTTTCCAATGACAGGAGGGTCGGTAACCAGGGGACGTGATTTAAGATACTTGGCAAAAGAACCAGAGAAGAGATAAGGAGATTTTTTTAAACGCAGCGAATTGTTGTGATCTGGAACGCGCTGCCTGAAAGGGCGGTGGAAGCAGATTCAATTGTAACTTTCAAAAGGGAATTGGATAAATACTAGAGAAGGAAAATTTGCAGGGGAGGAGTGGGGAAGTGGGATTAATTGGCTATCTCTTCCAAAGAGCCGGCACAGGCACGATGGGCCGAATGGCTTTCTGAATGAACCTTCTATGCTGTATGATTCTATGATGCTGTGGACTATGCTAATCAAGGTGTAGTGTTGCTCAGTGAGTGGCAATCAACTGGTTGAAGTTTGATAAGCTGACCAGCTCTGCCTCTTCCTTGCTGAGGCAATGCTCATTTCTCTGTGTTCTCTTGCTATCGCTCTGCCTTGATTCGAAAAGCCACTCAACTCTTTTTTTCTTCTCTTTCATTCCAATAGGAAACTGAAACTATTCCTTCTGTGAAACTTTCTCTTCTTTACCCTGCACCAGCATTCCAGTCTGTTCTTCCTGCTTTACTATCCGTTTGGGTATCCAGGTGATGAGGAGCTGACCTGTCTGTCGGAAAATGGTAAAAATCTGTGTTTACCTATAAAATACATGTGCATGTGAAGCCCATGGAAAAGAGACAGTAGCAGCATGGATAGTAAATTGGTTAAGTGACAGGAAACAGAGAATAGTGGTGAACAGAGGTTTTTCGGACTGGAGGAAGTGGTGTTCCCCAGTGGTCGCTATTAGGACCACTGCTTTTCTTGATATATATTAATGACTTGGACTTGGGTGTACAGGGCACAATTTCAAAATTTACAGCTGACACAAAACTTGGAAGTGTAGTGAACAGTGAGGAAGATAGTGAGGACATAGACAGGCTAGTGGAATGGGTGGACACTTGGCGGATGAAATTTAACACAGAGAAGTGCGACGTGATACATTTTAGTAGGAAGAACAAGGAAAGACAATATAAACTGAAGGGTACAATTCTAAAGGGGGTGCAGGAATAGAGAGACCTAAGATTATATATGTACACATCATATGAAGGTGACAGGGCAGGTTGAGAAAGCTTCATAAATAGAGACATAGAGTACAAAAGCAAGGAGGTTTTGATTAACCTTATAAAACAATGGTTTGGCTACAATTGCAGTATTGTATCCAATTTTGGGCATCACATCTTCGGAAGGATGTGAAGGTCTTAGAGAGGGTGCAGAAAAGATTTACAAGAATGGTTCCAGGGATACGGGACTTCAGTTACAGGGATAGACTGGAGAAGCTGGGGTTATTCTCCTTAGAGCAGTGAGTTCGGGAGTCTGAGAGTCGGGAGGTCAGAAGTCCGAGAGTTCAGGAGTCTGAGAGTTCTGGAGTCCAAGTGTTCGGGAGTCTGAGAGTTCGGGCGTCTGAGAGTCGGAAGGTCAGAAGTCCGAGAGTTCGGGAGTCCGAGAGTTCGGGAGTCTGAGAGTCGGGAGGTCAGAAGTCCGAGAGTTCGGGAGTCCGAGAGTTCAGAAGTCCGAGAGTTAGGGAGTCTGAGAGTTCGGGAGTCTGAGAGACGAGAGGTCAGGAGTCCGAGAGTTCAGGAATCCGAGAGTCGGGGAGTCCGAGAATCGGGAGGTCAGAAGTCCGAGAGTTCAGGGGTCCAAAAGTTTGGGAGTTCAGGAGTCCGAGGAGCAGGAGGCCTGGAGGTCGGCGAGGAGTTCACTTCTGGCAAGGAGCTCACAGCCGTCTACCGGGCAGGTATGTGATTGGCTGGTTGATTGGTAAGTATCTCTCTCTCTCTCTTTTATAACAGATAAGTTTAATTAGAGGGATGGCAGGGGAGTTCAGTCCTGTGGAGTGTATGTCCTGCGGCATGTGGGAAGTCCTGGATGCTTCGCGCGGCCGAGACAACCATTAGTGCAAAAGGTGTCTCCAGCTTCAACTACTCGAGCTCCGTGTTTTGGAGCTTGAACAGTGGGTGCAGTCACTATGGTGCATCCACGAGGCTGAGAACTACGTGGTTAGCACGTTTCAGGAGGTGGTCACCCCGCAGCTTAAAAGCATGCAGGTAGAGGGGAATTGGGTGACCATCAGAAGGAGGAAGAATGCTAGGCAGGTAGTGCAGGAGTCCCCCACTGAGTCCATTTTGCTTTCCAAACGATATTCTCTTCTGAGCACCAGTGAGGACGATGGTGCCTCTGGGGAGTGCTGCCAGAGCCAAGTGAAGGCACCACGGGTGGCTCAGCTGCACGGGGGGAGGGACGAAGAATAAAAGAGCTGTAGTGGTAGGGCATTCAATAGTTAGGGGACTAGAGAGGCGTTTCTGTGGCCGTAGACGTGATTCCAGGATGGTATGGTGCCTCCCTGGTCAAGGATGCCACAGAGCGGATGCAGGGCATTCTGGAGGGAGAGGGTGAACAGCTAGAGGTCATGGTCCATATCGGGACCAATGACATAGGTAGAAAGAGGGATGAAGTCCTGCAGGCAGAATTTAGGGAGCTAGGAGAAAAATTAAAGGGTAGGACCTCAAAGGTAGTAACCTCTGGGTTACTACCGGTGCCACGTGCTAATGAGTACAAGAATAGAAGGATAGCGAGGATGAATGCATGTCTGGAGAGTTAATGTAGGAGGGAGGGCTTTAAATTCCTGAGGCATTGGGACCACTTCTGGGGGAGATCGGACCTGTACAAACCAGACAGGTTGCGCCTCAACAGCGCTGGGACCAATATCCTTGCAGGGAGTTTTGCTAATGCTGTTGGGGAGAGTTTAACCTAGCTCAGCAAGGGGATGGGAACCTGAGAAAAAAATCAATAGGAAAGGAAGTAAAGCAAGAATGTAGAAAGTGAATCTGTAAGACAGAGGAAACAAGGGTCAGTAAGTAGTAATCAAGGAGGTCTTCCTGTGCTAAATGGTATATGCATCAATGCAAGGAGTATAGCGAATAAGGCAGATGAGCTGAGAGCACAGGTAGACACTTGAGAGTATGACATTATAGCTATTACAGAGGCATGGCTGAAAGAGGGGCAGGTTTGGCAGCTCAATATTCCTGGTTACAGGATTTTTAGACAGGACAGAGAGTGGGTAAAAAGGGGATGGGAGGAGTCGCGGCATTGATTAAAGAAACTATTACAGCTGTGAGGAGGGATAATATGTTAGAGGGATCATCAAATTAGGCCATATGGGTTGAACTGAAAAATAAAAAAGGGGCGATCACACTGCTGGGCATGTATTATAGACCCCCAAACAATGGGAGAGAGATAGAAGAGCAAATATGTCGGCACATTTCTATGAAGTCCAAAAACCATTGGGCAGTAATGGTAGGGGATTTCAAATGTCCTAATATTGATTGGGACAAATATAGTGTGAAAGATATAGAGAGTGTGGAATTTTTAAAATGCATTCAAGAGAACTTTTTTAGTCAGTATGTAACAAGCCCAACATGGGAGGGAGCGGTTCTGGATTTCGTTTTGTGGAATGAAGCTGGGCAGATGGAAGGGATATCAGTTGTCAAGCACTTGGGTGCTAGTAACCATAATTCAGTCAGATTCAAGGTAGTTATGGATAAGGACAAGGATAGACCATGAATAAAAGTACCAAATTGGGGAAAAGCTAACTTTGCTAAGTTAAGGAATGGTTTGGCCACAGTGGACTGGAAACAACGACTTGAAGGTAAATCAGTGTCGGAACAGTGGGAGGCATTCAAGAAGGAGATCTGGAGGGCTCAGGCCAAACATGTGCCCTTAAAGAAAAAGGGTGGGAATAACAATTCTAGAGCCCCCTGGATGTCCAGGGACTTACAAGGGAGGATAAAGAAAAAAAGGGAAGCTTATGTCATATACCGACGGCTAAATACAGTAGAATCTCTGGAGGAAAGCTCAGAGGTAAAATTAAAAAAGATATTAGGAATGTTAAGAGAGAATTAAAATTTTTTGGCAAGTAAAATCAAGGACAACACAAAGATGTTCTATAAATATATTAAGAGCAAAAGGATAAATAAAGAAAGGGTAGGGCCTATTATGGACCATGAGGGTAATCTATGTGTGGAGGCAGAAGATGTTGGTATGGTTCTTAATGAATACTTTGCATCTGTTTTCACAAAGGAAAGGGGCAATGCAGATAGTGCTATCGAGGAGGAGGAGTGTGAAATTCTGGATGAAATAAACATAGTGAGAGAGGAGGTAGTAAAGGTTTTAGCGGCTTTGAAAGTGGATAATTCCCCAGGCCCGGATGAAATGCATCCCAGGCTGTTGAGCGAAGCAAAAGAGGAAATAGCAGAGATCTTGACCATCATTTTCCAGTCCTTTTTGGAATCAGGCATGGTGCCAGAGGACTGAACGACTGCTAATGTGGTACCCTTGTTTAAGAAGGGAAAAAGGGGTAGGCTGAGTAATCACAGGCCTGTCAGCCTAACCTCAGAGGTGGGAAAATTATTGGAAAAATTCCTGAAGGACAGGATAAATCTGCATTTAGAAAGGCACGGATTTGTTAAGGGAAGATCATGTTTGACTAGCCTGATTGAATTTTTTGAGGAGGTAACCAGGAGGGTCGATGAGGGTAATGCGCATGATGTAGTGTATATGGACTTTAGCAAAGTTTTTGATAAGGTCCCATATGGCAGACTAGTCACGAAGGTAAAAGCCTATGGGATCCAGGGAAAAGTGGCTAGTTGGATCCAAAATTGGATTAGAGGTAGAAAGCAAAGGGTAATGGTTGATAGATGTTTTTGTGACTGGAAGGATATTTCCAGTGGGGTTCCGCAGAGCTCAGTACTGGGTCCCTTGCTTTATGTGGTATATATCAATGATCTAGATTTGAATATAGGGGGTATGATTGAGAAGTTTACAGATGAAACTAAAATTGGCCGTGTGGTTGATAATGAAAAGGAAAGTCATGGACTACAGGAGGATATCAATCTACTGGTCAGGTGGGCAGAACAGTGGCAAATGGAATTTAATTCGGAGAAGTTTGAGGTAATGCACTTGGGGAGGGCTAATAAGGAAAGGGTATACACATCAAATGGTAGGCCACTTAGAAGTGCAGAAGAACAAAAGGACCTTGGAGTGCTTGTCCACAGATCCCTGAAAGTAGCAAGCCAGGTAGATAAGGTAGTTAAGAAGGCATACGGAATGCTTACCTTTATTGGCCGAGGCATAGAATACAAGAGCAGGGAGGTTATGCTTAAATTGTATAATACACTGGTTAGTCCACAGCTGGAATACTGCATGCAGTTCTGGTCGCCGTATTATAGGAAGGATGTGATTGCACTGAAGAGGGTACAGGGGAGATTTACGAGGATGCTGCCTGGAAAGGAGAATCTTAGCTATGAAGATAGATTGGATAGCCTGGATTTGCTCTCCTTGGTGCAAAGGAGGTTGAGAGGAGACCTCATTGGGGTGGAAGGGTCAAGAATCAGAAGACACAGATTTCAGGTGATTGGCAGAAGAACCAAAGGCGACATAAAGAAAAGCTTTTTTACGCAGCGAATGTTTATGATCTGAAATGCACATAACATTTTGAGGAGCCTGGATATAGTGGATAGCAGGGGCCTATTTCTCTTGGTGGAAGGGTCAATTATGAGTGGGCATAGGTTTAAGGTGGTTGGTGGAAGGTTTAGGGGGGATATGAGGGGAAGCTTCTTCATGCAAAGGGTTGTGGGGGTCTGAAACTCACTGCCTGGAAGGGTGGTAGAGGCAGAAACTCTCACCACATTTAAAAGGTGCTTGGATGTGCACTTGATGTGCCACAACCTGCAGGGTTATGGACCTAGAACTGGTAAGTGGAATTAGACTGGATAACCTCTTGTTGGCTGGCGCAGATACGATGGTAAGTACTTCAGGGAATCTAATATGGCTAGAGTGATCTCCTGGACTATTTGTGATCATCTGGATGGGTCGGAGAGGAATTTTCCCAGATTTTTTTCCCTAATTGGCCTGGGTTTTTATCTGTTGTTTTGCCTCTCCGAAGAGATCGCATGGCTCCAGGTGGGGTGGAGTGCAAAGTGTTGCAATACATGGGGTATTGCAGTTGTGTGGGGCGGATTGGTTGGGCTGGATGCTCTTTACCTGTCCTCCATTGTGCTTTGTTCATAGGTTTATATGTAACCTTCAGGGCTGCTGACCGAGGGCCGTGTGGCTCTTTGTTGGCCGGTGCGGACACGATGGTCCGAAATGGCCTCCTTCTGCGCTGTAAATTTCTATGCTTCTATGTTTCTATGTTAAGAGGAGATTTAATAGAGGTGTTCAAAATCATGAGGGGCCTAGCCAGAGTAGATAGAGAAAAACTGTTTCCATGGGTGGAAGGGTCGAGAATCAGAGGACACAGATTTAAGGTGATTGACAGAAGAACCAAAGGCGACATAAAGAAAAGCTTTTTTACGCAGCGAATGTTTATGATCTGAAATGCACTGCCTGAAATGGTTGTGGAGGCAGATTCAATTGTGGCATTCAAAAGGGAATTAGATAAATACATGAAAGGAAAATATTTTGGGGCTACGGGGACAGAGTAGGCGGGGCAGTGGGACTCGCTGAAGTGCTTTTGCAGAGAGCCAGCGTGGGCTCGATGGACCAAATGGCCTCCTTCTGTGCTGTAACTATTCTATGATTCTATGAAATCATTTTACTTTCTTCAATAATTGGAGAGGGGGAGAGGATAAGGAGCTAGGATGTGTTATGGCAGACATATATATAAGAATATAAGAACATAAGAAATAGGAAACATAGAAACATAGAAAATAGGTGCACCACCATTCAATATGATCATGGCTGATCATGCAACTTCAGGACCCCATTCCTGCTTTCTCTCCATACCCCTTGATCCCTTTGGCCATAAGGGTCACATCTAACTCCCTTTTGAATATATCTAAGAACTGGCCTCAACAACTTTCTGTGGTAGAGAATTCCACAGGTTCACAATTCTCTGAGTGCAGAAGTTTCTCCTCATCTCAGTCCTAAATGGCTTACCCCTTATCCTTAGACTTTCCTAGAACCCCTGGTTCTGGACTTCCCCAACATCGGGAACATTCTTCCTGCATCTAACCTGTTCAATCCCATCAGAATTTTATATGTTTCCATGAGGTCCCCTCTCATTCTTCTAAATTCCAGTGAATATAAGTCCAGTCGATCCAGTCTTTCTTCATTGGTCAGTCCTGCCATCCCAGGAATCAGTCTGGGGAACCTTCGCTGCACTCCCTCAATAGCAAGAATGTCCTTCCTCAGATTAGGAGACCAAAACTGTACACAATATTCAAGGTGTGACCTCACCAGGCCCTGTACAACTGCAGTAAGACCTCCCTGCTCCTATACTCAAATCCCCTAGCTGTGTTGTATGTAGCACTCAAGACACTGACTCCACACGGTCTGGTGTTGTAGTAACTGCTGTGACCTTAGTCCTTTATTGTGTAACTCCAGAGTGCCTCCCAGGTGTGGTGGGCAGCCTTTTTTACTCTGTCTTGCAGATACTTTCGGGTCTCCCACCACAGCGCACCATTGTACTTATACATTTAATGTACCTGGACAATACATAACATCTCACTCTCCCCCAGTTCCAAAAGCCATTGCCCCAAACCTCGGCCTTGTTCGTCTTGGTTGGTTTGTGAGTGTGAGTCCATGTCCATCCACTTCCCTGCCATGTAGAGATTATGCTCGCGATCCGGTGCAAGCATGTGTTATTTGCAGTCCTTACATGAGTGATGAAGTACATGAGTATAACCTCCAACAGAAACCAGGTATACATAGACAGTACATTTGTATGGTACATATGATATGTGATACAGATGTTATTTCAAAAGGTTGCAGGTGCACTGAACAGTTATTTAATCCCAGCTCCACTGGGTGAGGTACAGTGGCAGAGTACTGCCCCTTTTCGCCCAAGGTAATGGGCTGCGCTGAGACAGGATATCGCAACTAGTGCATTGCCTCTGTTCTCAGTAGTTGCCTTGGTGGCTTATCTGCAGCTGCTGACCTCTTGCATGAAGCACGTAAAATCGAAAATCGCATTGGTCCCTTAGGCATGTTAGTCACGGATCCATTAGCCCTTTTACTTGTACCTCGTGGTATTAACTCTTTTCGTAAATCATTCATATCCATCATTTTAAATACAGTAACCATTCAGCATCAAAATATCACTTCTTATCCTAAATCACTTCATCATATAAATCACATTACATATTTAGACTCGCTCTTGCCTTACAAAAGTCTTTTTGTGGGGACCGCCCACGGTGTAAGGCCCTTTTAAGGCGCCCGGGTGCATTTCCCTTTTAAGACGCCATCTTGTGGTTCCCTCGAGGCTTCCCTTGGGAGGCGCCATTTTAGTTGTACTGCTTGCCTTTGTTCTTTGCAGAGCTCTGCTGCCACCATCTTGAGCTCGCTGGCCTGACGTTTTACTCTCTGGAATAGAAAGAATAAAGAAGAAAAAAGGAAGGAAAACGGCCAAAACAATCCGATCTTGAATCTGGCTCTTTGAATTCGATCCGTCATAGTCCCTGAGAACGGCCTCCGTGATTGCTGCCGTACCCTCCGCTCTGGCTCCTGCACCCAACCGAGTAGTTGTCGCATTCTCCCGAGTCGTACCTGCCGCCGCCATAGCCTCCACCGCCGCTGCAGCCTCCGCTCCTGCCGCTGTGCCAGCAACTGCCACCTCTCCTGTGGCCTCCGCTCCTGTCCTAGTAACTGCCGCCTCTCCTGCAGCCGCCATAGCCGCCACCACCCCCGCCGCTGTTCCGGCCTCCATGGTAGCCACAACCGCCGCCCGACTCTTCCTCCACGTGGGTCCCCCCCGGACTTGTCGCCCATCGATGGACCTCCCGTTCATCGCCCGCAGCGCATCGCCAGCTCGCACCTCAGCAATCGGCCTGCACTTGAACAACTGCTCTTCCAGGGTCTGCTCATCTGTGGAGGCTGAGGCTGCAGGATTGCTTGAGGTCAGGAGTTCTGGGCTGCTGTCGTCTGTGTGGGGATTTAGACTGCCGATGAACAGCTTCTTCCTCCTCTAGCTCGGTCGGCGCTGCTCTTTGGGAACCCGGGGAACAGCAGTCTGTGGAGGGAAGAAGTCTTCCCAGCTCCCACGGACCTTCCCCATCCATCTCCTGCCGAGAAGCGTCGACCCATCACCTGCAATGACCCACAAAGGTAAACCGTGCGTCTCGCCCCCGTGAGATATCTGCACCTCCGCTCTGCCAAGAACAGGTATCAGTTCCTTGGTGTAGGTATGCGGATTTGCCATGACCGGGACCAGCTTGGGTCCTGCAGCTGGGTTGACCCACAGTTTGTCAAAAGTTTCCTGACTCATCAGTGACGGACCCTATCCAGTGTCCACTTCCATACTCAATGGGACTCCATTAATCTTGACCTCCGTGATCACTGGGGCCGAACCGTCGGTACACGTATACAGTGCAAACAACGCCTCATCTTCTTCTGCCTGCTCCTCGCTGGAAAATGGAGCTTTTACCATCTCCTCAGCCACACGGTGAGTCAGGTGTCTTTTGCACAAACGCTGAAGGTGGCCCTTCAGGTATTGCATGTAGACTCCGCAAACCTGCACCGGTGAACCCCATGGCTTCCTCCGCAGCGCCAGCATGGTGCTGCTCGATTAGCCCCCCTTGGCGGACTCTGAGTTCCAGGACCCCTAGATCCGTGCTCTCTGCCCTGGGCAGAGTTACGTTCTGCAGTTTTGTCCGTGGTGGGTGCTATCCTGTGGATAGCACCTGCCGGGTTCGAGACTGTGTGGATCATCTGCTTGGTGTTGCAAATCGAGGTCATAAATGCCCTGCTGATGGTGATGGCTTACTGCAGGCTGACTGTAGGTTCAGTCGATAGCAGCTTGTGAAGGAAACCCTCATGGCCAATCGCCATAACAAAAATGTCTCGCAACGCGTCATCGAGATGTGTGCCAAAATCACATGGTGCCGCGAGTCTCCTGAGGTCCGCAGCATATTTGGTGACATCCTGGCCCTCAGGTCTGCACTGGTGGTAGAATTTGTGCCGGGCCGTGAGGATGCTCTCCTTCGGTTTAATTTGGTCATGAATGAGTGCGATCAGCTCCTCATATGAATTGTCCCTATCGCTCTCGGGTGCCAGCAAATCCCTGACGAGACAGTAAACCTCATCGCCACAACTGGAAAGCAATATCGCCTTACGCTTCTCTCTCAGTGCGTCTGTGTTCCCCGTCAGGTCGTTTGCTGTGAAGTAGTATTCGAGCCTTTCCATAAAGGCCTCCCAATCATTTCCCACCGTAAAATCCTTTAACGAACCCAGAGTAGCCATGGTTGCGTGAAGTTCATCCGTGTCCTCGTCGCCAATGTGATGTATGTAGCACTCAAATCACTGACTCCACACGGTCTGGTGTTGTAGTAACTGCTGTGACCTTAGTCCTTTATTGTGTAACTCCAGTGTAAAGTCCTGTCCCCTCAGTACAGATTCACACGAGGCATGTAGTGAAGTCAAGGTCACTCTGGACCTGCACCTTTATTTCACAGCTCTGGAATGCTGCACTTGCCTGAGACCTGTCCTTATATACCTCTCTCTTGCAAGTGCACCCCTGGTGGTAAGGTATGCTGGTGGTTACAGGTCATATCTTATTACAGTCATGTATAGCATGTTATATATAATAATGTAAGATACATGACATCACCCTCCCCCAAGGTCTTATTGTCTTTATAGGTTCAGTCTCTCAGATGGTCTACGCTCTCGCATGGAGCGTCTGAGTTGTGGTTCAGTTGTTTGCCTTGGTGTCTGTTTTTCTTTGGGTGTGGTTGCTGGTATCTCGCCTGGGCTGTCTGTTTCGGTTGGTGTGATTGTTGTTGACTAAACTGGGCTGTCTGTTGGGATTGCCCTTTCTTCAGGTTGTTCCCTCTTTCTGTCCACCAGGTGTGGTGCGAGTTCCACATTGTAGTCTGCCTCTGGTTCCACAGTGTTGTTGGTAAATCTGCTTTTGTCTTGGTCTACATGCCTCCGGCAGGTTTTGCCATTGTCCATTTGTACTACCAGCAGCCTGTTTCCTTCCTTGCCCGTTACTGTCCCTGCAAGCCATTTGGGACCCCTGCCATAGTTTAGTATAAACACTTTGCCCCTATCTCATTCCATCTCCCCCTCGAATTTCTGTCATGGTACTCAGTCAGCTTACGGCGCTTTGCCTCAGCGATTTTGTGCATGTCTGGGAGGATTAATGAGAGCCTTGTTTTTAAAGTCCTTTTCATCAACAGTTGCGCGGGGGGGGATCCCAGTCAATGAGTGCGGACGAGATCTGTATGCCAGCAGCAGTCGCGACAGGCGACCCTGCAGCATGGGACCTTGGATCTTAAGCATGCCTTGTTTAATGATTTGCACTGCTCTCTCTGCCTGGCCATTGAAGGCCGGCTTGAACAGTGCCGTCTTGACATGATTTATGCCGTGGTCAATTATAAAGTCTTGGAATTCTGCGCTGGTGAAGCACAGACCATTGTCACTGACCAATATGTCAGGGATTCTGTGCGTCGCAAACATGGTTGCGAGGTTCTCCACAGTGGTGGAGGTTGTGCTCCAGTTTAAAATGGTGCATTCGATCCACTTTGAAAATGCATCTACAACTACGAGGAACATTTTGCCCATGAATGGGCCCGCATAGTCTACGTGCACCCGCGACCACGGTTTGGTAGGCCAGGGCCAGGGGTTCAGTGGAGCCTCCCTGGGGGCATTGCTGAGTTGGGCACAAATGGTGCACCTTCGGACGCAGAGCTCCAAGTCCGTGTCAATACCAGGCCACCAGACATGGGATCTGGCTATGGCCTTCATGAGAACGATCCCCGGGTGCTCGCGGTGGAGCTCCCGGACAAATGCCTCTCTGCCTCGCAGAGGCATGACTACTCGGCTGCCCCACATCAGGCAGTCTGCTTGTAGTGATAGCTCATGCATGCACCAGTGAAAGGGTTTTAATTCCTCGGGCAGGCATCGTGAGCCTCTGCCCAGTCACCGGTTAGGACACATCTTTTTACTAAGGATAACGTTGGGTCGCTGGCTGTCCAGGCTCTGATATGGTGAGCTGTCATGGGCGAACCTGTGGACTCAAAGGCATTGATTGCCATGACTATCTCATAGTCCTGTTCATCAGACCCTTCCGTTGTCGCCAGGGGTAGCCTGCTGAGCGTTTCGGCACAGTTGTCTGAGCCTGGTCTGTGCCTTATGGTATAGTCGTAGGACGCCAGCATGAGTGCCCACTGTTGAATTCGCGCCGAGGCGTCGGCGTTTATTGCCTTGCTCTCGGATAGGAGGGACGTGAGGGGCTTGTGGTCGGTTTCTAACGCGAACTTGGCCCCGAAAAGTTTTTGGTGCATCTTTTTGACACCGTACACGCACGCGAGCGCCTCCTTCTCTACCATTCCGTACCCGCGCTCCGCCCACGAAAGTGACCTGGAGGCATAAGCTATGGGTTGTAATTTGCCCGCACTATTGACATGTTGCAAAACGCACCCGACCCCATACGCTGACGCATCGCATGTAAGAACTAGCTTTTTACCTGGATCAAAGAAAGTTAAAACACTGTTGGAACACAGAAGGTTGCGTGCCTTATTGAAGGCGCGTTCCTGGGCGTCCCCCAAAACCAATCTCACCCCTTCCTGAGTAGCACATGGAGAGGCTCCAGCAGCGTGCTTAAGTTCTGCATAAAGTTCCCAAAGTAATTGAGTAGCCCGAGAAAGGAGCGCAGTTCTGAGACATTCCGGGGCCTGGGTGCCAGGCGAATTGCTTCTGTTTTGGACTCTGTTGGGCGGATTCCATCAGCGGCAATCCTTCTGCCCAAAAATTCAACCTCTGGTGCGAGAAACAGGCACTTGAATTTCTTGACTCGTAGGCCTACCCGATCCAACCGCTTTCGTACTTCCTCCAAATTACGGAGATGGGAGTCGTGATAAGTATGTCGTCTTGAAATACAACCGTCCCCGGGATGGACTTGAGCAGACTCTCCATGTTGCGGCTGGAATATGGCAGCTGCCGACCTGATGCCGAATGGGCATCGATTGTACATGAAAAGGCTTCGATGTGTGTTGATGGTGGTGAGTAGCTTGGATTCCTCGGTCAATTCTTGCATCATATACGCAGATGTGAGGTCTTGTTTTGAGAAAAGTTTACCTCCAGCCAATGTGGCAAATAAGTCCTCCGCTCTGGGCAGTGGGTACTGGTCCTGTAGGGAGACTCTGTTTATGGTAGATTTGTCGTCCCCACAGATTCGTACGGATCCATCAGGCTTCATGACTGGGACGATGGGACCTGCCCAGTTGTTAAATTCCACAGGTGATATAATGCCTTCCCGCAGAAGCCTGTCTCGTTCGTGTTCAATCTTTTCCCTCATCACATAGGGTACAGCTCTGGCCTTGTGATGGACCGGTCTAGCATCCTGTGTGATGTAGATTTTGACTTTGGCTCCTTTGAAAGTGCCCACACCTGGCTGAAAGAAATGTTCAAATCGCTTTAAAGCTGTTGAGCAGGAGGTCCGTTCCTCTAATGACATGGCATGGACATCATCCCATTTCCAGTTTAGTTTTGCCAGCCAGCTTCTCCCCAGCAGTGCTGGGGGGTCTCTGGGGACAATCCACAGGGGAAGTCGGTTCACTGTCCCTTTGTGTGTGACAGAGAGCATGGCGCTGCCGAGGACTGGTACGATTTCTTTGGTATAGGTCCTTAGTTTGGTGTCGACCCTTGTTAGTTTTAGTCTGTCTCTTTTATGCGGCCACAGTTGTTCAAATTGTTGAGCGCCCATGAGAGATTGACTCGCTCCCGTATCCAGCTCCATGTTGACAGGTATCCCATTGAGTAGGACCCTCATCATTACAGGAGGCATCCTGTTGTAGGAGCAGCGGCCATTGATTGTGTTGACCCGCTGTACATCGGTGTCCCGGGTACTGTCGCCTCTGTCTTCTGGTCCACTTTCCAACCCATCTGATTCGTATACCAGCCAAACTGCCGTTTTTTTGCGCATGCAGGCCAAATGCCCTGTATTTTCACAATTTCTGCAAACAGCCTGCTGAAATCGACATCCCCTTGATGAGTGCCCATCCCCACACCTCCAGCACAAACTGTTTCTATTGTTCTCAAAGAATGAGCTGCGTCTGGCTGATCTCTCTTGAGCTTCTCTCAGTTTGTAGTTGATTGCTCGCATTGTGGGTTGATGAGGTGTGAACGGCCGTTCCTGTGGCCCTTGATAGCTTCTGGCGCCACTGCCTGCTGCCGAGAGCCTGTTCTCTCGGTTTTGTCTGTGTGTGGGGGTAGCAGCTTGTTTAATGCTGTGAACTTCTTGTTCCGATATTTCGTTAGTTGCCGTACCTACATTGTAAATCAACCTCGTTTCTTCTTCCCATACCAAGAATGTGTGTGCAACCAGTGCTGCTGCCTCTAAGGTCAGGTTCTTGGTCTCTATGAGCTTTCGGAATATGCCTGCATGGCCTATTCCTTCAATGAATAAGTCTCTCAGCATTTCTCTCCTCAGTTCATCGGAGAACTCACATAAACTAACCAACCTCCGAAGTTCCGCCACGAAGTCGGGTATGCTCTGGCCCACACAGCGTCTGTAGTTGTAGAACCTGTGTCTGGCCATGTGTAGGCTGCTCGCTGGCTTCAGGTGGTCTCTTACCAGTGTGCTCAATTCTTCAAACAACTTGCTTGCTGGTTTCTCGGGTGCCAGCAGATCCTTCATTAAAGCGTATGTTTTCGAGCCACAGCTGGTCAAGAGATGGGCTCTTCCCTTGTCTGCTTTGTCGTCTCCTAACCAGTCTTTGGTTACAAAGCTTTGCTGGAGCCTTTCTATAAAGTTCTCCCAATTGTCTCCAGCATTGTCCTTTTCATCTGATCCGTTGTTCGCCATTCTGTGGATTCTGTAATCCCGTAACTCGTCGCCACTGTAAAGTCCTGTCCCCTCAGTACAGATTCACATGAGGCATGTAGTGAAGTCAAGGTCACTCTGGACTTGCACCTTTATTTCACAGCTCTGGAATGCTGCACTTGCCTGAGACCTGTCCTTATATACCTGTCTCTTGCAAGTGCACCCCTGGTGGTAAGCTATGCTGATGGTTACAGGTCATATCTTATACAGTCATGTATAGTATGTTAGGATACAGTTATATATAATAATGTAAGATACATGACATCCAGAGTGTCTCCCAGGTGTGGTGGGCAGCCTTTAATAATCTGTACTTTCCGGTCTCCCACCACAGCGCCCTCTGTGGCGCACCATTGTACTTATACATTTAATGTATCTGGACAATACATAACACTAGCTATGAAGGCCAACATGCCATTTGCCTTCTTCACTGCCTGCTGTACCTGCATGCCAACTTTCAATGACTGATGTACCATGACACCCAGGTCTCGTTGCACCTCCCCTTTTCCTAATCTGTCACCATTCAGATAATATTCTGCCTTCCTGTTTTTGCCATCAAAGTGGATAACCTCACATTTATCCACATTATGCTGCATCTGCCATGCATTTGCCCACTCACCTAACCTGTCCAAGTCACCCTGCAGCTTTTTAGCGTCCTCCTCACAGCTCACACTGCCACCCAGCTTAGTGTCATCTCCAAACTTGGAGATATTACATTCAATTCCTTTGTCCAAATCATTAATGTATATTGTAAATAGCTGGGGTCCCAGCACGGAACCTTGTGGTACCCCACTAGTCACTACCTGCCATTCTGAATAGGACCCGTTTATTTCTACTCTTTACTTCCTGTCTGCCAACCAGTTCTCTATCCATGTCAATACATTACCCCCAATACCATGTGCTTTAATTTTGCACACTAATCTCTTGTGTGGGACCTTGTCAAAAGCCTTTTGAAAGTCCAACTACACCACATCCACTGGTTCGCCCTTGTCCACTCTATTAGTTACATCCTCAAAAAATTCTAGAAGATTTGTCAAACATGATTTCCCCTTCATAAATCCATGCTGACTTGGACCGATCCTGTCACTGCTTTCCAAATGCGCTGCCATTACATCTTTAATAATTGATTCCAACATTTTCCCCACTACTGATGTCAGGCTAACCAGTCTATAATTCGCTGTTTTCTCTCTCCCTCCTTTTTTAAAAAGTGGGGTTACATTAGTTACCCTCCAATCCATAGGAACTTATCCAGAATCTGTAGTATGTTGGAAAATGACAACCAATGATTCCACTATTTCTGGGGCCACTTCCGTAAGTACTCTGGGGTGCAGACGATCAGGTCCTGCGGATCTATCGACCTTCAATCCCATCAATTTCCCTAACACAATTTCCTGACTAATAAGGATTTCCTTCAGTTCCTCCTTCTCGCTCGGCCATAAGACCACTCGAACCTGCTCCGCTATTCAATAAGATCTTGGCGGATCTGATCATAGTCTCAGCTCCACTTCCCTGCCCGCTCCCCTTAATCCCTTATCCCCTTATCGTTTAAGAAACTGTCTATTTCTGTCTTAAATTTATTCAATGTCCCAGCTTCTACAGCTCTCTGAGGCAGCATATTCCACAAATTTACAACCCTCTGAGAGAAGAAATTTCTCCTCATCTCAGTTTTAAATGAGCGGCCCCTTATTCTAAGATCATGCCCTCTACTTCTAGTCTCCCCCATCAGTGGAAACATCCTCTCTGCATCCACCTTGTCAAGCCCCCTCATAATCTTATACGTTTCGGTAAGATCACCTCTCATTCTTTTGAATTCCAATGAGTAGAGGCCCAACCTACTCAACCTTTCCTCATAAGTCAACCCCCTCATCTCTGGAATCAACTTTGTGAACCTTCTCTGACCTGCCTCCAAAGCAAGTATATCCTTTCATAAATATGGAAACCAAAACTGCACACAGTATTCCAGGTGTGGCCTCACCAATACACTGTATAGCTGTTGCAAGACTCCCCTGCTTTTATACTCCATCCCCTTTGCAATAAAGGCCAAGATTCCATTGGCCTTCCTGATCACTTGCTGTACCTGCATACTAACCTTGTGTGTTTCATGCACAAGTACCGCCAGGTCCCGCTGTACTGCAGCACTTCGTAATCTTTCTCCATTTAAATAATAACTTGCTCTTTGATTTTTTTTCTGTCAAAGTGCATGACCTCACTCTTTCTAACATTATACTCCATCTCCCAAATTTTTGCCCAATCACTTAGCCTGTCCATGTCCTTTTGCAGATTTTGTGTGTCCTCCTCACTCATTGCTTTTTCTCCCATCTTTGTATTATCAGCAAACTTAGCTACGTTACACTCAGTCCCTTCTTCCAAGTCGTTCATATAGATTGTAAATAGTTGGGGTCCCAGCACCGATCCCTGCCGCACCCCAGTAGTTACTGGTTACCAACCAGAGAATGAACCATTTATCCCAACTCTCTGATCTATGTTCTCTGTTAGTTAGCCATTCCTCTATCCATGCTAATATATTATATGCGTGTGTATATGTGTGTATGTATATATATGTGTGTGTGTGTGTGTGTGTGTGTGTGTGTGCATGTATGTTGATGGAGGGTAAATGGAGTAAGGATATAGTTCAGCCATGATCTCATTCAATAGCGGAACAGGATCAAGGGGCTGAATGGTCTACCCCGGTCCTATATATGTATATATATATGGTCGAAGTATGTTAATCGAGCTTTTGGTATCAATGTTGCCAATGCATCATAGCTGGGTGGAAATTTTTCAGGTAACTCTTATCTGGGAATAAGGATTTTGTTTCCCCTGTTCCTCTCCCTCACTCAGACATTTCATGGCAGAAAGAAGTCGTGTTGGTAGGGTCATTCTTCTATCATCTTGGTTGCTCAATGGTGCATGGGCTCGGTGAGTTCACATAAAGAAAAAGATGAAAATATTTAAAAACTCAAATTAAGAAAAGAACCCAAGTTCTGAATGAACTCTGTCCTGAGTCACTGTTTTTGTTTAATTCTGCTAATTGTTAAATTTAAAGTGAATCTTGGGGTCCTTTACATGGTGGAAAACAGTGAAAGCTACTTGGAAATGAGTAAATATCGATTTGTGCAAAGTTATTGATGATTCCGTTTAAAATGATCAGGTTAATGATTAAAAAGAAAGATTTGCCTTTATATAGCGCCTTTCACGACCTCAGGATTTCCCAAAATGCTTTCATAGCCAATTGAAGAGTAGTCACTGTTGCAATGAAGGAAACGTGCACACAGGAATTTTAGGACGGGTGCGTTATGTGTTTGTTTGGGAAAAATACAGTTGGAAAATCTGCCCCAGCATCTTATACAGGATGGAATGGGGGAGGAAATGTACATTCACTGACTGAAATGGCATGTGTGGAATGCACGAACAGGAATAAAACATAGACAATCCTAGAATAATGAATCTCAAGCTTACCGACATTTACATTGATCCCTAGTGATATAAATCGTCTGAATGCCTTTAATGAAGGTATTGCATGAGTTGAGTTTGACAGAATTGTACCAACTATTCTAAGTGAAAATTCCCTGTGGGATATTATGGCTCAAGTCTTGTTGGGATCAAGGAAAATGCCATGTGTGGATTGCAATGGTATCGAATAATATATCTCAACTTGTTGGATTGATAGTCTACTCCACTCCTACATTACAGCAGTAACTACACGTCAAAAGTACTTCATTGGCTGTAAAGCACTTTGGGATATCCTGAGGTCATAGAAGATGCTATATAAATGCAAGTCTTTCTTTCATTTTAAGAATAATGGAGGATAATTCTCAGAGGTTCCAGCTCTGTCGGAGTACTGATTTAATTATGGTCAATACATGGAAGCTGATATGCTGCACAGTCTTTTCCAATCCTCTACATTTCCACGTTCCATGTATCTTTTCTTATTTCATTTCTGAGAACTTCCCCAATGCTCAATGCTGTGAGGCACAGGGCAAAATAAAAAGAGAGAAAATAAATTGCTATTGGGATAAAAAAAAGTTTATATTGAAATTAGAATTAAAGATAGTCCAATGATCTCTTGGAAATTTGCCTCAGTGTTCCTGGGAAGAATTCATTCAGCCTTCCTACTTCTAATTGTAATCCAGGGAAATAGAACAGACACTTCCTCCCACCCAGCATCCTGTAAGGACTCCATTCCATTCTCCCAGTTTCTCTGTCTCCATCGCATCTGCTCTGATGACGCCACCTTTCACACTAGTGCCTCTGACATGTCTTCCTTTTTCCTCAACCGAGGATTCTCCACCGCCATGGTTAACATGGCCCTCGACCGTACCTGTTCTATTTCCTGCACCTCTGCTCTCACCCCTTCCCCTCCCTCTCAGAACCATGACAGGGTTTCCCTTGTCCTCACCTTTCACTCCACCAGCCTCCACGTTCAACGGATCATCCTCCGCCATTTCCGCCACCTCCAGTGTGATCCCACCTTCCCCTCCCCTCCCCTCACAGCATTCCGAAGGGACCGCTCCCTCCGCAACATCTGGTCCATTCCGAAGTCAGCCCCAACACCCCGTCCCCTTCCCACAGCACCTTCCCGTGCAAACGCAGGAGATGCAACACCTGCCCTTTTACCTCCTCCCTTCCCACTATCCAGGGCCCAAAATACTCCCTCCAGGTGAAACAGCGATTTACTTGTACTTCTTTCAATTTAGTGTACACTGCTCACGATGTGGTCTCCTCTAAATTGGGGAGACCAAGCGTAGATTGGGTGACCGCTTTGCGGAGCACCTCCGTTCAGTCTGTAAGTGTGACCCAGAGCTTCCGGCTGCCTGTCAATTTAACCACTCCACTCCCATTCTGACCTCTCTGGCCTCGGTGTCCTACACTGTTCCAACGAAGTTCAATGCAAGCTCGAGGAACAGCACCTCATCTTTCGTTTAGGCACTTTACAGCCTTCTGGACTCAACATCGAGTTCAAAAACTTCAGAGCGTAACCGCTGCCAATCTTTGGTTCCCTTTCACCCCCCCACACCTGCACCCCCTCCTCAGAGCCTGTTTCTTTCTTTTTTTCTCCTTGTCTCTAATGGCAGTTGATCATTATCCCGCCTTTCACACCCTATTCAGAGGCCTAGCTCTGTCAAGCCCATGTGGTGGCTGGTGTGCAATGGCCACCACACATGAAAAAAAATCCATGCACAGGCATCTTCCACTCTTCATGATGTAGTTCGGATTCTTCATTCGAAACACCTGTGAACTCATCCTTTATTTGGTGTGGAAGCAAGTCATCCTTGTTTTGAGGGACTGCCTATGATGATGATGATTCACACCCTCTCTTGACTAATGTTTTCTAACTCCTGGCATTACCATTTGAATTTGGGCCACCATCCCTTTTGTTTCTCTAATCTCTCCTGTCTTCCAATCTATCACAGACCTTCCCTTTTGTTCCTTCTTCCCCTCCCCCTTTCAGTGCTTGTTAAGAATCTGTTCTTTCCGAACACTCTCCAGTTCTGACGAAGGGTCATTGACCCGAAACATTAACTCTGCTTCCTCTCCACAGATGCTGCCTGACTTGCTGAGGTTTCCAGCATTTTCTGTTTTTATTCCTAAAATAAAATTTATTGAGTAGGCCAAAGAATGAAAGATGTTATTTAATGTGAATAAATAGAAATACATGTTGGCACAGTAAACATAATATGGAGTCATGATGGATGAATATTAGTAGCAAAGGTGGAAAAGGAATAGAATCTGAATGTAATTTTTTATTACATTCTTTATTAAGACTAGAATTTCCACTTCATTCCGGGTGGTTTTCTCGGCGGTGCAGCTCGTTTTCGGAGGAAAACCACCTGGCAAAAATTTCCACTCCATTTCTCAAAGAATTCCGCCAGTGTTTTCGAAATACCGCTGGGAGCGGATCGCCGGCGTGCACTACCAAAAAAATGCGACCGCCCAAGTTTGGGCTCAGTGGTGATCCATAGGTAAGATCGAAAAATGGTGTATTCGATCCACTTTGAAAATGCATCTACAACTATGAGGAACATTTTGCACATGAATGGGCCCGCATAGTCTACGTGCACCCGCGACCACCGTTTAGTAGGCCAGGGCCAGGTGCCCAGTGGAGCCTCCCTGGGGGCTTTGCTGAGCTGGGCACAAATGGTGCACCTTCGAACGCAGAGCTGCAAGTCCGCGTCAATGCCAGGCCACCAGATGTGGGATCTGGCTATGGCCTTCATGAGAACGATCCCCGGGTGCTCGCGGTGGAGCTCCCGGACAATGCCTCTCTGCCTCGCAGAGGCATGACTACTCGGCTGCCCCACATCAGGCAGTCTGCTTGTAGTGATAGCTCATGCATGCGCCTGTGAAAGGGTTTTAATTTCTCGGGGCAGGCATCGCGAGCCTCTGCCCAGTCACCGGTTAGGACACATCTTTTTACTAAGGATAACGTGGGGTCGCTGGCCGTCCAGGCTCTGATTTGGCGAGCCGTCATGGGCGAACCTGTGGACTCAAAGGCATTGATTGCCATGACTATCTCACAGTCCTGTTCGTCAGACCCTTCCGTGGTCGCCAGGGGTAGCCTGCTGAGCGCGTCGGCACAGTTGTCTGTGCCAGGTCTGTGCCTTATGGAATAGTCGTAGGATGCCAGCATGAGTGCCCACCGTTGAATTTGCGCCAAGGCGCTGGCGTTTATTGCCTTGCTCTCAGATAGGAGGGACATGAGGGGCTTGTGGTCAGTTTCTAACGCGAACTTGGCCCTGAAAAGGTATTGGTACATCTTTTTGACACTGTACACGCATGCGAGCGCCTCCTTCTCTACCATTCCATACCCGCGCTCCGCCCGCGAAAGTGACCTGGAGGTATAAGCTATGGGATGTAATTTGCCCGCACTATTGACATGTTGCAAAACGCACCCGACCCCATACGCTGACACATCGCATGTGAGAACTAGCTTTTTACCTGGATCAAAGAAAGTCAAAACACTGTTGGAACACAGAAGGTTGCGTGCCTTATTGAAGGCGCGTTCCTGGGCGTCCCCCCAAAACCAATCGCACCCCTTCCTGAGTAGCACATGGAGAGGCTCCAGCAGCGTGCTTAAGTTCTGCATAAAGTTTCCAAAGTAATTGAGTAGCCCGAGAAAGGAGCGCAGTTCTGAGACATTCCGGGGCCTGGGTGCCAGGCGAATTGCTTCTGTTTTGGACTCTGTTGGGCAGATTCCATCAGCGGCAATCCTTCTGCCCAAAAATTCAACCTCGGGTGCGAGAAACAGGCACTTGGATTTCTTGACTCGTAGGCCTACCCGATCCAACCGTTTTAGTACTTCCTCCAAATTACGGAGATGGGAGTCGGTGTCCCTGCCCGTGATAAGTATGTCGTCTTGAAATACAACCGTCCCCAGGATGGACTTGAGCAGACTCTCCATGTTGCGCTGGAATATGGCAGCTGCCGACCTGATGCCGAATGGGCATCGATTGTACATGAAAAGGCTTCGATGTGTGTTGATGGTGGTGAGTAGCTTGGATTCCTCGGTCAATTCTTGCATCATATACGCAGATGTGAGGTCTAGTTTCGAGAAAAGTTTACCTTCAGCCAATGTGGCAAATAAGTCCTCCTCTCTGGGCAGTGGGTACTGGTCCTGTAGGGAGACTCTGTTTATGGTAGATTTGTCGTCCCCACAGATTCGTACGGATCCATCAGGCTTCATGACTGGGACGATGGGACTTGCCCAGTCGCTAAATCCCACAGGTGATATAATGCCTTCCCGCAGAAGCCTATCTAGTTCGTGTTCAATCTTTTCCCTCATCACATAGGGTACAGCTCTGGCCTTGTGATGGACCGGTCTAGCATCCTGTGTGATGTGGATTTTGACTTTGGCTCCTTTGAAAGTGCCCACACCTGGCTGAAAGAGATGTTCAAATCGCGTTATAACTGTTGAGCAGGAGGTCCGTTCCTCTAATGACATGGCATGGACATCATCCCATTTCCAGTTTAGATTTGCCAGCCAGCTTCTCCCCAGCAGTGCTGGGGGGTCTCCGGGAACAATCCACAGGGGAAGTCGGTTCACTGTCCCTTTGTGTGTGACAGAGAGCATGGCGCTGCCGAGGACTGATACGATTTCTTTGGTATAGGTCCTTAGTTTGGTGTCGACCCTTGTTAGTTTTAGTCTGTCTCTTTTATGCGGCCACAGTTGTTCAAATTGTTGAGTGCCCATGAGAGATTGACTCGCTCCCGTATCCAGCTCCATGTTGACAGGTATCCCATTGAGTAGGACCCTCATCATTATAGGAGGCATCCTGTTGTAGGAGCAGCGGCCATTGATTGTGTTGACCCCCTGTACATCGGTGTCCCGGGTATTGTCGCCTCCGTCTTCTGGTCCACTTTCCGACCCATCCGATTCGTATCCCAGCCAAACTGCCATTTTTTTGCGCATGCGGGCCAAATGCCCTGTATTTTCACAATTTCTGCAAACAGCCTGCTGAAATCGACATCCCCTTGATGAGTTCCCACCCCCACACCTCCAGCACAGACCTGTTCCATTGTTCAAAGTGTTCCCAAAGAATGAGCTGCGTCTGGCTGATCTCTCTTGAGCTTCTCTCAGTTTGTAATTGATTGCTCGCATTGTGGGTTGATGAGGTGTGAACAGCCGTTCCTGTGGCCCTTGATGGCTTCTGCCTGCTGTCGAGAGCCTGTTCTCCCGGTTTTGTCTGTGTGTGGAGGTAGCAGCTTGTTTAGTACTGTGAACTTCTTGTTCCGATATTTCATTAGTTGTCGTACCTGCATTGTAAATCAACCTCGTTTCTTCTTCCCATACCAAGAATGTCTGTGCAACCAGAGCTGCTGCCTCTAAGGTCAGGTTCTTGGTCTCTATGAGCTTTCGGAATATGCCTGCGTGGCCTATTCGTTCAATGAAAAAGTCTCTCAGCATTTCTCTCCTCAGTTCATTGGAGAACTCAAATAAACTAGCCAACCTTCGAAGTTCCGCCACGAAGTCAGGTATGCTCTGGCCCACACAGCGTCTGTAGTTGTAGAACCTGTGTCTGGCCATGTGTAGGCTGCTCGCTGGCTTCAGGTGGTCTCTCAACAATGTGCTCAATTCTTCAAACGACTTGCTTGCTGGTTTCTCGGGTGCCAGCAGATCCTTCATTAAAGCGTATGTTTTCGAGCCACAGCTGGTCAAGAGATGGGCTCTTCTCTTGTCTGCCTTATTGTCGCCTAACCAGTCTTTGGTTACAAAGCTTTGCTGGAGCCTTTCTATAAAGTCCTCCAAATTGTCTCCCGCATTGTACTTTTCATCTGATCCGTTGTTCGCCATTCTGTGGATTCTGTAATCCCGTTACTCGTCGCCACTGTAAAGTCCTGTCCCCTCAGTACAGATTCACACGAGGCATGTAGTGAAGTCAAGGTCACTCTGGACCGGCACCTTTATTTCACAGCTCTGGAATGCTGCACTTGCCTGAGACCTGACCTTATATACCTGTCTCTTGCAAGTGCACCCCTGGTGGTAAGGTATGCTGGTGGTTACAGGTCATATCTTATTACAGTCATGTATAGCATGTTAGGATACAGTTATATATAATAATGTAAGATACATGACACAGTCCCACCCTCCAACCAATTTGATTAGTTCGAACAGCCTTCAATCCCACTGTCCTGCTGATCTGATTGGCTTTGACAATCCATATCATCTCATTGATTGATACTGACAACCTTTGCTGCTTATTAAGAAAAGTTGATTTTTTTTCTCCTTGTGAAAAGCTGACACATGGGTTAAAATGCTGACAGTTGACATGTATGGTTCACTGCTGTGGCAGACATGCTTTTTGGCTTCAGGCTTCTTGAGTCGCGGCCATTTTACGTGAAATTTATTTTGGTTAAAAAAAGCAAAAAATATTTGGCACAAGCTTAGGCAGAGCCAGACGAGCCTGCATGTGTTTCAATTTGACGATTTAATTTGCAAGCCTCATACTGTAAGAGTGGATATTGGTTCTTATTACTGGCCTAATTGGGTAGATCCTTAATAACCACGAAAAAAAAAAAGATTTTATTCGGAATTGTGCTGAAGTTTAAGGCGGAGTGAATGATGGGGATTATGCAAAGAATCAGATAAGAAAATCCAATGGATCCATCACCTCTCCTACAAATAATGTTACTAATTCGACTTACTTGCCTTCTGGGTGTGGAAGAGTCAACTATGCTTCCTGTTCGAAATCTTCCTGTAGGTCTACATTTTTAGAAATAAAAATGTCTCTTCATGTTAAACATATCTGCAATATGTCGCATTTGTGTAGATAAAATTAAATTGCGAATAAGGCTCTGTCTTGAGATTCAGTACACCAGTGGGGGGGAGGGGTACGTTTTATTACTTAAACAGCTATGTGCTTTTCTATAATTGAATTTAGCAGAGAGTATAAGTTGCCTTGGATATGGTGGATTTCAGCTTACATGGCAGTGGTAGGTGCATACTTTGAGGAGCTTGTATAATTCTGAATAGTTTCATTGTTACACACATTGAAGATTGATGGAGCTGGAGTCATTACTTGGAGAAGGGTCAAAAGTCTCATTTGGCATTCGGGATGGGGAGGGTTGGGTAATGTGTGGTCTCAGATGGCGTCTATGTAGGCAACAGAGAGCTGGGACCTCCCTGAACATTTTTTTTGCCCCGGGTTTTCCTTAATGGTGTCATTCGGGGGGGGCGGTCAGTGTTGAATGGTCGTAGAAAGACAGCGACAACTCTTGGGGCCAAAATTAGTCAGTTACTCACATTTTATTAAAATATGGCTGTCATCAGTCAATTCCTTATACTAGTTTACTTGGCAGAGCAGACAAATTTATATTTGCAGAAATATCACCAACTTTCTCCATTCCTCTCCTGTCACGTTGTGAGGTAGTCACCAGATTTCTGATATCACACCCAAGTGGAGATTCTTCAATTGCAGTCATGTCATCAGAGCCTTTGATTATGGAGGGAATCTCGTTGTCTAGCATGGATAATTGGATAACAGTTGGGAACAGGGACCCTGGTTGATTTTTCATCTCTTAATGTTAGAGGCACTGAGGTTAATTGAACCATCACAACCCTGCTTCCCCAGCTGATATCAGCTCACTGGACAAAGACTAGGGATCGGATTTTTGAGAGCTTTGCGACTGGGTTTTCACTGCGATTTGACCCACCACAGCAAAAACCCGGATGCAAAGCCTGGGCGGGATCCTCGTTTACCTGTTTGTGGCGGCGCTTCCAAGTACCACCGGGGAGAGGTGCGTTGACGTGCAACGATGCGGATTGCGTTTGCGACCGACTTTCGGCACTCTCCCAACCCATACGCTGTGCCCAGAGTAATGCAGCCCTGCCAGCAGCGGTAAATATGAAAACCTGCAAAAAAGTTAAGTTAAAGTTTTTATTTTTTAATTTTTTTGCAGTGATTACTTAGTTAAGGGTCTTGTAAATGACTTTGGAATGCTTTTGAAATGTTTTGGGGATTTTTTTTTTCCCCCTCCCAAGGTCTCTCTCGCAGTGCAAACGATTCTGGACTAAAGTTGCCGAAACTCGCGTTTGCACCGTGAATGCTTGTGCAATGCCTCCCTTACTGATGCAACTCTGGCGCAGACGTAAAGGCCAAAAGTTCGGCCTAAAAATAGTAGTGCAGCATTAGTATTGCTACCGTTTTCGCCGAAAAACCCCGAAAGTCGAACATCCGGCATTTGGAGTTGAACCTGATTTGTATGATTTAGTGTTACACCCAGAAAGCCATTGGGAAGCAACCAATATAAGAATTTGAGAAATTGAGAAATTAGAGTGAACTTTCCACTCCCGACAGCTCAGTGGAACCTGGGAGCAATTAGGCTTCAATTTTCCCTAGAGCTGTTTTTTGACGTATTTGAAGAGTTACACCTGTTTTTTTTGGGCCCAAGTATGCCAAAAAAAATCATCCAATTTTCCCGTTTGAATTCTTCATTTTGGCGCCGTTTAGCCTGTTACTTAGTTTTGGGGGTGGAGCCCAAGATCTGCGCCAAAAAGATCAGGTTGCCACGGTAACCAGGGACACAATGCGGGCTGAGGCTGGAAAGTGAAACATACAGCCAGCTCACAGCAACCTGCACAAGCATATTAAAATACATTAGAAACATAGAAATTTACAGCGCTGAAGCAGGCCATTTCGGCCCATCGTGTCCATGCCGGTTGACAAAGAGCCGCACGGCCCTTGGTCAGCAGCCCTAAAGGTTACATATAAACCTGTGAACAATGACAGAAAGGCACAGAGCACCCAGCCCAACCAGTCTGCCTCACACAACTGCGACACCCCTTATACTAAAACATTCTACACTCCACCCCAACCAGAGCCTTGAGAGGCAAAAACCAGATTAAAAACCCAGGCCAAATTAGGGGGAAAAAATATGGGAATTAGCTCCAGGCATTGGGGAATAAGCTCCAACAACAGAGGAATTAATTCTAGAATAAGATGAATTAACTTCAGAAAGAAGGGAATTAGCTCCAGAAACAGAGGATTTAGCTCCAGAAATAGGGAAGTACAAGCTCCCGAAATTAGGCAATTAAGAGCTCCAGAAACAAGGGCATTATAAACAAAGTAATTTGGAGCAAAAGGAGCCAGAGATTTAATATAGCAACTTACCAAGCACATTAAACATTGCAGCAATTTACCTCCATTAAATTATTAAAGTGTAATGATAAAAGTCTATCTCCCCTTCCCTCTCCCGGTCCTGGTCCCTGCTCCTATCCCAGGCCGAACGGCCTCCTCCCTCCTGATCCCTGCTCCTATCCCAGGCCGAACGGCCTCCTCCCCGCCGCGCCCCACCCCCCTCCCCCCACTCTCTCTCACCTCTCTGCTGCTGCTGTCCGGGCCCTGGAACTGCATCTGCTGCGCTGATTTACTTAACTGCACCGATTTTCTTAACTCACCAGAAGGTTTTTCCACAGCGGCCACATATGCTGTCCTAAGAAGAATTGGAGTAAATCGGAGCTGGCCAAACTTGCTGAAATGGCCAGAATTGGCGCAGGAGGCAGGTTATGCTGCCTATGACACAAAAAAAACTAACCTAAAAAAATCGTAACTAACTGAGTTACACTGGTGCACATTGATTGGGAAAACGTGTATTTTTTAACTTAGGCCAAAAAAACGGTGCAAATCACTGGGGAAAATATAAATGTAGAGGTTGTGGGGTTTTCTGTGATGAACCTCATTACACATTCATAAGGTGCTCCACATGCAGATTTGGGCAGGAGCTTGTTGATGGAATGGAGTGGGGCACTGCAGCTCTGGGGCCTCGTTTGTTCTCAGTATATGGAGATGATTTGGATTTGTAGGGAACACAAATCTCAAAGTTTGCTGATGACAGAAGTAGACGGTTTGGCAAACAGTGAAGGGCGTCAACTTCTCCAGGAAGTCATAGCGACGGGTTAGCAGAATTGGCAGACATAATTTAATCTCGATAAGGTAATACACTCAATGGCAGGACGCTGAAGGATGTAGATCAACAGGGGGACTAGGGGTTTAAATTGCCTGGAAGTAAAAAATTAGAAAACGGCCAATAAAATTTGGGTTTTTTGAATAAGGCCATAGAACACAGAGTAAATAGTGATGAAAAATATATACAAACATTGGTCAGACCGAAGTCAGAGTACTGTGTGCATTTTTGGGCACTCCATTATAGAAAGGATTACACAGAATTACATAGAATTTATAGCACAGAAACAGACCATTCACCTTACTTCATCTCACCCAGTCAACATCTCCTTCTATTCCTTGCTCCCTCATGTGTTTATTTAGCTTCCCCTTAAATGCATCTATGCTATTCGCCTCAACCACTCCATGTGGTAGCTGTCATGTATGTAATCTTCATGTATCTGTAACCTTCATGTAACAACACTGTACACTGTATACACCTAAGAAATGCACACCTTGACCACAGGGGGTGAACTTGTGGGAGACACTCCTCACCTGGTCATCCAGGTATATAAAGGGAGGTCCCACGCAGGGTCATCACTTCTTGGTCCTGTGAATAAAGGTATAGGTCACAGAGTGACCTTGTCTCCAGTATGTGCCTCGTGTTGATTTACAGTAGAGTGTAAGGACACAAAATTTGGCGACGAGAAACGGGAATCAACGACTCACGAGAATGGCCACCGGTAGCACAGATGAACGGTACTGTGTTGGTGAGGACTGGGACGATTTCGTTGAGAGGCGCCAGCAGAGCTTTGTCACGAAGGACTGGCTGGGAGATGCAGCGGCTGACAAGCGAAGGGTGCATCTACTGACCAGCTGTGGACCTAAGACGTACGCGCTGATGAAAGACCTGCTCACACCCGAGAAGCCGGCGGACAAGACCTTTGAGGAGCTCAGCAAACTGATCGGTGAGCACCTCAAACCGGCGAGCAGTATACACATGGCCCGACACCGATTCTATACACACCGACGTTGGGAAGGGCAGAGCATACCGGACTTTGTTGCAGACCTTTGGCACTTGGCCAGCCTCTGTAAGTTCACAGACACTTGCATGGGGGAGATGTTATGGGATTTCTTCATTGAGGGCATTGGTCATGCTGGGATTTTTAGGAAGCTAATTGAGACCAAGGACTTGACCTTGGAAGCAGCGGCGTTGATGGCTCAAACGTTCATGGTGGGGGAGGAGGAAACCAAGATCATATACGCGCGCAACTCTGCTGCCAACATGGTGATGGAGCAGGGAGTTAACATGGCAAACGCGACTCAGAACCCCGCAGGCAGGCAAGGACAATTCGACACCACCCAGGCAGTAACAGGCTCTAGGGTGGGTCCTCAACACAGACAATGGCAGGTTGAATGGACATTTACACCATCACAAGGGACAATACGTTCTGGGATGGGGCCATTGACACCCACTAACAGAGTGCTCAAGAGTAATCAAAGAGGCAATCAGAGAGGAATGTCTGGTAACAGCTCTTTTGTTCACAACAATCTCAGCTCATGCTGGAGGTGCGGGGGCAGACATGCTGCGAAAACCTGCAGGTTTCAACAATTTATCTGCAGAAATTGTAACTTCAGTGGACATTTAGCCAGAATGTGCAGGAAGCCCGCAGCAAGGCTGGTTTACGAAATGGATAAACCACAAAAGAGGTCTGCAAGGCAGGGTTATGCTTGGGACACAGCAATGGATGCTGAAGTTCAGTGGGTTCAGATAGCAAACATCCACAGCTCATACACAAAGATGCCACCTATGATGATGAGAGTACTGTTCAATGGCCTCCCGGTACGCATGGAGCTGGACACAGGAGCCAGCCAGTCACTTATGAGTGTCCAACAATTCAAGAAACTATGGCCACTCAGAGCTAGCAGACCCAAACTTGAACGCATTGACATGCAATTACGGACGTACACCAAAGAGATCATCCCAGTGCTAGGCAGTGCAATGTTGGTGGTCACACATAGTGGATCAGAGAACCGGCTGCCACTCTGGATTGTCCCGGGAAATGGTCCTGCGCTTTTGGGGAGGAGCTGGCTAGCCGAGATGAACTGGAAATGGGGGGATGTGCACTCTATTTCATCTGTGGAGCGAAGTTCATGCTCACAGGTCCTACAAAAATTTGAGTCACTATTTCAACCTGGTGTCGGGACTTTCAAAGATACCAAAGTAGTGATACGCATCACCCCAGACGCCAGACCAGTGCACCATAAAGCCAGAGCTGTGCTGTATGTGATGCGGGAGAAAAATGAGAGTGAGTTGGACAGGTTGCTAAGAGAGGGCATAATTTTGGCAGTTGAATTCAGCGACTGGGCAAGCCCCATCGTCCCTGTCCAAAAAAACGGATGGCTCGTTCAGGATCTGTGGCGACTACAAGGCCACCATCAACCGAGTGTCTCTACAAAACCAATACCCGCTTCCGAGAGTGGAGGATCTTTTTGCCATGCTGGCAGGCAGCAAGCTGTTCACCAAGTTGGACCTCACTTCGACCTACGTGACCCAAGAACTGGCCGAAGAATCCAAGCTACTGACCACCATCACCACACACAAGGGGCTGTTTGTCTACAACAGGTGTCCGTTTGGCATTCGTCAGCAGCCGCTATCTTTCAAAGGAACATGGAAAGCTTGCTCAAATCCATCCCTGGAACAATCGTATTTCAGGACGACATCCTTATCACGGGTCGAGACACCGAGGAACACCTCTACAACCTGGAGGAGGTGCTACGCCGAATGGACCTGGTAGGCCTGCGACTAAAGAAGTCCAAGTGTGTGTTTTTGGCCCCAGAGGTCGAGTTTTTGGGCAGGAGGGTTGCCGCAGACGGGATCCGGCCTACCGAATCCAAAACGGAGGCAATCCGTCGCGCAGTCAGGCCCGGCAACACATCGGAGTTGCGTTCATTTCTGGGACTATTGAACTATTTCGGGAACTTTCTGCCGAACTTAAGCACATTGTTGGAGCCGCTACACGTGCTCCTGCATAAGGGTTGCGATTGGTTTTGGGGGCACTGTCAGGAATGGGCTTTCAATCGGGCACGGAACCTGCTTTGTTCTAATAAGCTGTTGACCCTGTACAACCCCTGTAAGAAATTGGTTTTGATATGCGATGCATCATCCTATGAGGTTGGGTGTGTGTTGCAGCAAAGTAATGATGAGGGCCAACTCCAACCTGTGGCTTATGCTTCCAGGTCGCTCTCCCAAACAGAAAGGGGATATGGAATGGTTGAAAAGGAAGCACTCGCATGTGTCTACGGGGTGAAAAAGATGCACCTGTATCTTTTTGGCAGAAGGTTTGAGTTAGAAACGGATCACAAACCGTTAACATCCCTGTTGGCCGACAGCAAAGCTGTCAATGCCAATGCGTCAGCTCGCATACAGCGATGGGCTCTCACACTGGCTGCATATGACTACACCATACGGCACCGGCCAGGCACCGAAAATTGCGCTGACGTGCTCAGCAGGCTTCCAATGGTAACCACTGAGGGGGCAGCGGAGCAAAGCGCTGAGATGGTCATGGCTGATGATGCTTTTGACAGCGCAGGCTCCCCCATCACAGCCCACCAGATCAAAACCTGGACAAACAGAGATCCTCTCCTATCCTTGATTAAGAAATGTGTCCTGACTGGGGATTGGGCGCCCGCATGCCCTGAAGAGGTCAGACCGTTTCACAGACGGATGGATGAGCTCTCCATCCAAGCCGACTGCCTACTATGGGGCAGCCGGGTCGTCATGCCCCAGAAGGGAAGGAAAGCATTCATCAGGGAACTCCACAACGAGTACCCAGGCATTGTGCTAATGAAGGCCATTGCCCGGTCACATGTATGGTGGCCGGGAATAAATGCAGACCTGGAACACTGTGTTCGCAGGTGCACAACATGTGCCCAGATGGGCAATGCCCCCAAGGAGGCCCCACTCAGCCCGTGGCCCTGGCCCACCAAGCCATGGTCACGTATTCACGTAGACTACGCGGGCCCGTTCATGGGGAAAATGTTCCTCATTGTTGTTGATGCGTACTCGAAATGATCGAGTGCATCATATTGAATTCGTGCACGACATCCACCACAGTGGAAAGTCTGCGTGCGGTCTTTGCGACCCACGGCTTGCTGGACATCCTGGTTAGCGACAACGGCCTGTGCTTCACTAGCTATGAATTCCAGGAGTTCATGTCGGGTAATGGTATCAAACATGTCAGGACAGCACCATTCAAGCCGGCTTCCAATGGCCAGGCGGAACGTGCGGTCCAAATCATAAAACAAGGCATGCTCCGGATTCAAGGACCCTCCCTTCAATGCCGCCTGCTGGCCTACAGGTCCCAACCGCATTCGCTCACGGGCGTCCCGCCAGCGGAACTACTCATGAAATGCACACTTAAAACTCAGCTATCCCTCATTCACCCAGTCCTGTCAGACATTGTTGAGGGCAAGAGCCAGTCCCAAAATGAGTGCCATGACCGTAACTCAAAGGGGAGATGTATAGAAACATAGAAACATAGAAAAATAGGTGCAGGAGTAGGCCATTCGGCCCTTCGAGCCTGCACTGCCATTCAATAAGATCATGGCTGATCATTCCTTCAGTACCCCTTTCCTGCTTTCTCTCCATACCCCTTGATCCCCTTAAACGTAAGAGCCATATCTAACTCCCTCTTGAATATATTCAGTGAACTGGCATCAACAACTCTGCAGCAGGGAATTCCACAGGTTAACAACTCTCTGAGTGAGGAAGTTTCACCTCATCTCAGTCCTAAATGCCCTACCCCTTATCCTAAGACTATGTCCCCTGGTTCTGGACTTCCTTAACATCGGGAACATTCTTCCCGCATCTAACCTGTCCAGTCCCGTCAGAATCTTATTTGTTTCTCTGAGATCCCCTCTCATCCTTCTAAACTCCAGTGAATAAAGGCCCAGTTGATCCAGTCTCTCCTCATATGACAGCCCAGCCATCCCTGGAATCAGTCTGGTGAACCTTCGCTGCACTCCCTCAATAGCAAGAACATCCTTCCTCAGATTTAGGAGACCAAAACTGAGCACAATATTCCAGGTGAGGCCTCACTAAGGCCCTGTACAACTTCAGTAAGGCCTCCCTGCTTCTATATTCAAATCCCCTAGCTATGAAGGCCAACATACCATTTGCCTTCTTCACCGCCTGCTGTACCTGCGTGCCCACTTTCAGTGACTGATGAACCATGACACCCAGGTCTCGTTGCACCTCCCCTTTTCCTAGTCTGCTGCCATTCAGATAATATTCTGCCTTTGTGTTTTTACCCCCAAAATGGATAACCTCACATTTATCCACATTATACTGCATCTGCCATGCATTTGCCCACTCACCTAACCTGTCAAAGTCACCCTGCAGCCTCTTCGCATCCTCCTCACAGCTCACACCACCACCCAGTTTAGTGTCATCTGCAAACTTGGAGATATTACACTCTATTCCTTCATCCAAATCGTTAATGTATATTGGAAAGAGCTGGGGTCCCAGCACTGAGCCCTGCGGCACTCCACTAGTCACTGCCTGCCATTCTGAAAAGGACCCATTTATCCCGACTCTCTGATTCCTGTCTGCCAACCAGTTCCTTATCCCCGTCAGTATATTACCCCCAATACCATGCGCTTTGACTTTGCACACCAATCTCTTGTGCGGTACCTTGTCAAAAGCCTTCTGAAAGTCCAAATACACCACATCCACTGGTTCTCCCTTGTCCACTCTGCTAGTTTCATCTTCAAAAAATTCCAGAAGATTCGACAAGCGTGATTTCCCTTTCATAAATCCATGCTGACTTGATCCGATCCTGTCACCGCTTTCCAAATGCGCTGCTATTTCATCCTTCATGATCGATTCCAACATTTTTCCCACTATTGATGTCAAGCTAACCGGTCTATAATTACCTGTTTTCTCTCTCCCTCCTTTTTTAAAAAGTAGTGTTACATTAACTACCCTCCAGTCCATGGGAACTGATCCAGAGTCGATAGACTGTTGGAAAATGATCACCAATGCATCCACTATTTCTCGGGCCATTTCCTTGAGCACTCTGGGATGCAGAATATCAGGCCCCAGGGATTTATCGGCCTTCAATCCTATCAATTTCCCTCACACAATTTCCCGCCTAATAAGGATATCCTTCAGTTCCCCCTTCTCACTAGACCCTCAGTCCCCTAGTACTTTCGGAAGGTTATTCGTATCTTCCTTCATGAAGACAGAACCGAAGTATTGGTTCAATTGGTCTGCCATTTCTTTGATCCCCATTATAATTTCACCTAAATCCGACTGCAAGGGACCTACGTTTGTCTTTACTAATCTTTTTCTCTTCACATATTTTTAGAAGCTGTTGCAGTCAGTTTTTATATTCCCTGCAAGCTTCCGCTCGTACTCTATTTTCCCCCTCTTAATTAAACCTTCCGTCCTCCTCTGTTGAATTCTAAATTTCTCCCAGTCCTCAGGTTTGTTGCTTTTTCTAGTCAATTTACATGCCTCTTCCTTGGCTTTAACACTATCCTTAATTTCCTTTGTTAGCCATGGTTGAGCCACCTTCCCAGTTTTATTTTTACTCCAGACAGGGATGTACATTTGCTGAAGTTCATCCATGTGATCTTTAAATGTTTGCCATTGCTTATCCACCGTCAACCCTTTTAGTATCGTTTGCCAGTCTATTCTAGCCAATTCACGCCTCATACCGTCGAAGTTACCTTTCCTTAAGTTCAGGACCCTAGTTTCTGAATTAACTTTGTCACTCTCCATCTTAATAAGGAAATCTACCATATTACCCAAGGGACCTCGCACAACAAGATTGCTAATTAGTCCCTTCTCATTACACAATACCCAGTCTAGGATGGCCAGCTCCCTGGTTGGTTCCTCGACATATTGGTCTAGAAAACCATCCCTAATACACTCCAGGAAATCCTCCTCCACCGCATTGCTACCAGTTTGGTTAGCCCAATCAATGTGTAGATTAAAGTCGCCCATGATTACTGCTATACCTTTATTGCACACATCCCTTATTTCTTGCTTGATGCTGTCCCCAACCTCACTACTACTATTTGGTGGTCTATATACAACACCCACTAGCGTTTTCTGCCCTTTGGTATTCCGCAGCTCCACCCATACCGATTCCACATTTTACAATTGCATTGATTTCATCTTTAACCAGCAACGCCACCCTGCCTCCTTTTCCTTTCTGTCTATCCTTCCTAAATGCTGAATACCCTTGGATGTTGAGTTCCTAGCCTTGGTCCCCCTGGAGCAATGTCTCTGTGATGCCAATCACATCATATTCGTTAACTGCTATCTGTGCAGTTAATTCATCCACCTTATTCTGAATACTCCTCGCATTGAGGCACAATTCAGGCTTGTTTTTTTAACACACTTTGCCCCTTTAGAATTTTGCTGTAATGTGGCCCTTATTGTTTTTTGCCTTGGGTTTCTCTGCCCTCCACTTTTACTATTCTCCTTTCTATATTTTGCTTCTGCCTCCTTTTTATTTCCCTTTGTTTCCCTGCATAGTTTCCCATCCCCTTGCCATATTAGTTTAATTCCTCTCCAACAGCACTAGCAAACACTCCCCCTTGGATATTGGTTCCAGTCCTGCCCAGGTGCAGACTGTCCGGTTTGTACTGGTTCCACCTCCCCCAGAACCGGTTCCAATGTTCTAGGAATTTGAATCCCTCCCTTCTGCACCACTCCTCAAGCCACGTATTCATCTAAGCTATCCTGCGATTCCTACTCTGACTAGCACATGGCACTGATAGCAATCCTGAGATTACTACTTTTGAGGTCCTACTTTTTAATTTAGCTCCTAGCTCCCTAAATTCGCCTCGTAGACCTCATCCCGTTTTTTACCTATGTCATTGGTACCCATATGCACCACGACAACTGGCTGTTCACCCTCGATGACCCTGTATTTGTTCTTAACCACGCTTTGGGCCCAAGTGGCTTGAGCGTACTGTAAGTGGTAAAGAGGGGAATAGGGTCATAGTGGTCAGACTTAACAATGGACAGATATGCCGCAAGCATCTGGACCAAGTAAAAAAAAGGTTCAGCATGGACACTGAGGAAAATCATGAGATGCTGCCCACACCACTGCCAGTGAACGAGCAACAAGAACCTTCAGCAGCATGCACAGTCCCTATGGCCAGCCCGGACGAGCCGGAATCACCACAGGTGACAAAGACGCATGCCAAGGCTCAACAACCAGAGCCCCAACTGCGGCGCTCCACGAGAGAGCGTCGACCGCCTGAAAGACTCAATCTTTGACCCAAAGTCGTTGGGGGGGAGATGATGTCACGTATGTAACCTTCATGTAACTGTAACCTTCATGTAACAACACTGTACACTGTATACACCTAAGAAATGCACACATTGACTGCAGGGGGTGAACTTGTGGGAGACACTCCTCACCTGGTCATCCAGGTATATAAAGGGAAGTCCCACGCAGGGTCATCACTTCTTGGTCCTGTGAATAAAGGGACAACTCACAGAGTGACCTTGTCTCCAGTATGTGCCTCGTGTTGATTTACAGTAGTGTGCAAGGACACAACAGTAGCGAGTTTTAGATTCTCATCATAATAAAGCCATATAGTGTAGATTCACCAGGATGATGCCAGTGATGGGAAACTATAATTATCAGGAGAGACTTGAGATAGCGGGACTATTTCCAATAGAACAGAGAAGGCCAAGAAGAGACTCCGTAGATATTTTTAAAAGTATGAAAGGTTTTGATAGTGAATAGGGAAAGACTATGGGCTAGACTTTGCGGCCAGGTTTTCACTGCGATTTCACCCTCTGTGGTGAAAACCCGGTCAGCAGGATCTTTGGGCACCTTTTTGCGGCGGTGCTTCCATGTACTGCTGGAGAGAGGTGCACCGACGTGAAACGCCATGCAACGCCATGGAATACATTACCGTCATACTTTCGGGACACTCCACCACGCCCAGAATACCGACAGGTCAAACCTTTCGGTGTAGCCCTGCCAGCAGCGTAAGTATAAAGACCTGCAAAAAAGGTAAGTTAAAATTTGTATTTTTAAATTATTTTTCAGCGATTTAGAAGGTAAGGGTTTTGTGAATGTTTTGTGAATGTTATTTGCAATTTACCCACCGCCCCCCCCTCCCCCCACCCAACCCTCAAAGCCTCTCTCGCAGCGCTACTGGCCTCGGGCCAGAGTTGCCGAAATTCGCAGTTTGCACCGCAAATCCTCGTGCAACGCCGACTCTACCGACGGCGCAGATGTAAAGGCCAAAATTTAGGCCTAAAAACGGTAGCACAGCGAAAACAGTCATTTTGGCATAAAACTACTGTTTTCGCGACAACCGAAATTCTAGCCTTATGGGTGAGAAATTTGATTTACGCCCCAAAATGGGCATTGAGTCAGTTGAGTGACTGCTCCCTGCTGGCCTGAGGCTTGAGGCCCAAACCAAATTCAGCTTTGGACCTCATTTGAGTGCCATTGGCTAGCTGCGATCTTGCCTTCAGCAACATACACCGAAATTTCCTAAAAAAACAGCATTTGACGTAAAACAAGCAGAAATCAGTGTAAGCAACCGGGGCACGAGGACAGCGCTGAACATAGGCCACCGATCTTCTTCAAGCCCCTCTTTATCTTATTGATGCTATAAAAGTTCAAATTTGAAGCCATCAAACCATAATTGATGCACATTAAGCACAGCATGTTTAAGAAATGCAATTCTGGAAGCTTTTCTCTTTTTATTGTAGCAGATTCAGATTCGATAAAAAGTCGTCCAAAGATGCAGAGACCACAGTGCCAGTCTCAGTGAGGGGTTTGTTTGGGTTGGACGGTCTGCTTTTTTGAGTGAGGTGGCCAGAAAGTTATAAAAATGCATACCAGACATCAGAAAGTCGCGCATTTAAAACAGAAGTCCATTTTTTCATTGCTTTTGTGCCTTTGATGTAACGGAGGACGTCACTGACTTTTCCTTCACAGCAAACAGCAGAACTCAACCTCAAGCCCTTGCCTGACCCCTGTCTGAATTTGGAAGAAGTTGAAAACACCACCTACAAACACTTTCATCCTATTAGCCTGGGTTATATTTGGACCCAGGTCCCAGAGAACAGTGTATTAACCCATGGCACCACCGTAATCCAGTGTATCATAATATTGCATACTTTCTTTCTCCCAGCAGTTTGCTGGGGTTTGTAAGTTTTGTTTTTGATTAAAAACAATTGTTATTTTTGCTTTCGAAACTTATCAGTCCGTGCTTTCCAGATAGCCCAATAAAATAAGCTTCTGGTTAAAGATCTCATCTGCAAATATTTTCGCCCTATGTGTTGGTCGAGTGTTTCGTGCCAGTCTAATTGCTCTAGCTCAGTGTCACACATGAAAAAAAAACTGCCACATTGTCTGTGCTGAGACAAGGAGGAATTATAGTGTGCGGTCAAACTTAAAACAGCTGCTCCTGTACACTGTTAGCATAAAGAGACCTACTGCTAATATTTATAGCATGTCTGGACGTTCTGAAGACAGACACCCGTGTGCCTGAGCTCAGGGGCAGCCCAGGACGCGTGCAGTTGTGGGTTGTTTTCGGAATTTGCCAAAAGAAAACCACACAGTGATCTATTTTTAATTGCGGCCAGTACCCAAGCTGATTAGAGATTTATAACGTGTCACACGCACATTATGGTAAACAAATGATTGAGAAGCCGGCTGCACAAGTTCCATTATTGTCATCTGGAATTCATTTAATTATAACAACAATAAAAAAAAAAGATCTTACTTCTGCCTTGCTGGCTTCCCCTGGAGATTTCGCATCCTTCTATTAATCTATCTGCCTGTCTCAAAATAACCAAAATCAGAAAAAGGTGTGAATGTATGGGGGACAGGACCTCATTTGTTCCAGGCACCATTGGTGATCATTTTGCAGAAGAGGATTGGAGTATTTGACTGGAGTGGAATTTAAAACCATTGGTCGATCATCTGTCTTTAATTATCACCCACTGGGGGAAATGCCCCAGAAGCCATTTAAAAAGAACAAGCACCTAAAACAGAGGAATAGAGGGAGAGCACATGCTACATGTGATATATTCGTTACAACATCACAAACACACACATACACAAGATGGCTGTGCAGGAGCTTGTCATGTGACCTTGTCACAAGATCCTTTTATTATATACGGCCAGGGTGATCTCCTGGACTAGTTGCGATCGCCTGGATGAAGAATTTTCTCAGATTTTTTTCTTCCTAAATTGGCCTGGGTTTTTATCTGGTTTTTGCTTCTCCCAGGAGATCACAAGGCTCTGGTTGGGGTGGAGTGTAGAATGTTTCAGTATAAGGGTTGTCGCAGTTGTGTGAGGCGGACGGGTTGGCCTTTCCGGCATTGTTCATAGGTTTATATGCAACCTTCAGGGCTGCTGACCAATGACCGTGCGGCTCTTTGTCGGCCGGCATGGACACGATGGGCCGAAATGGCTCTGTTTCTATGTTTCTGTACATCGATAGTTGCATTACCATAGTCGTCCATTAGGTGGAGCAGTAGTCCACTAGGGGGAGCTCTATATTACAATACAAATCTGGACCTCCAGTTTAGTTGTCGGAGCTCCAAAGAATTTCACCACAGACCCTTTCAATGGACATTAAATTTGTTTATTTCACACAGTTTTAAGTAGTAGGAAATGTCAAGGATTGCTCCTTAAAATTTTAAATCTCTGTTATTCCAGTCCTCTCTTGAAGGTACAGGCTCTTTGCACTGGACGGAATGCCATCTGTTACCTCAGTCACATGACTATTCTTCAAGCATGAGGTGTGACAGGAAAGGGACAGAATTTCCGAAGTATGTTCAGGAGAACTTTCTTGATCAGTATGTTTCCGTCCCAATGAGGAAGTAGGCATTGCTGGATCTGGTTCTGGGAATGAGGCATAAAGGGTAGAAGGTTCCAGCGACGCAGGTCAAATCACCGGTGCTGAGTTAGTTGACGACAGCCAAGGCAGCAGTTGTGATTCTGAATTGAGGCAGGAATAAAAATAATGGTTAGGGTTCCCATTCCTGATCGCTACAACAGCAATTTCCATTTATATAGGGGCTTTTAAAGTCCAAAAACGTTCCAGGGCACTTCATAACACAAGAAAAGGTAAGACTTTGTGGGAGAGTTAGGAGAGGTGACCAAAGTGCTGGTCAAAAAGATGTGTATTGAGAAGGTTTTTAAAGATGGAGAGAGGTAGAGGAACAGAGTCAGATGATTGGAAACCATTCGAGGGGACACAGGGCTGGAGAAGATTGGCAAGGTAGGATAACATTTACCGATTAGAACAAGGGTTTTAAATTTAATGCGTTAGGGGACAGTGGTAATCAGTGAGAACTGGTCAGGGTAGGCTTTTTGAAGGGTCACAATGGTAGTTTTAACGGGAGAGGAACAATTCTATGCAATGATTCCTGTTGGAAAATGTGCAGGTGCGGATATTGGGTCAAAACAGGATCTAGCTTGACTGCTAAGCCTGCCATGGTTGTATCGTCTGCTGGTACTCAGTGCCCAGGTTGTTACAGGAAGAATGGTCAGTTGCGTGTGGAGTACCAGAGAGCTGCTGGTGCCAATGGAACTGTACCCTAGCAGGAGTTGGCACATTCAGAAGAAAGAAAGATCAAATTTTCAATTAAAAAGGACCTTATCACATCATGAGGTACTTAACGCATTTCACAACCAATGAATTAGAAGAGAAGGTGGAAAAATAAATTGGAGTAATAAATACATTAAATAAAATTTCAACACTGTACTTGACATTGCATTGTCTATAAGCAATGTGTTAAAAGATGCTAGGGCAGAGATGTAACATACGGTAAGTTTGAGTCTTAGATCACCTCTCAAGATCACAAGATAATATCACAATAATTAATCCGCAATGGCTAATTGATGCTAGATCAATTGTTAGTTTTAAATCGGTGATTGATAGCGTTCTGTTAACTCAAGGTATTAAGGGACATGGGCCAAAGACGGGGATATGGAGTTAGGTCAGAGTTCAGCCATGATCTCATTGAATAACGGAGCAGGCTCGAGGGGCTGAATGGCCTACTCCTGCTCCTATGTTCCTGTGGATGAGAAATGCCATTCAGCTCTTCTTAATTAATCAATGCAGAAAATCTTAACGTCCCCTCCCCATTAAAGCATACGGTTATTTCATAAATGGTTCCAGGGTTTTCACCTCATTTCTCTATCTGAAAGTTTATTTCATACGCTGACCACTCTTTGTGTGAAGGATTTCCTGATGTCAATCCTAAATTACCGTTTACTAATACTATGTTCCCTTATTCTACTCACAATTTGATTTAAAGTAATATTCAGGGTTGACCTTTTCCATCACCTTATCTATCTTACATACCTTTTTAAGATTGCTATTCACATGCCTCTTTTCAAGGCTGAAAAGTCCAGGTTTCTCCAATCTTTCCTTATATCTCAGATCTTTGACACCAGGAACCAGTCTTGTGGTTTTTCTCTGCACTGCCTTCAGCACCTCAATGCCTCCCTTGTGCCTCAATGACCAGGGGCTAAATATTCCCCAAAGCCGTTTTTTGGCGTACTTTAAGAGTTATGCCCATTTTCTGGGGGCCCAACTACGCCCAAAAAATTCATCCAACTTTCCCCGTTTGAATTGTTGATTTTAGCGGCGCATAGCCTGTCCTTTAGCTTTGGGGGTGGAGCCTAAGATCTGCGCCAAAAAGATTGGGTTGCCAGGGTAACGAGGCACTGTGGGCTGAGACTGGAAAGTGAAACATGCAACACATTCTGGCCAGCTCACAGCAACCTGCACAAGCACATTATTCCATCATTAAATTATTAAAGTGTTTATGCCAAAAGTCTATTCCCCCCTGTACCCCACCCTCCCGGTTCCTGTTCCGTGTGCTGCTCCTAACCCTAGCCGAAAGGCCTCCCTCCCCGACCGATTCCGGTTACTGCTGCCAGCTCTGACCGAAGGGCCTGCCCTTCCCGATGCCGGTTACTGCTCCTAACTCTGGCGGAAAGGCTTCCCTCCCCTGCTCCTAACGCTGGACAAAAGGCCTCCCCTTTCTCTCTCCTCTCCCACCCTTTCCCCTCTCCCCTCTCTCCTCTCCCCTCTCTCCTCTCTCACTCTTTCTCCCTCTTTGGTCAAAATTGGCGCAGGTAGCAGGTTACACCCCTTATAACGCAAAAAAATACTAACCTAAACATAAAAACATAGAAACATAGAAAATAGGTGCAGGAGTAGGCCATTCGGCCCTTCGAGCGTTTCCTGCTTTCTCTGCATATCCCTTGATACCTTTAGCCGTAAAGGCCATATCTAACTCCCTCTTGAATACATCCAATGAACTGGCATCAACAACTCTCTGCGGCAGGGAATTCCACAGGCTAACAACTCTCTGAGTAAGTTTCTCCTCATCTCAGTCCTAAATCTCCTACCCCTTATCCTAAGACTGTGTCCCCTGGTTCTGAGTTTCCCCAACATCGGGAACAATCTACCCGCATCTAACCTGTCCCGTCCCGTCAAAATCTTGTATCTTTCTATGAGATCCCCTCTCATCCTTCTAAATTCCAATGTATAAAGGCCCAGTTGATCCAGTCTCTCCTCATATGTCAGTCCGGCCATCCCGGGAACTTTCGCTGTATTCCCTCAATAGCAAGAACGTCCTTCCTCAGATTAGGAGACCAAAATTGAACACAATATTCCAGGTGAGGCCTCACCAAGGCCCTGTACAACTGCAGTAAGACCTCCCTGCTCCTATACTCAAATCCTCTAGCTATGAAGGCCAACATACCATTTGCCTTCTTTACCGCCTGTATGCCAACTTTTAATGACTGATGAACCATGACGCCCAGGTCTTGTTGCACCTCCCCTTTTCCTAATCTGCCACCATTCAGATAATATTCTGTCTTTGCGTTTTTGCCACCAAAGTGGATAACCTCACATTTATCCACATTATACTGCATCTGCCATGCATTTGCCCACTCACCTAACCTGTCTAAGTCACCCTGCAGCCTCTTAGCGTCCCCCTCACAGCTCATACCACCACGCAGTTTAGTGTCATCAATTCCTTCATCCAAATCATTAATGTATATTGTAAAGAGCTGGGGTCCGAACACTGAGCCCTGCAGCACTCCACTAGTCACTGCCTGCCATTCTGAAAAGGACCCGTTTATCCTGACTTTCTGCTTCCTCTCTGCCAACCAGTTCTCTATCCACGTCAGTATCTTACCCCCAATACCATGTGCTTTGATTTTGCACAACAATCTCTTGTGTGGGACCTTGTCAAAAGCCTTTTGAAAGTCCAAATACACCACATCCACTGGTTCTCCCTTGTCCACTCTACAAGTTACATCCTCAAAAAATTCCAGAAGATTTGTCAAGCATGATTTCCCCTTCATAAATCCATGCTAACTTGGACCGATCCTGTCACTGCTTTCCAAATGCACTGCTATTTCATCCTTAATAATTGATTCCAACATTTTTTCCACCACTGATATCAGGCTAACTGATCTATAATTACCCGCTTTCTCTCTCCCTCCCTTTTTAAAAAGTGGTGTTACATTAGCTACCCTCCAGTCCATAGGAACTGATCTAGAGTCGATAGACTGTTGGAATATGATCACCAATGCATCCACTATTTCTAGGGCCACTTCGTTAAATACTCTGGGATGCAGACGATCAGGCCTCAGGGATTTATCGGCCTTCAATCCCATCAATTCCCCTAACACAATTTCCCACCGAATAAGGATATCCTTCAGTTCCTCCTTCTCACTAGACCCTCGGTCCACTAGTACTTTCGGAAGGTTATTTGTGTCTTCCTTCGTGAAGACAGAACCAAAGTATTTGTTCAATTAGTCTGCCATTTCTTTGTTCCCCATTATAAATTCACCTGAATACGACTGCAAGGGACTACGTTTGTCTTCACTAATCTTTTTCTCTTCACATAGCTACAGAAGCTTTTGCAGTCAGTTTTTATGTTCCCAGCAAGCTTTTTCTGTACTCTATTTTCCCCCTCTTAATTAAACCCTTTGTCCTCCTCTGCTGAATTCTAAATTTCTTCCAGTCCTCAGGTTTGCTGCTTTTTCTGGACAATTTATATGCCTCTTCGTTGGATTTAACACTATCCTTAATTTCTCTTGTTAGCCACGGTTGAGCCACCTTACCCGTTTTATTTTTACTCTAGACAGGGATGTACAATTGCTGAAGTTCATCCATGTGACCTTTAAATGTTTACCATTGCCTATCCACCGTCAACCCTTTAAGTATCATTTGCCAGTCTATTCTAGCGAATTCACGCCTCAAACCATTGAAGTTACCTTTCCTTAAGTTCAGGACCCTAGTTTCCGAATTAACTGTGTCACTCTCCACCCTAATAAAGAATTCTACTATGTTATGGTCATTGTCATGTATTTCACCATCTTGCAATGACTACAAGTAAGTAACTGTAACTCATGCATACTGTACCTGTACCCTTGTAATGCACACCCTGACCACAAGGAGTGAGCTCCTCACCTGGGCTTCCAGGTATAAAAGGGGAGGTCCCACCCAGGATCAACACTCTTCAGTCCTGGAAATAAAGTGAAGATCACAGAGTGACCGTGTCTGATATATCCATGCCTCGTGTGAGTTTGTAACAAGGTGCAGAGATACTACATCTGGCGACGAGAATCGGGAATCACCGAACCACGAGGATGGCCACCGGTGGCACAGAGGAACGCTACTGTATGGGTGAGGACTGGGACGACTTTGTGGAAAGACTCCAGCAGAGCTTTGTCACAAAGGACTGGCTGGAAGAGGCAGCGGCTGACACGCGGAGGGCGCATCTACTGACCAGCTCTGGTCCACAGACGTATGTGCTGATGAAAGAGCTGCTCACACCCCAAAAGCCAGCGGACTAGTCCTTCGAAGAGCTCAGCCAGGTGATCAGTGAGCATCTCAAGCCGTTAAGTAGCGTACACATGACCCGGCACCGGTTCTATTCTCACTGGCGTCGGGAGGGTCAAAACATCTCGGACTTCGTGGCAGAACTGCGGCGTTTGGCCAGTCTCTGTAAGTTCTCCGATGCCTGCAGGGGGGAGATGTTAAGGGACTTTTTCATCGAGGGCATTAATCATGACAGCATTTTCAGGAAGCTCATAAAGACTAAGGATTTGACTTCCGGCCCACTGAAAGGAGCTCTGACCTTCATGGCAGGGGAAGAGGAGACCAAGCTAATTTACGCACACAGCCCTGGTTTCAATGTTGCGATGAACCAGGGAGTTAATATTGTAAAAAGGACACAGAACCCCACAGGCAGGCACGGGCAATTCAACACCGTCCACACTAGCTCCAGGGTGGGCCTGCAACAGGAACAATGGGAAGGGGGTCGGCAATTCACGCTATCACGAGGAACAATGCATCCTGTGATGGGATAATTAACACCCTCCATCAGAGTGCTTAGAAACAGCCAAACGAGCCATCAGAGAGGAAGGCCTGGGAACAGCCCTTTTGTTAACAGCAATCTCAGCTCATGTTGGAGATGTGGGGGCAGACACACTGCAAAAATCTGCAGGTTCTAACTTTACATCTGTAGGATTTGTAATGTCAAGGGACACCTGGCCAGGATGTGCAAAAAGGCAGTAGCGAGGCTAGTCTGCGAGACAGACGAACCAGACGAGGGGTCTGAAATGCAGGATGAGGCGTGGGGAACAACCATGGATGCTGAAGTTCAGAGAGTTCACGTGGCCGACGTCCACAGCTCATACACCAAAATGCCACCCATGATGATGAAAGTCTTACTGAATGGCATCCCGGTGCACATGGAGCTGGATACTGGAGCTAGCCAGTCCCTCATGAGCGCCCAACAATTTGAGAGACTATGGCCACACAGAGCTAGCAGGCCCAAATTGGAACGCATTGAGACGCAGCTACGTACGTACACCAAAGAGATCATCCCAGTGCTGGGCAGTGCAAACTTGGTGGTAACGCATAATGGATCACAGAATCGGCTGCCACTCTGGATTGTTCTGGGAAATGGCCCCGCGCTCTTGGGGAGGAGTTGGCTAGCTGAGATGAATTGGAAATGGGGGGATGTGCACGCTATTTCATCCGTGGAGCGAAGTTCATGCTCGCAGGTATTGCAAAAATTCGAGTCACTCTTTCAACCCGGTGTCGGAACGTTCAAGGGCACCAAAGTAGTGATATGCATCACTCCGGACGCCAGACCAGTGCATCACAAAGCCAGAGTGGTGCCGTACGTGATGCGTGAAAAAATTGAAAGTGAATTGGACAGGCTGCTCAGAGAGGGCATAATTTCGCCCGTTGAATTCAGCGACTGGGCAAGTCCCATTGTTCCCGTCCTCAAAGCAGATGGCTCGGTTTGGATTTGTGGCGACTACAAAGCCATCATCAACCGAGTGTCGCTGCAAGACCAATACCCACTCCCGAGAGCAGAGGACCTTTTTGCCACGCTGGCAGGTGGTAAGCTGTTCACAAAGCTGGACTTCATTTCGGCCTACATGACTCAGGAACTGGCTGAAGAATCCAAAGTTTCTGACCATCATCACGACACACAAAGGATTATTTGTTTACAATAGGTGCCCGTTTGGCATTCGTTCGGCAGCGGCTATCTTTCAGTGAAACATGGAAAGCTTGCTCAAGTCCATCCCTGGAACGATCGTGTTCCAAGACGACATCCTTATAACGGGTCGAGATACTGAGGAACACCTCCGCAACCTGGAGGAGGTGCTACGGCGATTGGAACGGATAGGCCTGCGGCTGAAAAAGGCCAAGTGCGTTTTTTTGGCCCCAGAGGTCGAGTTCCTGGGCAGGAGGGTTGCCGCAGACGGGATCCGGCCCACTGAAAGGAAGCGTTCATCAGGGAACTCCACAGTGAGCACCCTGGCATCGTGTTAATGAAGGCAATTGCCCTGTCACACGTGTGGTAGCCGGGGATTGACTCAGACCTGGAACACTGGGTTCGCAGGTGCATGACGTGTGCCCAGCTGGGCATTGCCCCCAGGGGGGCCCCACTCAGCCCGTGGCCCTGGCCCACCAGGCCATGGTCATGTATTCACGTGGACTATGCAGGCCCGTTCATGGGAAAAATGTTCCTGATCGTTGTTGATGCATACTCGAAGTGGATCGAGTGCATCATATTGAACTCGTGCACGACATCCTTCACTGTGGAGAGTCTGCGTACGGTTTTCGCAACCCACGGCTTGCTGGACATCCTGGTCAGCGATAATGGCCCGTGTTTTACAAGCCATGAATTCCAGGAGTTTATGTCAGGCAATGGGATCAAGCACGTCAGGACAGCGCCATTCAAGCCGGCCTCCAATGGCCAGGCGGAACGGGCGATCCAAGTCATAAAGCAGGGCATGCTACGCATCCAAGGACACTCCCTCCAGTACCGCCTATCGCGCCTCCTGCTGGCCTACAGGTCCCGGCCGCACTCGGGTCATGGGAGTCCCGCCAGCGGAACTCCTCATGAAACACACGCTCAAGACGCGGCTGTCCCTCATTCACCCAGCCCTGGCAGACATTGTTGAGGGCAAGTGCCAGTCCCAAACCGAGTTCCATGATTGAGGCTCAAGGAGGAGGTGTATAGAAATAGATGACCCGGTATTTGTTCTTAACCATGTTTTGGGACCCAAATGGCTTGAGGACACCGTAATTGACAAAGGAGGAAACAGGATCATGGTGGCCAGACTAAACAATGGGCAGATATGCCGTAAAGACTAGGACCAAGTAAAGACAAGGTTCAGTGCAGACACGGAGGAACCGGAAGAAGAGCATGATGAGATAGCACCTACACCACTGCCAGCGCACGAGCAACAAAGACAGCCCTCAGCATGCACAGTCCCTGTGGCTAGCCTGGACAGGCCGGAATCACCTCAAGTGACAGAGACGTGTGCTGAGGCTCAGCCACCAGAGCCACAACTGCGGCGCTCCACGAGAGAGCGGCGACCACCCGATAGACTTAACCTCTGAAACTAAAAGACCTAAGGGGGGAGGTAATGTCATGTATTTCACCATCTTGCAATGACTATAAGTATGTAACTGTAACTCATGCATACTGTACCTGTACCTTTGTAATGCACAACCTGACCACGGGGAGTGAGCTCCTCACCTGGGCTTCCAGGTATAAAAGGGGAGGTCCCACCCAGGATCAGCACTCTTCAGTCCTGGAAATAAAGTGAAGGTCACAGAGTGACCGTGTCTGATATATCCATGCCTCTACAGAGCCACTACAATCACTCTTTCCCAAGGAGTCTCGCACAACAAGATTGCTAATTAGTCCTTTCTCATTACACATCACCCAGTCTAGGATGGCCAGCTCCCTGGTTGGTTCCTCGACATATTGGTCTAGAAAACCATCCCTAATACACTCCAGGAAATCCTCCTCCACCGCATTGCTACCAATTTGGTTAGCCCAGCCTACATGTAGATTAAAGTCACATGATAACTGCTGTACCTTTACTGCATGCATCCCTTATTTCTTGTTTGATGCAGTTCCCAACCTTGCTACTACTGTTATAACTGAGTTATAACTGAGTTACGCTGGTGCAGAAACTTTGCAGAAAGTTGGATATTTTAACAAGCCAAAAAAAGCGGCGCGTACCCAAAAAAAGGGATAACTGGGAAAAATTGAGCCCCGGAACTGAACAAAGATGAATTTTGACCAGAGCACTGTACAGTTCAATCATATCTTCCTCGGACTCTTATTCTACAGTGTGGGCTCTGCAGTTCATCACTCGATTGGCTTTGATGATTGCTGCTTTGCATTAGTTGAATATGTTTCGCATCGAGTCTCTTTTAGATTCACCCACATCATTCTCTTGACCAGATAGATGTCACCAAATGTTAATTATGCCTCTGGAGTGGAAAATTGCTCTTGACATCGATGATGAGAGGTTTCTTTTTAATTTTATTCATTGGATGTGGACGTCGCCGGCAAGGCAAGCATTTATTGCCCATCCCTAATTGCCCCCTCAAGAAGCTACCGCCTTAATAACAACAGAGTGGCTTGCTAGGCCATCTCAGAGGGCAGTTAAGAGTCAACCACATGTGGGTCTGGAGTCACATTATAAGGCCAAAAGATTTCCTTCCCTAAAGGACTTATTAGTGAACCAGATGAGTATTTATGACAATCCAGTAGTTTCATGTCACCAATACTGATTTTAGTTTGTTATTCCATATTTATTTAGAATTTAAATTCCCCATGGGATTTGAATTCATGTCTCTGGATCTCTAGTCCAGACCTCTGTATTACTAGTTCATTAACATAACCACTATGCTACCATTCCACAGAAAATAAAGCTGCTCTCAATATCTACATTACTTTGCTACTGCTTTGTCAGTGTTTCAAGTGGTGACTCGAAGATTTTTTTTTTAAATGATTGGTCCAGGTTATCTGAAATTCTTGGGACAATCAACTAATTTATTCAAGTCAAAGCTTATTGGTTCTATCGGTGAGTAAATTAACATCCAACCTTTCCAGATTCTGATGAGAATCCTGAACAGGTATTGGTTATCAGCTATGGTAGCAATTGATAACTGACACTGACTGCCATAATAAATTATTTTGAGGCACAAATTGAACAAGGTGTTAGAGTATACTTGTGCGGTTAAATCATCCTGATATTTTAGACCAGCCAGTCAACAAGGTTGACAGCGGAGTGTCAGCAGAGTTTGAACATCTAGCATGAGAACGATCCTAGCTGTTTGTAACCCAATTCATGCCTTTCCTTGTATTTAAAAAAAATTCATTCTCGGGATGTGGGTGTCGCTGGAAAGGGCAGCATTTATGGCCCTTCCCTAGTTGTCCTTGAGGATGTGGAGATGCGACTTCATCTTAAATCGCTGCAGTCCATGAGGTGCCAATGTATGGGGATCAATGTCTTGTGTCACTACATTTCCTAATAAATCCCAGAGTGACCAGTGTTGCCAAGCTGCTCTGGGAGCTGCCCTTGCTGCCTCGTGACGATGATGCATGTGTCGGAGAACTGGAGGTACGGTGTTTGTAGCGCCATCTCAGACCCGTGCACCCTGGGAGCGTCGAATCACCAATTTCTGGTACGTCTGCAGATGGTGGTTCCTCCATAACCTGTCGCTTCCAACCGTCTTTCAAACATTTTCAGCCAGCCAGTGCTAGCAGTAAAGGCTACAGGGTCGAAGTCAGCTTTTCATTAACAATACTGGCGCACGTATGTTAAATAATTACTTCAGACAGTGGTGCACCACAAAACCGTTCTCATAAAAACCACGACCATATGCTTGTTGATCTAGTGCAGTATCAGCTGTCCTCAATGATCTGCCTTTCATTGCACTAATAAAGCCATGTTTTGAACAAAGCTCTTAGTGTGGCTTTCGAGATGATATTTATGGTACTTTTTAATCAACCCTGTAATTATTCTCAAATGTGAGAGTCCTTTTTTTTCCCCTGAGGTATTTCCTATCGCTCAGCATTTGTGGGTCTCCCTGTGACAGGTCAAGGGTGGGGGAGGGGAAGCCAACGACAAACTCTTCTTCTGATCCCACTCAGGATATGACCACTAGGTTGGTGTGAAAGAGCAGCGGTGCTGTTGCTCACAGTTTGGTTAGCGGTTTGCTGATCTTGTGTGATGAGTCTGATTCCCAGGAACAGACGAGACAGTGATGAGTCAGGTGAATTAAAGAAATAGTGCAAAAATCAATAAATCATTAATGAAACTCCCACCAGAATTTAAAGGGACACAGCAAATGGGGGCATTATCCCAGAATAACTGGGCTCTGACCCAATTTCCTGGTCCCTCGAAATTAGGTTTCCCACCCTCTCCAGCTCCAAGTGTTTCAGGACCTGAATCCCAAAGAACTGTTCAGTGGTGGAGGCAATCACAGCAATGTCGAACCTTGCATTCACCTGGCATCTGCACATGGGCAGTTCTAGCACCGGTTGTTGTGTACGTAAATAAACCAACTAACTGAAACAGGTGTAATGTAACTTACTGTGTCCTTTATAGCAACAACCAAAATGGTGTCTCAAACCAGCATGAACCAGAATGATTACAGCAACTGTGAATAGCTCCCGCAGGGTCCTAATGCCCGTCCTATGCGAGTTCGTGCAACAAACAGAGTATGAACAGAACATATTTCCCCCCTTTTGAAAACACAGTCTATAAACAGATAAAGTCCTTGAGGCCAGGCCGTGTTCTGCTACATTGAGACTGGCGTGGAGCTTGCGGTGTTTGATCGAGGTTTTCAGTTGGGAAACAGAACGATGCCTCTGTTCCATCCTGCTGGTCTGTTGGCCTTTGAATTGGGATCAGTCTACGAGCGTTCCATTGAGTTCCACCATTGAGACCATTGGTGTGAGGGCTGAACTTTCGCCCAATCTGTTTTGGAGGCGAAAGTGAAGATGCGAGCTTATGATTCCGGTTTGGGCGCTTAACTCTGACCCAATCTCTGTTCTTCAGTTGGGGCTTTTGAGCGCGTCATTTTGTGTGAGTGTACGACTTCACTTTTCGTTGGCGTTCAGAAATCTGGGATGCGAGTGTGGTTATCTTCTGCACTAGGTTTGGCTGGGGGTTTGAGAATGTCCAGTAGCCAGCAAAGATTCCGCCCAATCATGAGCTCAGCGGGTGTATTCCCCGTTAGTGAGTGCTTTGTCGAACGGTATGCAGAGAATGGTTTGAACCACTTCGTTGAATGTTTGGCCTGCTGTGAGTTTGGCTTTCAAACTCTTTTTGATGATGTGGTTAAATCGCTCAACACCTCCGTTGCTTTGAGGATTGTACCAAGCAGTAAGGCGATGCTTGATAGCATGACGAGTAAGGAAATCAGCGAACTAGTCGGACACAAACTGTGATCCATTGTCAGTGATTATGACCTCCGGGAGGCCCCACTTCGTGAATGTACGCTGCAGAATAGTGTCGATCGTTGATGAGGTCACTGAACTTATTGAAGTGATTTCAGGCCATTTGGAATGCAGGTCATGTACTACAACAAGGAAACGCTGGTGCTGTGGAGCTGCTTCAACTGGACCGAAGATATCCAACTGAAGTAGTTGTCATGATCTTTGTGGCCATGGAATGGGCTTTATTGGCGCTGGTCGGATGTTTGTGACCTTTTCGCTCAGACTGCATGCTTCGCAGTGTGAGACGAACTCCTCGATGTGAGTGTCAATCCCAGGCCACCATACTGAATCGGGACATCTCTGCTTCATGCAAACAATGCCAGGGTGTATATTGTGTGCCAGTGCGAGAACGCACTGTTGAAGCGACTTGGCAATTACTGCTCTATCACCATGAGCTAGGCAGCCATCGTTCAAACCAGAAAATTAATCGCGAAGTCTGGAATGTTTTCAACTCTTCCGGAATTTGCCTAGGTCACTCAGTCTGGAGGAAGTGGCACACGTGCTGGAGCATAGCATCACTCTGTGATTTGGCTTTGAGTTCGTCGCAGGAGACAAGGTTTCTGATGGATTGAGTGATGATCGATGTGACATATGTGTCGTCATCTGTGAACAAGTCCGAAACAGGTGTCGAGTGGCTGAGTATCTCAGCTATATGGTTGCGACTGCCAGCAATGTACTGTACATCAAAGTTATACTGATGAAGGCATTGGTAGCCTCCTGCATTCGCTGGATCGTGTCAATGGTGTCAACCTTGTGCTGTGGCTCTGTAGCCCAGAAAGTTTATTTCTCCAGCAATGAATGTACACTTATCAGCATTAAGTGTAATGTTATGTGTAGCAAGTCTAATCATAGCTACGTGAAGTCACAGGTCATGATCTTCCATTGTCCGTCCATGGACGATGATATCGTCAAGCAGATTGAGGGCTCCCTCTATGCCTGCTAGCATAGTAGTGACAATCTTCTGAAATGTACTTGGTGCAGAAGATAGTCTGTAGGGCATGTGTCGATATTGATACAGACCATCATGCATCGTGAATGCTGTGAGTGGTTTGCTGTCCTCCACTAGGGGCATTTTCAGGTAACTGCGGCGCATGTCAAGTTTCGTAAAAACTATTGAGCCGTGGAATTCTGAAGACAGTTTGTCGATGGTAGGAAGAGGGTACTTGTTGGGGATAGCCTTGTTGACCTCTTTCAGGTCGATGCATAGGCAAATCTCCCCATTGTTACGCCGAGCAATGACTAAGTTCGAGATCCAGCGTGAGGAGTCGATGCTCTCAATGATTCCCTGAGATTCTTGTCACGTTTATTATGCGGATAATTGGCCACGAACTGCAAATGGGAGACGGCAAAGTCGCTGCATAACTGGTTTGACAGAAAGGTCAATGCGGGGACAATGGCAGAATTTTGTTGTCACTCCAAACCCTGTGCAGATTGAGGGATACTGCTTGTCAAAGTCCACCGTGTACACAGGTGTGCCGGTTGGGTCATAAAACTTTGAACCCAAGTTTGTCAAAAAGATCAACATCCATGAGGCTTCATCCCTTCATGACATGAAAGGAAAAGTTCTCCAATGTTATGTCCGTGTAGTATATCAGGACAGATATGACCCCAAGTACCACAATTTTGGAGTCGGAGTACGCATTGTAGAATTTACCAATATTTCGCAAAGATTCCTTGTACCTTTCCCCTGCAGAGGAGAAGAATCCCTTTCTGGACTTTTAAAATGGAAGGAAAAACTTTGGGACACAAATGAGTTTAAAGGGACAGGCGAGGCTTGCAGGGGATAAAAGGGGATGCATTCATGGAGACCCCCCCCCCCCCCCAGTGTTTGGGTTCATAGGAAAGGGAATTTAATTTGGAACTCGATGAACATTTTGGTATCCTAGGAAAAACCCTGAGGAAGATACCTAAGAGCTTTACAAGTTTAAGATCACTAAAGGAACATTTTGGAACAGACTGCCAGAACAGAGGGTGGGACTTCACTCAGGACTTGGGTATTGAAGCTAATTCAATCTGTCCGGGAGAATGAGTCAATCGATAACTAACAAGAACTGTGAGACATAAAAATTCGCTCCCTAGTGACAATAAATGCATCAAACCATTAGTGGTATGCATGTGCAAATAGACCTATAGAAATCACAGGCCCAGCCCAACGGCCCAAGAGTTTAAACACCCCTTCAACAATGCCAACTGGTGATTTTCCACATTAATACATCATAATCAAATTCCTGCTGAACGAGCCCGCCAAATTCTGACAAAGAAGAGAGCTCAAAACTAATGAGCAGCTCCCTTGAAACAAAGAGCTGGGCCAGATTTGGTGGGAGATAAGGAAGCCTTTTTGGGGTATATCTATTCCCAGTTTTACAAGGAAACGAACACAAGCAGCCGGAGGTGGGGAGTGAAGAAATGGAGTAGTGGAGAAAACTGCAAGAAATCATCAAGGACCTACCGAGCACGCCGACAGCAAGAGGCCCACGAAAGTGAAGGTTGTCAGCAACCAAATTGACAACCCAGGCCACCACAACCAGCGAAACGACCAACCGAAACCAACTCAGCAAAAACCAAAGAATCGCCATTTATTTGCACTCTACAATCTACTTCTGAATGATCAACGGGTGAGAAATTACCAAAAAGGACTAACTAAAACTATTCCTAACCAAAGAAAGTGGGTACTTACCCCATACATCCAAAACGCAACTTACCGCATCAACGGACTCACCCCAACTGAAGACTACGCAGTCCGAAGTCCTCTCCTCCGTCCGGGGTACAGCTCGCCTAGAAGGCCAAGTGCAGCGAACCCCGAAACTGTGATTCACCGGCAACCATCAAAAGGGATTGGTGAGCATAGCCCCTGAACCCCCAGAGCTATAACTTAGTTGGTTAGGGGAATTGGGAGGGGGAGGCTGGGATAACTTGTGTAAATGTATCTGCATTCTCCTCTTTACCTCATTTAGAGTTTAAGCTGTATTCTTTTCCCCACAGGCTGTATTTTGACATTTTATTCAACATGTTGTACCCCTCGGTGTGTATTGGTATCACTATTCTGTGTGTGTTATTAAAGGTGTGCCTTTTACTTCCTTTTAAACACAATAAAGCCATACCTGCTTCCTACCTTGAAACCGATTGTCTGTCCAAGTCTGTCACAGTCCCTTCATAATTTCAGAGTCTAGAACTAAGGGTGTGGGAGCGATTTGAAACCGTTCATATAAGGTCAGAAGGGAAAGCTGACCCCACCGCCGAAAATCACCCCTTACAGCATGTAGAGTGCAAGTTGCGGGCTGCAATTGACAGTGCATGAAGTGGGTTTTGTACACAGCCTCGCTCAGTATGGAGACTTTGGTTCCAAGATCAATGAGGAGGTAGATGGACATTCCGTCAGTGTTTACATCACAGTCCTTGAATCTGCCCAAACCGATGTGCGAAATGTACGGTGTAAACTATACTGGGTTCATCATTATCGTGGTTGTCCACATGTCGAATATGCTGCGATGAGCGACAGACACTAGTAAAATGGTTCATTTTACCACATGCAGAGCATTTCTTCCCACGTGCAGGGCAGTTAGGACTCTTTGCTAAATGTGATTTGTCCTTACAGTTAAAGCAGTGGAAGTTAGGCCCGTGATCCGTAGTGGGTGGCTTATTACTAGCCCTGGGTCTCTGCTGTGATTCCTGCTTTGGACAAACGCCTTGCACATGGGCTGTAGCTGCAATCTGCTGTCCAGGGGGAGCAGAGGATCTGATTGCTTTTGAATCGGAAAGCGCTGATTCGATTTGGATGGCCAAATTCGTTGCTTTGCCCAATGTCAATTTGTCATTCTCCATAAGCAAGAGTTGCCAAATGCTGGGGATCGTTGTTTTCTCAATAATTTGATCCTAGATCATTTCCTACATGCTCCAAATTTACACGTAGCGGCCAGTTCAGTTAATGAAATGATGTACTGTTTGATCGTGATACTTTTCTTTGGCCCAAAATATTTATCTAGGGCGCTTCCGCTTTGTCGTAGCACTCCGTGTCTTCGATTTGGCCAAAAATGCGTTGGCCTTTGGTGCCGAGGCAGTGAATAAGTATTGCATCACGGCGAGCTGGTGTTATGTTGTTGCCGTCTAACCCACTCGCCGTGATGTATGTAGAAAAGCTTTTTATCCATCTCGGCCACAGAATTGGAAGGTCCCCAGGTGTGGAGAGGAAAGGCGGGGGGGGGTAGGGAGGTTAATTTGATTCATCCTCGTCACCAAATTATGTTGTGTACGTAAATAAACCGACTAACTGAAACAGGAGTAATGTAACTTACTGTGTCCTTTATAGCAACAACCAAAATGGTGTCTCAAACCAGCATGAACCAGAATGATTACAGCAACCGTGAAAAGCTCCCGCAGGGTCCTAATACACTTCCTGTGAGAGTTTGTGCAACAAACAAACAGAGTATGAACACACACCTGTCAGATAGTGATTTGGAGCTGGATCCATGGCACAACAGAAATTTGAGTGCAGAGAAAAGGATTATACGTAAATTATATTAAAAAAAATATAGATTGCTAATGTATCTCCTATGCTATTTCTCATGGTAAGTCAGAGGAAACGTGTTTTATAAGGGCAGGAGCATAATACTATGTGATTTACAGTGTATTATTAACCTGCTAAGATGAGCATGAGCCTGTCCTGCCCCTGTAAAGACCCATGATACCTCTGCTGTGAACTGGCACTGTCATCAAGTGCCAATTGTGTCAGTGTGGCCAGCACTTGTATTAACCCTTCGTGTTCTCAACACTATTTCAATCTAGCCATCTCAAAGCAGTTCAGCACTCCTGCATGCTTTTATAGTTAAGTTCACAAAGACCCACACAAAAAATATATATTATATATATATATGTTTACCCATCACAGATCTATGTCTCTCCTCTTTGAAGGTCTGTCTCTAACCGGAAACATTGGGTTTTATAACCCCATTTGCCTGTTTACTTAATTAGGGACACCTGTGATGATAGTGGGAGCCTAACTTGCTGCCATCGGAATTCCTCATCGGCGCCCAACCCCGAAACTCCCTCAGGAGCCGGCGCCTCACAACTTGAGCCACCTCGGGGAAATTCCCTCCGTGCCTTTCAGTTCTGCGCGGAGAGGTTTCCTGTACGGGCTGCTCCTGCACACTCTCAACCTTGCCATCCTCGCCTGCCATCCGGACACGTCATGGCGCAACATCCGGAGGGGGCGGGGGTCCCCGATGGAGTGCACTCTACGTGGGAGTCCTCCCATTATTGATCGGGGACTTGGCCTGGAGGGTGGTGCACGGAGCAGTCCCGTGCAACAAATTTTTAAGTCGGTTCATGGGCTCCCAGGCCGCCTGCAATTTCTGCGGCCTGGAGGAGTCCGTGTTCCATGTTTTTATTGAATGTACGAGGTTGTAGCCCCTGTTCCATTATTTAAAGGAGCTGCTCCTCAATTTCTGGTTGCACTTCAGTCCCACGCTCCTGATCTTTGGGCACCCTGTGTGGAGGGGAGCGGGTAGGTCCGAAGGCCTCCTCGTAGGACTGCTCCTGAGCACGGCCAAGGGAACCATCAGCCGGCCCAGGCAGCGGGCGGTCGAGGGGGTTGTTCAGCCTGAATGCCTGCCTCTCTTCTGCGCTTACATCCGAGCCAGGGTGTCCCTGGAGATGGAGCACGCGGTGTCCACCGGTACGCTCGCGGCCTTCTGCGAGAGGTGGGCGCCGGAGGGACTGGAGTGCATCATCACCCCCAGCAACCAAAGTTTAATTTGTTTTTTTGCCGGTTTTAGTATCCCCCTCCCCTTTTATAGGGAACACTTGTATGTACTTATCTTTTAGAGCCCCCCAAAAAAACTTGCTGCCATCGTCCACTCCCCAGGATAGTGCCCTAAAATAACGGGGTGGATGTACACTTCATCACAGTACATTTGGGGTAATTTAGAGCCCAATGGCTTTCTTTGTCTTTTTACTTTTTTTTAATATGCTATCTGTTCATTGATAGGTTAGATATCAATTATGTTTTGTCACCAGACAGCACTCTGCACTGGCCGCTTCTGTCCCCGGCCAAACGGACTCTGCACCGGCCGCTTCTGTCCCCGGCAAAGGGACTCTGCATCGACCCGGACCAAAGGGTCTCTGCTGGTGTTTCCGCATTGTCTTCACATCACAAAGAGCGGCTCTGGCTCGGTACAGCGCAGCATCTTCCAGCCAGCCAGTCACCCGGTCCGGGAGAAGCGCTTGGTCCACAGCCACCCGGTCTGGGAGGAGCACCGGATTCGGAGGGCGTCTGGCCGGCCGAGGGGACTCCGGGACGACCTGCCAAGGGGACTCGAGGACGTGGGGCCGGCCGAATGGACTCCAAGGCTGGCGTTCAATCCACCAAAGGGATTCCGAGGTTGACGCCAAACTGGCTGAAGGGACCGAGGCGTGGCGTCGTCTCATACTCCCAACCAACCTTTAATTAATTTTTTTAATTTTAGCCAACTTTTAAACTTATTAAACAATTTAGGAGAACTTTAAAAACTTACATTTTAGACTCTCAACCGAAATACTTTTAAACATCTATTGTTAACTTACATCTTTGACTTTTAACAACTTTTAGAAACTTTTTAAATTGGGGAAACTTTTATAATCTATTATTGACTTACATCTTAGATTTTTAACAATACTTAGAAACTTCTTAAAACGTTTTAACATATCTTAGAAACTTTTCAAATAAATTGGGAACCTTTATCAACTTTTAACTTTTAAAATAACTTTGGAAATCACCTTCCTAATGCTTGCCCCCCAACCTAACCTCGGGCCATCTACCATCAATGGTGCTACCCGGCGCCGAGCTTACGACCAACACTTCGCCGAAGGCAATTAAGCTTATCGAGCTGTGCCTGGTCTCCAGTTGTCTTGGACCCCCTTGCCACTGGACCAAGACCTTGTTCAGCTAAGCCCGTGTGGTTGCTGGTGTGTAGCAGCCACCCCACGTTTAAATAACTCATGCACAGGCATCTTCCACTCAGTCAGTATGAAGTTCGGGTCCTGGAACGTCAGGACCCTCATGGACAATCCCAACAGCAACAGGCCGGAACGCCGCATCGCCATAGTTGCCCGGGAACTCAGACGTTTTGACATTGACATTGCCGCCCTAAGCGAGACCCGGAGGGCAGGGGAAGGCCAGTTGAAGGAACAGGGTGGAGGTTACACCTTCTTCTGGAAAGGGAAACCAGAGGCAGAACGCCGCCTTCATGGAGTCGGCTTTGCTATCAAGAATGAGCTGGTCGACCGCCTCAAAGACTCCCCCTGTGGGGTCAACGAACGCCTCATGACTCTCGGTATCACCCTATCTTGGAACCAATGTGCCACAGTCATCAGTGTCCCCACACTCGATGCAACGGATGAGGCTAAAGAGGGTTTTTATTCCAACCTCAAGACATCTTTGTCCCGCGTCCCCACGAGTGACAAATTGATCCACCTGGGTGATTTTAATGCCAGGGTTGGCAAAGACACAGCCCTCTGGGGAGGCATGATTGGCAGAGAGGGGGTAGGGAAAGCCAATTTCAGCGGTACTCTACTCCTGACAAAATGTCTAGAACATACACTCCTCATTACCAACACCCTGTTCCGCCAGAGGGACAAATACAAGGCATCATGGCAACACCCTCGCTCCAAACACTGGCACCTGCTTGCCTATGTCATCGTCTGAGCCAGGGATCGCAAGGATGTGCACATCACCCCCGCTATGACAGGAGCTGACGACTGCTGGATGGACCATCGCCTAATCCGATCCATCATCAACATCAACATTGCCCCAAAGCAGAGGGGACAGCAGAAGCAGTTCCATTAAAAAGTTAATGCCAGGGCACTTAGAGACCCAGGTAAGAGAGCCCTATACAGCTAGCGCCTCACAGCCAATCTGGCGTGCCTTGATGACCCTAAGATGTTGAATCCCCATAGTGCTTGGTCTGCTCTCCAGGCCTCTATTACCAGTGCCTGTGAAAAGATACTTGGTCACTCAACCAGAAAACATCAAGACTGGTTTTATGAAAATGATCAGGAGATCGACGAACTAATAGATCGCAAGTGCAAAGCATTTCTGAGCCTCAAGCAACAGCCCAACTCGGGAGCTACAAACCAACATTACAGAGGGCTCAAGGCTCAGGTCCAACAAAAAATGCGGGACCTAAAGAACAGGTGGTGGATGGAGAAAGCACAGGAGATACAACAACCGGCCGACAGCCACGATATGCGAGGATTCTTCACTGCAGTCAAGGCCACCTACTGTCCAAATTCCCAAGGCCCCACCCTACTCCTGGCCAAGAACGGGGAAACACTCATCAAAGATACCGAGGTTGTCAGGGCTCGATGGAAGGAGCACTTTGAAGATCTCCTCAATCAAGGCTCTGCCTTTGATTCGAGTATTCTCGATGCCACCCGCCACCAACTCAGTGAAACTCCAACGTTGCACGAGGTTGGCAAAGCCATAAAACTTAAGAATAACAAGACTACAGGTGCGGATGGAATCCCTGCTGAGGCGCTAAAATATTGCGGAGAGTCGCTGTTGGCGCAGATACATGACCTCATCTCTCTCATTTGGAGGGAGGAGAGCATGCCGGGAGATCTCAGAGATGCAGTGATTGTGACCATTTTTAAAAAGGGGGACAAGTCCGACTGCGGCAACTACAGGGGAATCTCCCTGCTATCAGCCAATGGGAAGGTTGTCGCTCGAGTTCTCCTCAATCGTCTTCTTCCTGTGGCTGAGGAACTCCTCCCGGAATCACAATGTGGATTTCGTCCCCTACGGGGCACAACAGACACGATCTTTGCAGCGCACCAGTTGCAGGAGAAATGCAGGGAACAGCGCCAGCCCTTATACATGGACTTTTTCGATCTTACAAAGGCCTTTGACACTGTCAACCGTGAGGGTCTATGGAGCGTCCTCCTCCGTTTCGGATGCCCCCAAAAGTTTGTCAACATCCTTCGCCTGCTTCACGATGACATGTAGGCCATGATCCCTACCAACAGATCCATTACAGACCCAATCCACATCCAGACCGGGGTCAAACAGGGTTGCGTTATCACTCCAACCCTCTTCTCAATCTTCCTCGCCGTCATGCTCCACCTCACAATCAACAAGCTCCCCGCTGGAGTGGAATTAAACTACAGAACCAGTGGGAAGCTGTTTAACCTACGCCGCCTCCAGGCAGGCCAGGTCCAAGATCACTCCAATCTTTGTCATTGAGCTGCAGTATGCGGATGACACCTGTGTCTGTGCACTTTCAGAGGCTGAACTCCAGGATATAGTCAATGTATTCACTGAGGTATAAGAAAGCATGGGCCTTACGCTGAACATCCATAAGACAAAGGTCCTTCCCCAGCCTGTCAACGCCGCACAGCACTGCCCTCCAATCATCAAGATCCACGGCGCGGCCCTGGACAACGGGAAACATTTCCCATATCTCGGGAGCCTCTTATCAACAAAGGCAGACATTGAAGCGGAGATTCAGCATCGCCTCCACTGCGCCAGCGCAGCCTTTGGCCGCCTGCGGAAAAGAGTGTTTGAAGGCCAGGCCCTCAAATCTGCCACCAAACTCATGGTCTACAGGGCTGTAGTAATACCTGCCCTCCTGTATGGATCTGAGGCATGGACGATGTACAGAAGGCACCTCAAGTCGCTGGAGATATATCACCAATGATGTCTCCGCAAGATCCTGCAAATCTCCTGGGAGGACAGGCGTACCAACATTAGTGTCCTCGACCAGGCTAACATCCCCAGTATTGAAGCACTGACCACACTTGATCAGCTTTGCTGGGCAGGCCACAAAGTACACATGCCAGATATGAGACTCCCTAAGCAACTGCTTTCTGCAGAGCTCCTTCATAGTAAACGAGCCAAAGGAGGACAGCAGAAACATTATAAGGACACCCTCAAAGCCTCCCTGTTAAAGTGCGACATCACCACTGACACCTGGGAGATCCTGGCCGCAGACCGCCCGAAGTGGAGAAAGTCTATCCGGAAGGGCATTGAGCTCTTTGAGTCTCGATGCAAGGAGCATGAAGAGGCCAGACGCAGGCAGCGGAAGGAGCGCGCGGCATACCAGCCCTACCGACCCCTTTCCCCGACAAATGTCTGTCCCACCTGTAACAGGGATTGTGGCTCATGTATTGGACTGTTCAGCCACCAGAGAACTTATTTAGGAAGTGGAAGCAAGTCCTCCTCGATTCCGAGGGACTGCCTATGATGATGACTCAGGTGAGCAGGAAGATTTCGAAATAATGAAGTCACAGAGCAGCTCTTGAATGCCCAGTTTGCCACTGAGATTCTTTTTTTTTGTTCTTGGGATGTGGGCAATGCTGACAAGGCTGGCATTTATTGTTCATCCCAATTGTCAGGAAAAGCTATTGGTGGGGCCGCTGCAGTCCTTGTGGTGACGGTACTCCCACAATGGATGTTAAGAATGAATTCCAGAATATTGACCCAGCGACAACGAAGGAATAACAATATATGCCCAAGTCAGGATTGTGTGAGACTTGGAGGCAAACTTGAAAGTGAAGCGGTTTCCACAACATTGCTGCTCTTGTCCTTCTTGGTGATGGAGGACATGGAGAGGGAAGTTGCTGCAGTGCATCCTGTAGGTAGTATGTACTGCAGCTATAGTGTGCCAATGGTGGAAGAGGTGAATGTTGAATCCCATAGCTGGGCCATCGATCAAGTGAACTGATCTGTTCTGGATGTTGTCAAGCCTCGACAGTGTAGTTCTGGTTGCATGCATACAGGTGACTGCTGAGTATTGTACAGTTGTACAGTGTTCAGTTCCACTCGCAACTCCTCAGACAATGAAGTAATCCATGCTTGAATGCAACAAGACCTGGATCACTTTCAGGCTTGGGCTGATAAGTGACAAGTAAAATTCACGCCACATAAGTGCTAGGCAATGACCATCTCCAACAAGCAAGAGTCTAAACACCGCCCCTTGACAGTCAACGGCATTACCATTGCCGAATCCCACAACATCAACATCCTGGGAGTCATCATTGACCAGAAACTTAATTGGACCAGCTACATAAATACTGTGGCAACAAGTGCAAGTCAGAGGCTGGGTATTCTGTGGCGAGTGTCTCACCTCCTGACTCCCCAAAGTCTTTCCACCATCTACAAGGCACAAGTCAGGAGTGTGCTGGAATACTCTCCACTTGCCTGGGTGAGCACAGCTCCAACAACATTCAAGAAGCTCGACACCATCCAGAACAAAGCAGCTCACTTGATTGGCACCCCATCCACCACCATAAACATTCACTCCCTCCACCACCGACGCACCGTGGCTGCAGTGTGTACCATCTACAAGATGCACTGCAGCAACTCGCCAAGGCTTCTTCAGCAGCACCTCCCAAACCCGTGACCTCTACCACCTAGAAGGACAAGGACAGCAGGCACATGGGAACACCAACACCTGAAAGTTCCCCTCCAAGTTACAACACAATCCGGGTGTGGAAATATATTGCCGTTCCTTCATCATCGATGGGTCAAAATGCTGGAACTCCCATCCTAACAGCGCTGTGGGAGTACCGTCACCACACGGATTGCAGCGGTTCAAGAAGGCGGCTCACCACCACCTTCTCAAGGGCAATCAGGGATGGGCAATAAAGGCTGGCCTTGCCAGCGACGCCCACATCCCGGAATGAATAAAGGAAAAACAAATACTCCTGACTTGGGCTTTGTAGATGGTGGCGAGGCATTGAGGAGTCAGGAGATGAGTCACTCATCGCAAGGTGACCAGCCATTACCCTGCTCTTGTAGCCATGATGTTGAAAGAGCTGGTCAAGTTCAGCTTCTGATCAATGGTGACCATCCCCTTCCCACCCCCAAGATGTTGATGGCAGTGGATGAGGCGATGTTGTGCCATTGAAGGTCAAAAGGAGATAGCTGAACTTTCTCTTGTTTGAGGTGGCCATTACCTGGCACTTATGTGGTGCAAATGTTACCTGAAACCATGATGTTATCCAGGTCTATGGGCCCCAATAGTGGTGGCCTGGTCTACTTGGATACTTCCATTTTAAAAATAATTCACCAGATCAGGCTGGCATGGGCTGATTTTCCAAATTTACATCCATTCACACAGTTATGCTCAATTGAAGTGAGTGCAGATCTTCTCATTTTAATGGCAATTCTGTATTTTATTTGTATGTTTTGTGGGAGTGTCAGAAGGGCAATGTGTCCATTCATCCCCCACTGTCAGCATCAAGCGTTCCCAACTCAGATACGTTTTGGACCAGCTGCAGAGTAAAGATTTCACGACTCTGCCCCAACCTCATGTGTCTGAATCCCAACCTCTCCAGTGAACCAGTGTAAGTTTTTCCACTTTCCACATCAGTCATCCTCGTGACCTCCTCGAGTGAGCTGGAATTATGGAAATAATTATGGAAAAGGGAAAAAAAATTCCATTCCCCAGCACAGACATCTCTCATCTTAATGAGATCAAAAGCCTTTTTTTTTTAGTTCTGTGCCAGTAAGTAATACTGGGGCTTAAAACCAGGCAGGATTCAAATTGCACCATGACATTTTAATAACAAACCTGTTAACACTCTTCCATGAAATTTCTCGGTTTATCGTTAACAAAGGAGTTAACCCATTATAAATAGAAGGCTGGTGCCTTCCTTAAAATAGCAGACAAAGGTGTTCATTGCTAATATAAGAGCACCAAATTAGAACCCCTGAGACTCTAGTCCCAAAATCCCTTGGGTCATGACCTCAACGGTGCCCTCTGAGTTCTAACTTTGCTGGGTCAGCGGAAGGCAACTATTAACACGGGGCACTACTACAGATACGTCTCTGGTGTCTATCTGCCCCATTCCCTTTGAAACTAGGCCACTCTCCCACCCCACCCCGCCCCACCAACCCCAGCCATATTCTCTTTGCCCCCTAAGCAAGGGGGCTGATCTGGTGGAAACTTTTTTAAGATTGAAGTATTTTTAAGATTGCAGTAGCAAACCCACTGACAAAATGTAAATTGCAATTTAGCACATATTTTTTCCAACTTGCAGTATATTTGCTTTTGAAAAGGTCTCGTAACTTGTTTTCAATTGACGAAGTTCTCACACAAAGGAAGGGATTGTGACACAGTGGGCAATCTGATGGAGTTGACTATATCTGACCCTAAAAGTGATATTTTTTAAATAAGAATTATTTTTTTAAAATTGGGTAAAGAGAGAATAAGAAGTAATTGGAGACAGGACATGTGGCAAGGAACAGGTGACTTTGACCTATGATTCCCAAAGTTCTCCACCACTGGGGATTTTCTCGTGTCATGTCTGGATCTGTTGTAGATTAATTGATCGAGATTGAGTGCTACGATTAGTCAACAACTCCATGATCGTTGCATCAAGCTGCAACCAGGATGGTAGAAGAACTAGATGGACTGTGGTCTCTTTTTAATCTAGCAATTCCTATGTTGTTAACAACTTGCATTTATGATGTGCCGGTAGGTAGCAAAATATCCCATATGCTTCACAGAGGAGCAGTGGACACAAGACAGAGAGCAGGAGACAATTTTTGATGAATTGACCAATAAGGCACAGCAAAGAAGTAGAATTTGGAGGAAGTTTTTACGACAGGTGACAAGGCAGAGAAGTTTAACAAACAATTCCAAAGTGCCAGGGCTTGTTGCCTGATGGGTCTGTGACTAACAGTGGAATGGACGGTGTGGGGGCAGGGGGGAGAATACAGTCGAGCAGAGGGTGAGAGCTGGTTTGTAAAGATGGAGAAGAAAGCTGTCGACTGCAGGAAGATATCAATGGACTGGTCAGGTGGGCAGAACAGTGGCAAATGGAATTCAATCCAGAGAGCTGTGAAGTAATGCATTTGGGGAGGGCTAACAAAGCAAGGTAATACACAATAAATGGTAGGGCACTGAGAAGTGTAGAGGAACAAGGGGACATTGGAGTGGATAAGGTGATTAAGAAGGCATACGGAATACTTGCCTTTATTAGCCGAGGCATAGAATACAAGAGCAGGGAGGTTATGCTTGAACTGTATCAAATACTAATTAGGGCACAACTAGAGTACTGCGTGCAGTGCTGGTCATCACATTACAGAAAATATGTGATTGCACTAGAGAGGGTACAGAGGAGATTTATGAGGATGTTGCCAGGACTGGAGAATTTTAGCTATGAGGAAAGATTGCATAGGTTGGGGTTGTTTTCTTTGGAACAGAGGCAGGTGAGGGGAGACTTGATTGAGATGTATAAAATTATGAGGGACCTAGATAAAGTGGATAAGACGGACCTATTTCCCATAGCAGAGAGGTCAACAACCAGGGGGCCTAGATTTAAAATACTTGGTAGAAGGTTTAGAGGGAAGTTGAGGAGAAACGTTTTCACCCAGAGGGGGATGGGGGTCTGGAACTTGCGCCTGAAAGGGTGGTAGAGGCAGAAACCCTCATCACATTTAAAAAGTACTCGGATATGCACTTGAAGTGCTGTAACCTGCAGGGCTACTGACCGAGAGCAGGAAAGTGGGATTAGGCTGAATAGCTCTTTTTTAACTGGCACAGACACAATGGGTCATATGGCCTCCTTCTGTGCTGCAAATTTCTATGATTCTAAGATTGCACGTGAAGATTATGAGGATATCTAAAGGATAGGAAAAAAGAGAGAACACAAAGGAGCATGGCTGTACTGTTCTATGATTCTATGAAATGGATGAAACAGTGAGCGGGGGTAAAGTGTTTTTTTATTGAATGTAAAATTGTATTTTTGATCTCTAAATTAATGGTTAATAAGTAATATTTCAGTTCTCCCTATTCTGATGCCTCTATATCTCTCTACTTCTGCACTGCAGCAATCTTACCGAAATATTCATAAGACATCACTTTGTATGTCAACTCACAGTTTCCTTTGTTCTTTGTATTTAATTTCCTTCTCTTGGTGAATAAAACCACATAGCATTCTTTTGTTATTTGTATTGTACTTTTCTTCTTTCCCACGTCAGTGGTATTGCTGCAACATATGTGCACGACCTCATTTTCAGGACTTTTGATTATTTTCCAGTTTCCTTTGTTCACCAGGCAAGGTTCTCTCTATTCCTACAGATAATGGAGTCTTTCAGTTAACTATAATATAAATAGAAAATGCTGAAAATAATCAACAGGTCAGGCAGCATCTGTGGAGAGAGAAACTGTGGAGAGAGTTAATATTTCAGGTCAATGCCCTTTCAGCTGTGTGAGTTGTGGCTCAGTGGGTAGCCTACTCACCTCTCAGTCAGATGGGTTGTGGGTTCAAGTCTCACTCCAGGGACTTGAGCAGCCAAATCTTGGCTGACACTCCAGTGGAGTGCTGCACTGTCGGATGAGATATTAAAACAAGGTCCTATCTGCCCTCTCAAGTTGTCATAAAAGATCCCATGGCACTATTTCAAACAGGAATAGGGGAGTTATCCTGGTGTCCTGGCCAATATTTATCCCTCAATCAATATCACAAAAAAACAGATTATAAAAACATAAGAAATAGGAACAGGAGTAGGCCATAAGGCCCCTCGAGCCTGCTCTGCCATTCAATAAGATCATGGCTGATCTGATCATGGGCTCAGCTCCACTTCCCTGCCCAGTCCCCATTATCCCCTTATCGTTTAAGAAACTGCCTATTTCTGTCTTAATTTATTCAATGTCCCAGCTTCCACAGCTCTCTGAGGCAGCGAATTTCACAGATTTACAATCCTCTGAGAGAAGAAATTTCTCCTCCTCTCTGTTTTTAATGGACGGCCCGATATCTGGTCTAATCACACTGCTGTTTGTGGGAGCTTGCTTGTGCACAAATTGGCTGCCGCATTTCCCACATTACAACAGTGATGACACTTCAAAAATGACTTCATTGGCTGTAAAGTGCTTTGAGACGTGCAGTGGTCATGAAAGGCGCTATAGAAATTCAAATCTTTCTTTTTCTTTTCTCATCAGAACTTAATTTCAATGTAACGATATAGCTATGGCTAACAAGGGAAATTAAGGATAGTGTTAAATCCAAGGAAGAGGCATATAAATTGGCCAGAAAAAGCAGCAAACTGAGGACTGGGAGAAATTTAGAATTCAGCAGAGGAGGACAAATGGTTTAATTAGGAGGGGGAAAATAGAGTATGAGAGAAAGCTTGCCAGGACTGCAAAAGCTTCTATAGATATGTGAAGAGAAAAAGATTAGTGAAGACAAACATAGGTCCCTTGCAGTCAGAATCAGGTGAATTTATAATAGGGATCAAATAAATGGCCGACCACTTGAACAAATACTTTGGTTCTGTCTTCACGAAGGAAGACACAAATAACATTCCGGAAATACTAGGGGACCGAGGGTCTAGTGAGAAGGAGGAACTGAAGGAAATCCTTATTAGGTGGGAAATTGTGTTAGGGAAATTGATGAGGTTGAAGGCCGATAAATCCCTGGGACCTGATAGTCTGCATCCCAGAGTACTTAAGGAAGTGGCCCTAGAAATAGTGGATGCATTGGTGATCATTTTCCAACAGTCTATCGACTCTGGATCAGTTCTTATGGACTGGAGGGTAGCTAATGTAACACCACTTTTTAAAAAAGAAGAGAGAAAGAAAATGGGTAATTATAGACCGGTTAGCCTGACATCAGTAGTGGGGAAAATGTTGGAATCAATAATTAAGGATGAAATAGCAGCGCATTTGGAAAGCAGTGACAGGATCTGTCCAAGTCAGCATGGATTTATGAAAGGGAAATCCTGCTTAACAAGTCTTCTGGAATTTTTGAGGATGTAACTAGTAGAGTGGACAAGGGAGAACCAGTGGATGTGGTATTTGGACTTTCAAAAGGCTTTTGACAAGGTCCCACACAAGAGATTGGTGTGCAAAATTAAAGCAAAGGGTATTGGGGGTTATGTACTGACATGGATAGAGAGCTGATTGGCAGACAGGAAGCAGAGAAACAGGTCCTTTTCAGAATGGCGGGCAGTGACTAATGGGGTACCGCAGGGCTCAGTGCTGGGACCCCAGCTATTTACAACATACATTAATGATTTAGATGAAGGAATTGAATTTAATATCTCCAAGTTCACAGATGACACTAAGCTGGGTGGTGGTGTGAGCTGTGAGGAGGACGCTAAGAGACTGCAGGTGACTTGGACAGGTTAAGTGTGGATAAATGTGAGGTTATCCACTTTGGGGGCAAAAACATGAAGGCAGAATATTATCTGAATTGTGGCAGATTAGGAAAAGGGGAGGTGCAAAGAGACCTGGGTGTCATGGCACATCAGTTATTGAAAGTTGGCATGCAGGTACAGCAGGCGATGAAGAAGGCAAATGGTATGCTGACCTTTATAGCTAGGGGATTTAAGTATAGGAGCAGGGAGGTCTTACTGCAGTTGTTCAGGGCCTTGGTGAGGCCTCACCTGCAATATTGTGTTAAGTTTTGGTCTCCTAATCTGAGGGAAGGATGTTCTTGCTATTGAGGGAGTGCAGCGAAGGTTCACCAGACTGATTACCGGGATGGCAGGACTGACATATGAGGAGAGACTGGATCGACTAGGCCTGTACTCTCTGGAGTTTAGAAGGATGAGAGGGGATCACATAGAAACATATAAAATTCTGACGGGACTGGACAGGTTAGATGCAGGAAGAATGTTCCTGAGGTTGGGGAGTTCCAGAACCAGGGGACACAGTCTAAGGATAAGGGGTAAGCAATTTAGGATTGAGATGAGGAGAAACTTCGTCACTCAGAGAGTTGTTAACCTGTGGAATTCCCTACCGCAGAGAGCTGTTGATGCCAGTTCATTCATATATTCAAGAGGGAGTTAGATATGGCCCTTACGGCTAAAGGGATCAAGGGGTTTGGAGAGAAGGCAGGAAAGGGTTACTAAGGTGAATGATCAGCCATGATCTTATTAAATGGTGGTGCAGGCTCAAAGGGCCAAATGGCCTACTCCTGCACCTATTTTCTATGTTTCTATGTTTCTACCATTTCTACCTCTTACTCTTAAATCTGTTACAACCTTCTGTTTCCCTCTGCCACCAGGAGATGGGTAGAAATTTATTTTTAAGCAATGCGTTTTCAGTCGACAAATAACAGCTTTAAAGGCTGGTTTCAACCGATGAAAAGATTAAACTTAAAAGATTGACTTGTTAGATATCAAAAAGATTTTAACAAAAAGTAAAGTACCTCTAGCTACAGTAATTTTTCTCATTAAAAAACTAGGCCCCATAAAATTATGTCAAGGGATACTTGAATATGAAGTTTTAACATGTTCCTTACTCCAGTAATTTAGACGAGACATTAGCACATTTTTGTACACTTGTTAAACTTCCCTTAAGTAGTAGCAGAAGATATTGCAGACAAACCAATACTGCTGCTACATAGAACAATTTCAGGGGTCAGGTGTGCTCTGTCAATCTTTGATGCGAAAGCACATCCAAATAAGGAACTGTCGCCTGCAGAAGAGTAAATAGGCCCTGTCGAGACTGGTGAGTTATTTTATCTTAATTTAGGATATGCATTGTTATCTTGCAATGTTATCTCACCCCATCAATAACATTCATGTACTTGCACTTGCTGCCTCAACCACTTATAATGAAATGTTTGCTCTTCCATAAAATGGCAATCAACAACAACAACTTGCATTTATAAGGTGCCTTTAACTTAGTAAAATTGCCCCAAGGCACTCCCCAGGAGCGTTATCAGATAACATTTGTCACCGTTGTATAATACACTCATTGGAGGCTATGGGGAAAGAACAGGGGAGTGGGACTAGTTAGGTAGCTCTTTCAAAGAGCCGGCACAGGCATGATAGGCCGAAAGGCCTCCTTCTGTGCTGTAAGATTCTATATGAACACATAAATGGAGTTAACCGCTTAAGCAGTTGTCAGAGATGTTGATTTTCATTTAAAATCATGAGGATCTCCAATGGCTTGTTACAGGGATGATCTGGGGAGCATAAATATCTTCAAATCTTGTGATGTGTCTTTGTAAATGTAAATGAAAATCCTTCTTCAGTAAATACTAGCTCAGGAGTTTGGTCCGTAAGCTTTGCTGGACTGAGAGGAATGGATAAGTTTTAGTAAGCAGGAGGTTCTTGATCCTCTCATGTCTGAGACAAATTGAGAAATTGCGACCCAAAATCGCTAAATTTCAGAAGCTGTTTATGAAATAAAAGGTTGATGGGACATTAAAAGGAAAAAAAATAAAGTTTTGGGGAGTTGGGGGTGAGTGATAAGTCTGCCAGCTGGAAGAACTCTTCAACCGTTTTTGCTCGAAATGTGGCCCTTTCAACTGTTGGGTTGTTGTGCTTACTTCAAGAGCTGCCAATGATGGGCGTTTCAGTAACATTTCACTGACAGTTACCAGAGAGCACATTCACTTCGCTGCTTTAACCCTCAGCTTATAAATGACAACTCGTTTAATTTAGCTTCTTGTGTTAGATGCATTGTGTTGTTAAACCCTTGAGTACAGTACTTTATAGAACTTGTGGCATTATAACAGACACCGAGGACTGTAAAATACTACAAGGGGCTGGCTGCGGGGCTAAACTTGGTTTGCAGTAATTGCCTCTGCGATCACATCAACACAAAGTTAATTCATTAGCAGTGTGCTCACGTGGGGAGGGAGCAATTGCCCTGTGCATTGTGTTCTTTATAAATCATGTATGCATTCATAATAAATGGTTATATGATTTCATCACGCACGGCACACAAAGGAAATCTTCCACCATGGTGGCAGAGGTTTAAAGGGACATTTCTCCCTTGATACAAGCCTGAGAAAGACCTAACCAAATGAGCCCATTTTAAGCTCCCTTCCCCACAAAAGAAAAAGGAAAGACTTGCGCCTTTTACGACCACCGGATGTCTCACAGCACTTTACAGCCAATGAAGTACTTTTGGAGCGTAGTCACTGTTGTAATGTAGGAAACACGGAAGCCAATATGTGCACAGCAAGCTCCCACAAACAGCAATGTGATAACGACCAGATAATCTGTTTTAGTGATGTTGGCTGAGGCAGTTCAGTCAACAGCAACAACAACAATACAGCTGTAACAAATTGTATTCATATAGCGCCTTTAATGTTGACAGAATCAGTCACCTGTATTTAAAATCAATGGTACCAATGCAATGAGTTTTGGGACAGATTAATATCTTAGTACGGAAACTCAGCTGAAAGCTCACTATGTTGGTCTCAGGGATATGTGTGAGTAGATGGATTTGGAGTAGTGATAACAGGGGTGCACAGGATCAGAAAAGACGATTGCGATCCATTTGGTCTGTCCCAATGTGTCGGAATGATCATCTCCCACAAAACCTCTCTGTCAAATTTTGCTCCAGCTCCCATTGCCTCTATCAGCAGACCATTGCATCCATTCACCCACCACCTTCTATTAATTCTAAACTGTCTTCTCACGTTCCCTCTTCAAAATGTGAGGCTGTCTGTCCCACTTGTAGACTCGGTGACCATGTTAAACGTATGCGGCAGTCATTTCTGCAGAGGACTCGCCTGTGCACCATTTGCACCATTTCTCTGGGGTTCCGCCGTGCTTCCACCGGCATCATGGAACCACCGCAGAAATTCTATCCCCGTGACTTTAATATTGTTCAGACCCTTTAGGATATTGAATACGTCACTAAGTTCACCTTTGAGCGCTGGATCTTATTTAAAATGTTGTTCAAATTGCCCCCAGACCAGTCCCCGCCCCTCCCCCCATAGTTTAGTGTTGTGGCCTGGTATTGAGACATGTTGAAGGCCACAAATTCAATCCCAGGTTTGTGCTGAGTTTACTGATTCAGCCAAGGCACCACCACAGTTATCCTCAGTGACCTTGAATGAGCTAGCATTTATGTCGCATTTTTCACAACCTCAGTACCTCTCAAAGCGCTTTACAGCCAATGAAGTACTTGCTGAAGCAGGAAACGTGACAGCAAATTCACGCACAGCAAGCTCCCACAAACAGCAATGTGATAATCTGTGTTTTAGTGATGATGACTGAGGGATAAATATTGGCCAGGGCACTGGGACTAACTCCCCTGCTCTTCGAAATAGTGCCATGGGATCTTTTACGTCCACCTTAGAGGGCAGATGGGGCCTTGGTTTAAAGTCTCATCCAAAAGACATCACCTGCAACAGTGTAGCACTCCCTCAGTACCCACACCGTTCTGACTCAGAGGTGAGAGTGCTATAGCTGAGCCACAGCTAGGGTTTTTCCATCAGCTAGGGTTCCCATGTCTGTTATATTACAGTGACTACTGTTTGAAAGATGTGTGTGGACTTCAGCTGAGGACAGGATTAGGCTGGGTTGTGATCGATGCTTCCTCTCGGTCTTTTTGTATGCACGGTCCCTATGATTGGTTGCGTGGCCCATTCAAATTTTTACGCATGGGAGATTTCTCCCATTTAAAAGTTGATGAGTGGCCAGCGCGGCACCTCCAGACCACTGCGCAGCCGCGCGCAGGAATGTTGGTTGTGATGCCCTTCACAGTTGAATAGTCTAGAAACTGTCACTTTCTAGATTCGCTTCACTTAACAGTGAAGGGCTGCTGCTGATCATGGAACTGTACCCCTGAGAAAGAAGTCCACATTCTCAGAAGAGGCGAGACAAATGGGGCAAACAAAATGGTCTTTTTACACGATGAAGCTCCTTTGAACGAGAAATGGCAGTGGATGAATTGTTGGAGGGCGGGAGTAGATGTCAGGCCCAAGGGGTAAGCCAGGTTTCCAAGGTTATCCCAAATTGCTCAACTACAGTAACACAAAGAAGCAAAGGAGCCCTTGGTTGTCACCGTGAATTTGTCAACAAAAGCATTAAATAAAGATACAAAGGAAGTGAGTGTCACAAGGTTTCATTCCAATATGAGCAAGGCTCCAACAGGATGCAGGATTCCACTGGGGATAAGGAACAGGGGACAAAACTTATCCCATGGCACGAGGCCAACGCTGGGATTAACTCGCTCTGTATTAAAGTCTTGCGTCTCGAGCGCGTCCGACTTACCTCAGACATCACATTTCAAATCGCCAGAAGGACTGCAAAAAGACAACGCAAGTCAGTCATTTCCTGTTGGTTTTTTTTGGATCAGGATCGCCTGGCCTCCACTCAAGAGCCAGCAATTTATAAGCAGGTATCGTTTAATGGGCCTCAGGATGTGCCTCTGCAGTCCACTTTTCCATAGAAAGTCTTTGGCCTGTGACTTTAAAGGGAGTATGTTGAAACACAACTCTATCGTATGAGCTAACCACCACAACCATTCCTCCAGACCAAAAATCACCCTCAACAACATCACGGGGTGTCGCCCAGCATGATTTGCGTTTAATTTGAGGATAATTGTTTTTTTTTTCTATTTTATCCCCCTTGTTGCTCTGAATCTCCAATAACGCAAGCAGTGACAGAGTTAGCACGCTTATTAATAAATGCTTTGAAAAATATATATTTAAAAAAAAGAGATTTAAGCTGTGCATGTAGTTCCCCTGTCTGGGGTTGGCGATGTACTGAACTGTTCCATGTACATCTCCAGGGGGCGCTCCAGGTCTGAGCAGTGTGCGTCCTGCCCAGGTGAATCAGGATTGTGAATGGAGCTGCCTAGTTGGCTGGTTGTTCTGTTTTGAGTTATAATATGAATGGATAATAATAAAACATGTTTTTGCCAGGAATTAAAGCAAGCGCTTTCTGGTATTGTGTTAACTGTGCAGTGTTCCTGAAGGCCTCATAGTTTCCATACTGATTTCTGTCAACTACTTGACTCATTCTGAGCTCTGTTCAAAGCAGCACTCTGCCATTATAAACAACACATCATCGACCTGCTAGCACTAACAACATAGCAAGTTTTTAAAAAGCTAAAACTCTTTTAAAAAATGCATTAAAAGTGGAAGAATTTAAACCTACAATGCGTTTAAATTTCAGTTGTTTTGTTTTAATTCATTCGCAGGATGTGGGTGTCGCTGGCAAGGCCAGCATTTATTGCCCATCCCTAGTTGCCCTTAAGAAGGTGGTGGTGAGCCACATTCTTGACAACTGAGTGGCTTGCTAGGCCATTTCAGAGGGCAGTTAAGAGTCAACCACTTTGCTGTAGATCTGGAGTTACATATGGGCTAGACCAGGTAAGGACGACAGATTTCCTTCCCTGAAGGACATTAGTGAACCAGATGGGTTTTTACGGCAATCCAGTAGTTTCATGGTCACCTATACCGATGCTAGCTTTTGATTCCACATTTATTTGAATTTGAATTTGAACAATTGCAGCAATCGTAGCAGTAATTACATTAATACCTCAGATGACGTAACTGTCCATGATATCATAAGGAAAGGCAAGGATTTGCATTTATATAGTGCCTTTCATGGCCTCCTGACATTCCAAGGCGTTTTACAGCCAATTACTTACTTTGGAAGTGTAGTCACTGTTGTAAAGTAGGAAACGTGACAGCCAATTTTCACTCAGCAAGATCCCACAAACAGCAATGTGATAATGACCAGATCATCTGTTTTAGTAATATTGGTAGAGAGATCATTATTGGTCAGGGGAAAACTCTCCTGTTCATCATCAAGATAGGGCCATGGGATCTTTTAAAACCACCTGAGAGGGCACTGGTGGCCATGGTTTAACGTCTCATCCGAAAGATGGCACCTCCGACAGTGCAGCACTCCCTCAGTACTGCACTGAAGTATCAACTTGGATTTTGTGAAAAGTCTCCGGAGTGGGACTTGAACCCACTACCTTCTCATTCAGCAGTGATTTTACTCTGACTGAAGCCAGGGTCAGGGCCATGAAAGTGCAGAGGGATCTGGGGACACAGGCCCACAGGACACCAAAGTCAGCACCTCAAGCTGACAAGGCCGAAAAAAAACATTTGACCGAGTACGACACCAAGGAGCTCCAGCAAAACTGAGGTCATTGAGGGTTAAAAGGAAAACTCTCCTGTGGTTGGAGTCACATCTGACACAAAGAAAGATGGTGGTGGTTGCCGGAGATCAATTATCACAGCCCCAGGACATCACTGCAAGAGTTCCTGAGAGAAGCATTCTCAACCCAGCCATCTTCAGCTGCTTCATCAATGACCTTCTTTCCACTAAAAGCTTAGGAGTAGGGCTGCTTGCTGATGGTTCCACTATGTTGAACTCCATGTGCAATTCATCCAATAATGAACCAGCTCATGCCAGCCTTCAGGAGGACCTGGATAACATCAAGGCTTGGAGTGATAGGCAAGTGACAGCCAAGGACCATCTAAAACAAGAGAAAGCTCAACTATCTCCCCTAGAACATGGTATCACCAATGGTAGAGTCCCCCACCATCAACATCCTTTGGGATCACCATTGACCAGAAACTGATGTGGACCATCCATATCAACACTGGGGCTACAAAAGCAGGGCAGAGGCTGAGTGCACTGTGATTGATGAGTGGCTCAGCTCCTGATCGCTCAGTAAAAGACCCAAGGGAGGAGCGTGATGGAATATTCACTTGTTAGGAGGCGCAGTAAGTTGTGTAGGTGGGAGTAGTAAGTTACAAAGGGACAGAGAGCGACTGAGTGAGTGGGTAAAACTATGACAGAGGGAGGTCAATGTGAGGAAATATGGGGTCATCCACTTTGGCTCCCAGAAACCTAAATCAAAATATGTTCTTAATGGTGAGAGAGTGGGAGCTGTGGAGGAAAGAGATTTGGATGTCCATGTACACAAATCACGAAAAGCTAGTGCACAGGTACAAAAAGTAATCAAAAAGGCTAATGGGATGTTGGCCTTTAGCTCAAGGGGGCTGGAATACAAAGATGAGGAACTAATACTTCAGTTTTACAGAGCCTTGGTACAGCCTTGATTGATACGGGGACTTAGCGGCTAAATAATGAGGAAACGTTGCATAAACTTGGGTTGTATTCCCTTGAGTATAGAAAGTTGAGGAGTGAGCTAATTGAGATCTTATGATAAAGGGATTTGATAGGTAGATACAGAGAATTTTTCCTCTGGTGGGGAAGCCACAGTAAGGGGGCGTAATCTTAAAATGAGAGCTTAGCTGTTTAGTAGTGAAATCAGGAAACACTTTATCAAACAAAGGGTAGTGGAACTCTGGAATTCTCTCCTTCTTAACACCCCCCCACCAAGAAAAGACTGTGGATCGGTGGAGTTTTGTTAAGTAAGGGTATTAAGCGTTATACAGCAAAGGTGGTTAATGGAGTTGCGATGCAGATCAGTCACGAGCAGTGCTCCTGGTCATTTTTTTTGGCGGGGGTGGGGGCGGTGTGGCCCATTCGAAATACCACGCATGCACAGTTTTCCCCATGGAAAAGCCGGTGAGCTGGCTGTGTGAGGGGTCCGGAGAGCCGAGTGGTCGCCTTAAAGCAACATTGGCCATGAGCGAACTGATTGGTGGAACAGGCTCAGAGGGCCAAATTGCCCACACCTGTTCAAAACCTTAACAAAAGGCTGGGACCCAGTGTATCCCGGTCTCGATAGAGTTCCAGTGGACTTGCTCAAGAAAGCCCCAGACTCCTCCCACACCGCCCCCCCCCCCCCCCCCGCCATCCCCCTCAAAAAAGGGTAATTTTCCTGAGCATTTCTGGAGGCACCATCGCCTCTGCTAGCAACATAAACACAAACCAGGTTTGCAATCAGAGGTGAAGGTGAAAGTCTGGCTTTCCTGGGTTCATGTCTGGTTTTTAGCAGATGTTTTCATCTGGTATTGGGAGGTTTACGGTAGCATTTCAAAGCAGGACTGATTCGAAACATTCCTGTGGCTATGAAACCGCCGGGGCCTCAAAATGAAATTTTTCGGCACCTCCGACAAGGAAAGGGGGCAGTCGCTCCCACGAGTGAGCGACACTTTGTGTTAACGCGCAGCACTGAAGTGCAGAGCTGGTAAACAGGCAGATGTCAGGAAATCCTGCAATGGAGAGGGAGAGACTGGAGTGCAGTCAGCTGAAGGCCACATAATAGTTGAAATAATTTGCTGCAGCACAAGTTTTTGATAACCTATGGCCCGAATCCCAAGCCCTGACATCTATCCTAGTCTGGATTTAACAAGCCCTAAAGGCAATTTTATGAAAAAAAATGCAAATAGGTTTTTGAATTTTGACTTGTTGAATATGAAACGGTAGCAAAAATAAATGAACAATTTTTTTTTTTATGCAGGGGGGCGGGGAGGGGGGAGGGGGATTAGACCATATGTCACAACACCAGCCTTACCCTCCATCTCAACTGGGCGCTATTACACGTCCTAGGATGGTGATGTCAGGTCCGTCGTGAGTCAGGTCAGAAACTGGCTGCGGTCATACGAAAACAAATCAAATTCTTCTGGGCGAGTTGTTACTCAGCTCTCTGCATGCACAGCCCTCCCTTGGCACACAACGTGAAACGAGCACATTTTAACTGCGCATTCCTCTGAGCATTCGGCAGCACCATCGTGCTGCAGGCCTGCCATTGGTCCAAATTCAGAGCCAGACAGCCTTGTTTATAAGTGGGCTGTTGGGAAATGTCTAACCTGCACACTGAAGAACCAAAAACCTGCATTTATTTTAAATAGGAGACAACCCTTTCCACTTCTGAGATGAGGGCATTAAATATTGAAGTGGAATTTTTGGTGCGAATTCAGCTGTTAACAAAGCAGACATCAGGACTGAAGCCATGATCCCAATCCCTTCCTCCATCCTCCTCGCTCTTTCATCCTGGAATTGGGAAAAGGTGGCAACTCTCCACTACTTCGTGTTATAAAATGAAAGAAGAATCGGGTACATACTGAAGTCTGAGGCACGTGAGGAGGGCCTTGATTCCAATCAGTGCTCAGCCAATGCAAGCTGATGTTTTTGGACGCTGTTTGAAAAGGATAGGAAGCTGATCACAGATTCGAATCAATCTTCGGAATAGGAAAGCTCACCGCCAGACGTGGTTGGAAGAGCAACTATAACACTTCAGGCCGCTGACCAATGGCACCCATTTCTTGGACTGAGGAGGGACACATTTAGACTTGATTTCTGGCTGCATGGTGCCCATAGCTTGTCGTGTTTATTTGTGTTTATTTGCCACAGAAGCAGTGCATTTTTCAGAGAGAGACATGTGGCTGGAGCTCATTTTCAAATCACCTTTGCTCTGCCTATCTAAAGTCGTGTTGGATTTAATACAGAACTTCCCTCCTTTTTGCTAGATCCTGCCCTCCAGTGCGTTTACCTAACCTCAATCACAGCTGTGAACACTGGGCTGCCAGCTCTGACTGGTTGGACGTAATCTTGGACCATCTCACTATATGACCTCCCACCTCCAACCACCCCACCCAGTCAAACAGCCCTCTTATTCCCATCGCCAATATTTTTACAACTAATAAATTTAAGTGGTGGAAGAAAATGAAAATAAAGTATATCTTGTTCATGCCCTGATGGTTTTCCTCCCGGGATTGCTCACATGCAGTGTCCAGGAGATTAATATTTAATTCCCAGCGACTCCAGGATAATCCTGGAGAGTTGGCAACCCTCTGCAAATATGACATCATTTCAGCAGCTGCTGCTCGAGAACACGGTTTACTTAAACATCAAAATATTACTCTTTTTATATTGAATACATTTGCAACTACTGGGGACTGACAGCATGAACCACAGACATTTTCTCAGTGCTCACACTTAGCTAGGCTTTCAGGCCAACTCTCCATGTTAGGCAATTGAGGCCACTTAACCCAGTCGCCCTTGGCAACCTCCACTTTAATCACACCAACCAAACAATTCCACTCACTGAAATAAAACAGCATTTTGTTTTTACCCAAAACATCTTGTTTCACTGTTTACTGTTAAATGTACCATTACTTGCATATTTTCAGTGAGGGTTAATGAGAAGTATGCGAGCACAAACTTTAGTTGAACTCGATTTGAAAAGAAGCCTCGGGCCTACCTGGTCTCCACTCCTCAGCGCCAATCTCACACAGGGGGTTATCGATATTCCCACTTGCCAAGCTGAGGAATGTGTGGGTACACCAGCCATTCCGAGAACTTTGCTTGCTTTCCCTGCTGGTAATCGCAGGCTTCTATTAAAATTATATTCACGCCAATGTTCCCTGTAAGCTGCCCTTTGTTCTGCGCGCCCTGTTTCTTTTAATGTGCGGTCGTTTTAAATTTCTGCGCACGTACAATGTAAAAGCTGGTGAGCGGCCTGCGCGGGACCTTGCAAATTTCTGCGCAGCTGTAAGCGCACCTTCGGGGGAACATGGTTCACGGCTGGGGGTAATTTTAACTTTGGGCGAGAGCTTAAAATGGCCGATATCAGACCAGCTGCCCATTTCATATCTCTCCCGACTTTCATTGCCAGTGACTTCAATGGAAATTAAAATCAGGAGAGGTATATAAATGGCGGCTGATCCAATATCGCCCGTTTTACACTATCGTCAAAAGTGAAAATCACCCCCACCATTCCCCAATGGCGGCCCACGTAACAGATGCATTTTAGCCAAATTTCCATATGTTGTGGTGTGAGGCAATCTGCCCGATCCATGGATCATGACTGAAAATCGCCCATCTCGGATTTGCCTGATGTTAAAAGCTCTGGCCATGTTTCACTTCACCCGACACCATTTCAGGGCTCCCGTTTTGCTGGTCAGACTGTAGCCATGGATTTCTGCCGCTGTATTCCACTTCCCAAGCTGTGCACTGCACAGCCAAACATTATCGGCTTATAAACATTATTAAAATTTGCTGGCAGCAAGGCCACATTTATTGCCCATTCTCAGAAAGTGAATAGCCTTATTCATTGTGGTGATGATGCTACCATAATGGTGTTAGATGGTGAATTCCAAGATTTTTGCCTAGCGATGATGAAAAAACAGCAAAAGACGTCCTAGTCATCATAATGTGTGACTTGCAGGGGAACTTGCAGGTGATGGTATTTCATGATATTGCTGCTCTTGGCCTTCTGAAAGGAGCAGGTAAAGGGAAATTTGTTCCTCAGGCATAATTTGTGAGGCACACTCATGAATAATGGCCACATCAGTGTGGGGGGAGGGGAGAAGAATGAGCAGCACCCAGAGAACTTTACCTCAGCAAGAATTGACATGTTGAGGAGAAGTGGGAAGGAGAAGTGGTTGTCATGTTTATAACCTTCACACAACTGTAATCTTTATGTAACAACACTATATATTGTACACACCTGAGTAATGCACACCTTGACCACAGGGGGTGAACTTGTGGGAGACACTCCTCACCTGGTCCTCCAGGTATATAAAGGGAGGTCCCACGGAGGGTCATCACTTCTTGGTCCTGTGAATAAAGGTTCAGGTCACATAGTGACCTTGTCTGCAGTACATGCCTCGTGTGATTCTATAGCAAGGTATAAGGACACCACATTTGGCGACAAGAAACGGGAATCAACGACCCACGAGGATGGCCACCGGTAGCACAGAGGAGCGGTACTGTGTCGGTGAGGACTGGGACGACTTCGTTGAGAGGCTCCAGCAGAACTTTGTCACGAAGGACAGGCTGGGAGAGGAAGTGGCTGGCAAGCGGAGGGCGCATCTACTGACCAGTTGTGGATCCAAGATGTATGCGCTGATGAAAGACCTGCTCGCACCCGAGAAGCTGGCGGACAAGTCCTTTGAAGAGCTCAGCACTCTGATCAGTGAGCACCTCAAACCTGCGAGCGGTATACACAGGGTCCGGTACCGGTTCAATGCACACCGGCGTCGGGAGGGACAAAGCATATCGGACTTCGTTGCGGACCTTCGGCGCTTGGCCAGCCTTTGTAAGTTCACAGACGCCTGCAGGGGGGAGATGTTAAGGGATTTCTTCATTGAAGGCATTGGTCATGCAGGGATTTTCAGGAAGCTTATTGAGACCAAGGACTTGACTTTGAAAAGGGCAATGTTGATAGCTCAGACCTTCATGGCAGTTGAAGAGGAGACCAAGATAATTTACACGCGCAGCCCTGGTTCCAACGTGGCGATGGACCAGGGAGTTAACATTGTTAACAAGACTCAGAACCCCGCAGGCAGGCAAGGGCAATTCAACACCGCCCAGGTAGCAACAGACTCTAGGGTGGGCCAGCAACAGAGACAATGGCAGGGGGATCGACAATTCACGCCATTACAAGGGACAATGCGTCCCGGGATGGGACCATTGACACTCAGCAACAGAGTGATCAGGAGTAATCAAAGAGACAATCAGAGAGGAATGCCTGTTAACAGTTCCTTTATTCACAACAATCTCAGCTCATGCTGGAGGTGCGGTGGCAGACATACTGCGAAAACCTGTAAGTTTCAACAATTTATCTGTAGAAACTGTAACTTCAAGAGACATCTGGCCAGAATGTGCAGAAAGCCCACAGCGAGGCTAGTTTACGACGCAGAGGAACCAGACGAGGAGTCTGCAAGGCAGGGTGATGCTTGGGGCCAAGCTATGGACGCTGAAGTCCAGCGGGTTCATGTGGCAGATGTCCACAGCTCGTATACAAAAACGCCATCTATGATGATAAAAGTTCTATTAAATGGCATCCCGGTACGCATGGAGCTGGACACAGGAGCCAGCCAGTCACTTATGAGTGCCCAACAATTTGAAAAACGATGGCCACACAAAGCTAACAGGCCCAAATTGGAACGCATTGACACGCAGTTACGGACATACACCAGAGAGATCATCCCAGTACTAGGCAGTGCAAACTTGGTGGTCACACACAATGGATCAGAGAACCGGCTGCCACTCTGGATTGTCCCGGGGAATGGTCCCGCGCTCTTGGGGAGGAGCTGGCTAGCCGAGATGAACTGGAAATGGGGGGATGTGCATGCCATTTCATCTGTGGAGCGAAGTTCATGCTCACAGGTCCTACAGAAATTCGAGCCACTTTTTCAACCAGGTGTCGGGACTTTTAAGGGCACCAAAGTAGTAATACGCATCACCCCAGACGCCAGACCAGTGCACCACAAAGCCAGAACTGTGCCGTATGTGATGAGTGAGAGAATTGAGAGTGAGTTGGACAGGCTGCTAAGAGAGGTCATAATTTCGCCTGTTGAATTCAATGACTGGGCAAGCCCCATCGTTCCTGTCCTTAAAGCGGAAGGCTCGGTCAGGATTTGTGGCGACTACAAGGCCACCATCAACCGAGTGTCACTACAGGACCAATACCCGCTTCCGAGAGCGGAGGATCTTTTTGCCACGCTGGCAGGTGGCAAGCTGTTCACCAAGTTGGACCTCACTTCAGCCTACATGACTCAGGAACTGGCTGAAGAATCCAAGCTACTGACCACCATCACTACGCACAAGGGGCTGTTTGTTTACAACAGATGTCTGTTTGGCATTCGTCCAGCGGCCGCTATCTTCCAGAGGAACATGGAAAGCTTGCTTAAATCCATCACTGGAACAATCGTATTCCAAGATGACATCCTAATCACGGGTCGAGGCACCGAGGAACACCTCCACAACTTGGAGGAGGTGCTACGCCGACTGGACCGGGTAGGCTTGCGACTAAAGAAGTCCAAGTGTGTGTTTTTGGCCCCAGAGGTCGAGTTTTTGGGCAGGAGGGTTGCTGCAGACGGGATCCTACCGAATCCAAAACGGAGGTGATCCGTCGTGCGCCCAGGCCCGGCAACACATCAGAGTTGCGTTCATTCCTGGGACTATTGAACTATTTCAGGAACTTTCTGCCGAACTTAAGTACATTGCTGGAGCTGCTACACGTGCTCCTGTGTAAGGGTTGTGAATAGTTTTAGGGGGACTGTCAGGAACGGGCTTTCAATCGGGCGCAGAACCTGCTTTGTTCTAATAAGTTATTGACCTTGTATGACCCCTGTAAGAAATTGGTTTTGACATGTGATGCATCATCCTATGGGGTTGGGTGCGTTTGCAGCAGAGCAATGGTGAGGGCCAACTCCAACCTGTTATGCTTCCAGGTCGCACTCCCAAGCTGAAAGGGTCAATGCCAATGCGTCAGCTCGCATACAGCGATGGGCTCTCACGTTGGCTGCGTATGACTACACAATACGGCACCGGCCAGGCACCGAAAATTGCTCTAACGCGTTCAGCAGGCTCCCACTGGCGACCACCGAGGGGGCGTCAGAGCAAAGCGCGGAGATGGTCATGGCCGTTGAGGCTTTCGACACTGCAGGCTCCCCCATCACAGCCCGCCAGATCAAAATCTGGACCAACAGAGACCCTCTCCTATCCCTGATAAAGAAATGTGTCCTTACTGGGGATTGGGCGCCCGCACACGGAGCGTGCCCCGAGGAGGTCAGGCCATTCCACAGACGGATGGATGAGCTCTCCATCCAAGCCGACTGCCTGCTATGGGTAGCCGGAAAGTCATGCCCCAGAAAGGCAGGGAGGCATTCATCAGGGAACTCCACAGCGAGCATCCAGGCATCGTGCTAATGAAGGCCATTGCCCGGTCACATGTATGGTGGCCAGGAATTGACTCAGACCTGGAACACTGGGTTCGCAGGTGCACGACATGTGCTCAGCAGGGTAATGCCCCCTGGGGAGGCCCCACTCAGTCCGTGGCCTTGGCCCACCAGGCCATGGTCACGTATTCACGTAGACTACGCGGGCCTGTTCAAAGGAAAAATGTTCCTGATTGTTGTCGATGCATACTCGAAATGGATCGAGTGCATCATATTGAATTCATGCACGACATCCACCACCGTGGAGAGTTTGCGTACGGTCTTTGCAACCCACGGCTTGCCGGACATCCTGGTTAGCGATAATGGTCCGTGTTTCACTAGCTACGAATTCCAGGAGTTTATGTCGGGTAATGGTATCAAACATGTCAGGACGGCACCGTTCAAGCCGGCTTCCAATGGTCAGACGAAACATGCAGTCCAAATCATAAAACAGGGCATGCTCCGGATTCAAGGACCCTCCCTTCAGTACCGCCTATCGCGCCTCCTGCTGGCCTATAGGTCCCGCTTGCATTCACTCACGGGACTCCCGCCAGCGGAACTACTCATGAAATGCATGCTTAAAACGCGGCTGTCCCTCATTCATCCAGCCCTGTCAGACATTGTTGAGGGCAAGCGCCAGTCCCAAATCGAGTGCCATGATCGCAACTCAGTGGGGAGATGCATAGAAATCAATGACCCTGTATTCGTTCTCAATCATGCTTTGGGACCCAAGTGGCTTGAGGGTACTGTAATTGGCAAAGAGGGGAATAGGGTCATAGTGGTCAGACGTAACAATGGGCAGATATGCCGCAAACATCTGGACCAAGTAAAGAAAAAGTTCAGCATGGACACTGAGGAACCTGAGGAAAATCATGAGATGCTACCCACACAACTGCCAGAGAACGAGCAACAAGGACATTAACCATCATGCACAGTCCCTGCGGCCAGCCTGGACAGGCCGGAATCACGTCAGGCGACAGAGATGCATGCCAAGGCCCAACCACCAGAGCCCCAACTGCGGCGCTCCACGAGAGAGCGTCGACCGCCTGAAAGACTCAATCTTTGACCCAAAGACGTTGGGGGGAGGTGATGTCATGTTTGTAACCTTCACACAACTGTAACCTTTATGTAACAACACTATACACTGTACACACCTGAGTAATGCACACCTTGACCACAGGGGGTGAACTTGTTGGAGACACTCCTCACCTGGTCATCCAGGTATATAAAGGGAGGTCCCACAGAGGGTCATCACTTCTTGGTCCTGGGAATAAAGGTTCAGGTCACGTAGTGACCTTGTCTGCAGTACATGCCTCGTGTGATTCTATAGCAAGGTGTAAGGACACCACAGTGGTAAGTCTCAAAGTGTTGATCTCCGATTTTACGTCGGGGTGAGAGGTCGGCAGGGCAAGTGGCATGTCATGCCCGGGCCACTGTAACTCCCGGGCCTCATCATCATAGTGCAGACCCAACTCCCGCCTGAACACGGTGGCAATAACGTGAGGCTGGCACACAGGATCAGGGCAAGCACAGTAGGAGGGCCCTGCTGGGTACCCATGGTAACAGCCCCTGGCAAACAGGTGAGTGGCTTGTGGGCAGGGGATGGGGGGCAGCTCTTGACATAATTGTGGTCGAGGGGAATCCTGGGGCAGGAGAAGCTCACAGTTTCCTTGTGGTGCCTTCAGGAGCACTCCTGCTCCTCCTGGCCCACAGGGAAACCTTAAAAAAACAAAATTAATTTACCCTCCTGGCCCCATTGTGGGCCTGCTGCTCTTTGGCGGAGCTGGTAGCGAACACTGAACACCCAACGTGACCTAAAAATTATGGCGGGAGCTGAATGCCATCACCAGACCTGACTTTTACACTTTAATGAGGTTCTCACTGTGCCTGGGTTTGGGCCTTGTGTTCTGCCCAAAATATGTCTGTTAAAATGGCGTGGCGTATGAGTGTTGTGTGGGCAAGGTGAGTACCACGCTTCCGCTATTTTAACAGACCACACGCCTCTGTCTCATCAAATTTGGTGAAAAGGATAAAAAGATGATACAGTTACTGATAAGTGCCATGCTTTGAAATGTGTTTCTGTATTGACACTCGCGCAGCGAGCCATTTCATTCCAGCCAATGAAGACCTGTTTCACTGACCAAAACTTGATCTCACCCTCTCATGTTGCCTTTGCTAAAAGTAGTCTCATTAAATTGTTTAGTGCTCCTTGGAGACCCCAAATCACTAACATTTTGTTCCGTCAAAAGAACCCCCTACACAGAATTTTATGCAATGCATCTGTGTTTTAGAGGGATGTGAAATGCACACCACGTAATAAAGCATTCATTCTGTTTAATACTAAGTGTGTGCAAGCTTATGAAGGGCTGTAAGTTCTCGTGCACTGCCAAGCTCCATCTCTCTCCAAGCCACCCCCAGGTGCCCCACACACATAACACCTGCATTTGGCTCGTAAATATTCCATTGATTTTCACGTAACCTTTTTATTTGCACAGAAATTCACCAGAACACTGCAGCATAGCGAAAGCGGGGAAGATGGTCAGTGGCTCGGACAGCGTTCCAATGAGCTACAGCAGCTACATGGAGGAGAAGCATGTGCCGCCTCCCAACATGACGACTAATGAGCGGAGAGTGATTGTGCCGGCAGGTAATTGTTTTCTAGGGTACTCCCTAAGCGTGCGGCTGTTAACTTGCAGGACAGACGGCCCCAAAAATACACAGGCTGGGTCATAGCATCCGAAATCAGAAAAGTCAGATTCTCGGGGAGGGATGGGGGTGAAATGGGACACGGGCAGGAATGCAAAACAGATGGAATCGCATTATCCCTCATACGACACGCCCGATATTAGCCCTCGTACCTTAAGACGCTCCTTAAAGCCTACCTCTTTGATCAAGCTTATGGTCATCTGCCCTAATATCTCCTTATTTGGCTCAGTGTCTAATATTGTTACTGCTCCTGTGAAGCACCTTGGGACATTGTGCTATGTTAAAGGCACCATATAAATACAAGTTGTTGTTATTCATATTCGGTGCTATTGAAGTTAGTGGAACTGAGTATTGGGCGGGGCGTGTAACGGGCGACTGATGCAATTCCAGCTGCTTTGCATCCCCTCCGGTGTTCGAATTCACCCCCTTGGTTCAGTGAGATGGAAAAGGGTGTGGGCTTTGATGCCAAGGCAGGAGAGGGACAATGATCGGAAAAGGACCCACAGGACTACATGGGACGATGAGCGTACTGTCCTTCTCCCATTGCAGTATGAAAGTGTGAGGCTGTACGGAAACAAGGGTTTTTCCCCGTTTCACATTATGTTATGTCTTTGCACTTAAATTGTAGCAAGGCCGGGCCTCTGGGAGTTTTAAGAACACAGCCATTCTGTGTTGTGGTCAAACTTTCTTCTGTCCCTTTTGCCTTTATAGTGGCATTACATGGTAAGGATAAAAGACAGCTTTCTGTTAACTGCTTTCTGCAAAGGATTCCTGTAGTCTGTGTGTGTGTGTATCTGGAAAAGCAAATACACAGGCCCTATCTGGAGTGTAAGTGCTAGTTTCAAAGAGTGGCTCACCTCCAGAGGGATGCCAAATGAGAACAAATATTATTTTATTAGTTCCTCAAAAAATATCTGCAGTTGGAGAAGAAGAGGCTGAGGTGGGAGCAAAGATCTGGTGGTAATGGATCAGCCACTTGTTATATGCCCCGCCCGACTTTATTTTCATGCGGTGTGTATAACAAGTGACCGATGCACAACCCCCTTTGTCTCAAAGTTAGCATCTGTGCCGTGAATGGCTTCTTTTTGGCACAGGGAAACCTTAAATAGTTGCTTATCTGTATTTCACCCACATTTCCAAGTCACTGCAGCGAGAGAGAACTCAATGAGGACCAGGGTGTGCATTTATGTACAAATATTATGTAAAGGATTCTGGGAGAGGCCTATAAGAATCCGAAAATGTTTTGTTAGTATGGTCGCGTAAGGTTATGCTTCAATTCTGAGGCGTTGCCGGCCTCCCTACGGAAGCTGCCTTTTTGCGGTCAGCATGATAAAAGGGTGTTGGGACCTGAATTGTATCAGAGGTATCAATGCCTCTTCACATTCTCTCCCTGGCTAACACATGGGCGCCATAGTTCCTATAACGCTGACTCTCAATTAGGGGCCACATGTTCTAATCTCTGTCTCTACTGATATTTATACTTGGATTAGCTGGGAAAGAGGGTGGAGAGGAGAGGGGCAGGAAGGAGACAGCTTTTCTAGGCTTTCCTGTAAATCTTGTTGGTAAAAAGAAAAAAAGGCATGTACGTATATAGCGCCTTTCATAACCTCAGATGTCCCAAAGCGCTTTACAATACTTTTTGAAGGTCAGTCATTGTTGGAATCACGGCAGCCAATTTGTGCACAGCCAGCTCTCATAAACAGCAACGTGATAATGACCAGTTAATCTGTTTTGGTGATGTTGATTGAGGGCTGTGTATTGTTACCAGTGTAATATATATAGCTCCACCCAGTGGACTACTGTGGCATTGCAGCCATTGCTGTTTACAAGAATAAACAGGTTAGGTCACCTGACGGCTTCCTGAAGTTATCAGCCATCTTAAAGCTGTTTGTTTGTGAGGTCGTAATGAAAACATAACATTGGCGATGAGGTTGGGATAATCGGATAACCCAACCTGTCCATTGAATAACTCCCCTGCTCTTCTTCAAAATAGTGCCATGGGGATCTTTCACATCCACCTGATTGAGCAAATGGGGCCTCGGTTTAATGTTTCATCCAAAAGACAGCACCTCCGAGAGTGCAGCACTCCCTCAGCATTGCAGTGTCAGCTGATAATTTTCTGCTCAAGTCTCTGGAGTGGGGTTGAACCCACAACCTTCTGACTCAGAGGCGAGGGTGCTACTAACTGAGCCCTGGCTGATATCTGTGGAGGAAGGGTAAGGGGAGTGACAAGGAGAGATACCCTTCTTCCGCGCTTCCACTGTATTCTGTCCAAGTTTGGGGTTTCCCAACCTTTATTTTGAGGGGACTCAAACTCATTCAGTGGCAAGATAATTCACCATTTCCCCATGACATTTAATTTTTTATTAACTTCTTTGCAATGTTTGCATTTGCTAAGGTGAGAGATATTAGAGCTGGGAATGGAACAGTCAGGTACCCTGTATCAGCATGAAGCACTGAGTTCAGATATAACATGGTTAGGTACAGAGTAAAGGTTGCTCACTGTTCTGAGGTAACATTATTAACGTCTGTGTTTCCTTTCTCCACTCCTCTCCCCCTCACGTATAGATCCTACACTATGGTCCACAGACCACGTGAGACAGTGGCTGGAGTGGGCAGTGAAAGAATACGGCTTGATTGATGTCGACGTGCCACTCTTTCAGAATATTGATGGGAAGGAGCTATGCAAAATGACCAAAGAGGATTTTCAGCGTCTCACCCCAAGCTACAATGCCGACATTCTCCTGTCACACCTGCACTACCTCAGAGAGAGTAAGAACGCTTTCAGTGCCCTATAAGATTGATCTGGGTTGATCTTGACTCTGTGCGACAGTGTAAAGCGGGTGATAGCGAGTTGGTTGGCCCTTTTACATCTCTCCCCATTCTTTACCTATTGAAGTCAATTCGCTATCACCCATTTTACACTAAGGCACAAAGCCAAAATCTATCCCATCCTCCGATGAAGGGGTATGCCTGAAACATCAGCATTTATCTTTCTTTACAGATGCTGCCTGACTTGTTTACAGCATGTTCTCTTTTTGGTTTCTGATCCTTTGATTGTCAATTGAAAAATCAATACTCAAATGGATTGGAATGTAGATATTAAGATACAAGTATAACAGCCCATGAGTATTTTGCAATACGATTCTATGATATTTGTGCAAACAACACTCCCTATAATAGCTTCTTGGAGCAATAATGCTTCCTTTTTCCATGTCCATTTTCTCCCAGCTCCGCTAAAGGAACCGATTCATGCTGGGATGCAGTTCCATGTTCCTTACTTGTTCTTCTGCATCTTGGCCAGATGGACATCGTTAATATGCAAGTCTAGACTTGCAATGGCTGCAGGCTATTCCGCAAGAGGGAAAGATCAGAGGATGCAACACCAGAAGTACATAGAATTTACAGCACAGAAACAGGTCATTCGGCCCAAGAGGTCCAGGCCGGTGTTTATGCTCCACACACGCCTCTTCCCACCCTACATCATCTAACTTTATCAGCATAACCTTCTATTCCTTTCTCCCTCATCTATTCATCGAGCTTCCCCTTAAAGGCATCTATGCCAATTGCCTCAATTACTCCACGTGGTGTCAAGTTCCACATTCTAACCACTCCCTGAAGCCCACACACATGCATTTCCTAGGTGGTTTCCACTGGATCTTTCCCCTCCCCAGCTCAGGGACAATTGCAACAACCTCTTCTGCAACCCTGGTTACAGTTGTTTAACTTAGGTACCGATGATGGACCAGCCTAGGTCTTTCCTGGTTGGTTTGTCTCAGTAACATTTTGGGGAGAGGCATTTTTCAGATTTTATTTCCCTTTTTGGCCTGGGTTATTATCTGGTTTTCCGCCTGTCCCAGAAGATTACATGGTTTCGGGTAAGGTGGAGAGTGTATATATTGTGATGCACAAGGCATCGCCATTGTGTGGGACGGGCTGGATGGACCAGAGAGTCTTTCCCTGTCTGTCATTGCTTGTATGTTCGTATGTAACACACCAGGGAGTGCATCTACTCAATGAGCCACCGGAAAGAGCTCTTCCAAAACTGTCCGTTAGCAGCTTTCATTTTGGTCCATTCTATAAAGTTTCAAAGTAACACAGAACAGGAAATGGCATGGCTAAAAAATGATGTAATGGAAGACAGAAAATAACTATTATAAATAGATTGGGACTTGACATAAATTGTACCACAAGCAGCAAGGTTGCTGTCTTACAAACTTTATATAATTACTAAAATTTTGTATTGGATACATCATCATCTGGTTAAGGTCGCTGCTGCCCTATATTGGTAGTGACACAGTAGTCCTAGAGATTAGGGGGTGCAGAGGCTCTCAGATAAGTGAGGAAGGGGGAAATCGGGAAGGGAGGGCGAAGGGGTTGGGATGTAATGGTGGCCGGGGTGGGGGGGGTAGTGGGGGGAGAGATAACAGTGGTGAAGGAGGTAGCCGTGGCTGGTGAGAGGGAGCGGTGGCGATATTGGGTGGAGAGCAGCGGCAATCGGAGATGGGGGGGAGCGGGGCATGATAGGAGCCCGCGTTCTATGAATGTGGAGTCAGGTGAAGCACTTCTGCCCCTCCTAGTTGCACATTCAGGTAAGTATATTTTCAAAGCTTACCTTGTTATCTGTGGCCTAACAGTCGGTCCCTTGAAGGACCACCTGTTAGGCCGTGTGTAGGCCTGGCTTTCCTGAGTGCAGACGTTGCTGGTGTTGGCTGCCTCAGGGCAAACCAATCTGGTAATGGGTGGGGGAGGCCATACACAAAAGGCCTGTTTCAGGTGTGAGCGCTACATGCCGATTTTTTGGCCTTTACCAATATGAAGAGCAGAGCGCTTCCAGCTCATGACAAGCTTGCGCTTCTTGTCCGCCATGTTGGAGGCTTAAGAGGCCGTTTAATGCCCTGCATAGCCGAATTTCTAGGTCATGGTCACTAATGAAGCTTACATAGCCACAATACATGATGGAATTAATTAATTATATTGGCTACTAATGATTTGGTGTCTCTGCAGCAAGTTGCACAGCTGCATCACACATATTCAGATGTAGGTTCTCAAGTTTAATGCATTTCCATGTACTTTAACGGGCTTGTGTGACCAGTAAAATGCTCAGTAAAACTGATGTGGAGGAAACTCCTTCCTGCAATGCACTTGCATTAAGCTCAAAGGTTGGGGAGTGGTATGGAGCTCAGAAATAAAGGGCAGAGAGGAGGGGCGCAGCGCGACTTACTGCACTGACAGTCACTCCTATTCATGCCTCAGCCGTACCGGTGAGCAGCAATAGCGGAGAGTACACCCCGACGCCAGTATCAGATGCAGACTGCCACAGACAGCTTTGTGTTGGTGGGGTAGGCAGAGACTTGACGAAACAGTGATAAATATGAATTGTTTATCCAAAGTCACTGATTTTTACTGACCAAAATGGTTACGTCAATTAAGCCTGGTTACAACCAAATTTTGTCTGTAGAAACATTGGGCTAGAGATTGGTTATGGTCCGTTTTCAGGCTCAAAAATTAACAATGTGCAGACAGACTGATCAGGAGGTCCGAAGCCTTCCCGAATAGGAGCTCTGGAACTCCTGGCATAAACCTCTCCCCCTCTTTACCTCTTTTTCCTCCTTCAAGATGCTCCTTAAAACCTACTTCTTTGACTACCTTTTGGTCACCTGCCCTGATTTCTACTTATGCGGCTCGGTGTCAAATTGTTTTATCTCATAATACTCCTGTGAAGCACCTTGGGACCTTTCACTATGTTAAAGGCGCTATATAAATACAAGTTGTTGTTGTTATTGAATATGGGCCTTGGACCTCATTGCAATAAATTAAGGACGATCCGGCTTTTGTCGTGCCTCGAGAAGTAGGTCACCAATTTCAAACAGGTTAATTCCAGGCCATTTACCTCACTGGCTGCAGGCATCAGATAGGGTATAGGGGCGGGAGGTGGGGTGGTGCTCCCTTGTCAGCAGCGACCCTCGGGAGTACTGTGGAGTTAGGAGGAGCAATCCTGCTCCTCCTGGCTCCACATAAAGCTGTAAAAAAAGTAATTTCAGATGGCAGGCGCTTGCTAGGCCACGACAGGACAACCTGGGGTAGAAATTTTACAGGTATTAAACAGGTCAAACGATGGCGAATTTAGCAGTGCGTTCGGTCCACAGCTAGATTTGTCCGGGACCATTTTCAGGGGTTCCTCAGGTTTTCCTCTCGTGCGTGATGTGGTCATCACCGAAATGGCTAGCACCGAAAAAGTAAGTCATTTTTTTAAAATACTGATTGATGTGGAGCCATACGGAGCAAGGGGTGCTCCTCACAGCTCCACAGCACTTCCAAGGGCTGCTTCTGGCCTCCAATCTGCCCGATACCTCCCCTACCCCCACCCCACCTCTCCAACTCCTCCCAATGAGATTTACCCGAGGGCCGCTGCCAGTGATGTAAGCAGTCCGAAATTAATCTCTTTGAAATGGGTGACTTGCCTCGCATTTTGGGTGAACCTTGAACCCCCCGATTGGGGCGCATGGGAGGTAAGCAGAGCGATGGAATGTGCGACAATATCATAGGAGGGGAATTTATTTGAAAACAAGGAGCCAGTGCCATCCGTGGCACCACAGGGCTATAGTCGTAACTCATTCCTCCTGAAAGGATCTGCCCATCACTGCATCCGACTGTTCCCTGCATGATTCCAGGGCTTTTGCCTCCACCACCTTGCGCACACGTTTCAGACATGTCGACTGAAGAGCTTCCTGACATCGGCACTAAATTAATCTTTATCTAATTTGAACCTGTGCCCCTTTACTTACTGGTAATATCCTTTCACACTCGTCGCCTTTCAATGCTGAAAGGCCCAACTTTCTCCAGTCCTTCCTAAGTCTTCTCATGTATTGATCAGTATTATAGGTTTTCTTTGCTTGATCTTCAGGGCTTGTGTCTTCCTGTGTCTCACTGACCAAACCTGGACACAGTATTCAAGATGCAGACTGGCCAGAGAACCTGATGGTCTAAGCATGAGTTCCTCCAACTTGTACATTATTTTTTTGGTTTGATAGTTCCACATTCTCGGGGGCTGAAATTGCCCTGCGCTGGGTTTGGAGTGCATCATTTGAATTAGACATCTTTTTTGCACCGGTGCAGGAAGCGCTGGCCCTGGCGCACAATCGGCCTCCTTGAGGAAAAAAGATGTTTGTTGTGCTAACGGAGCATTGACGCGGCGCTCGCGGGGCGTGACACTCGGCAAATCGGTGCCGCGCTGATGACGTCAACACGGTGCAGACGTGTCGCGTCACAACGTCCCTCCCCTTCTAAAGGGGAAGGCTGCTGCGAACTCTGCAGCCTCTTTAGTGGCGTCCACTAGGCCAACAGGGAGGGTATCAGCCGGGCCAGTGGCCTGGCACCCAAGAGGCGCTATCAAGCCTTTTTGAAAGGGGCAATTTCGGCCCCTAGTTGTTTTGTTGATGGGATGAGTATTAAGCTTACTAAAACCCTTCGGTCTCTTTCAACTTCATCCTGCCCCTCTGGAAATCAAGACTCAATGCACCATCTCCTACTTACTCCAACTCATTCTTTCCCAGGACCTGGGAATTGTGGAACTCCCTCCCTCGCTCTGCCTGCAAACATTATAAACCCAAACCTTAGGTTCACCTACTCATTATTTCCTGGTTCACACTTGGCTTCTCTTCTATTTCTCTCAGTCTTGGTGGTGTCTGCGCAATGGATCTTGGCCCTTCAGCTCGGCTCCTCAATTTACAAAGAGGGACGATTGATACTGTTCCCTCGCCGAGAGCTAATCAGCATTACTAACTCATTCAGATGGCATGACTGTGCAGAACTGGAGCTTTGCGAAATGGCACATCGGCCATTTTTGATTCAGCAGTGGTAGAAAGTTGCACGTTGAGATGCAGGGTGACTGAAAGGCTCCTTTCAGCCATTTCTTTCAGAGGCCAGAACTTTTTTTTTATACAGTTGGCACAAACTTCTTCCTTTGTAACTGTCACTTTTCGATAGGTTAATGTTTTGGTGACTGTTGAATCGAATCATTTCCTATTTTGCAGCACCACTTCCTCATTTGACTTCAGATGATGTCGATAAGGCCTTGCAAAACTCACCACGTCTGATGCACGCCAGAAACACAGGTAATATATTAGAGCTGAGCTGTCATCTGCAGACTTTTCCCTACCCCGCCAACCCCCTCCGCCCCCCGCCCCCCCCCGCCCCACATGGGGGTTTACAATAATTTATATAATAAACCACAGCTGGCTATATTAGCACTGCCCAAAAACACAAGACACAAAGGGCTTAGCCAGACTCCTGGTCCATTCCCCATCCCTCACGCATAAATCAAAGCTACGAAACAGAGTTGCAATGCTGAGGCATGCAATGGTAGGACTTGGATTGATGCCTACAAATTCCCCCTAACTATCCAATTTTCTAATTTCAGCCGGATTATTCGGGTTGCGAAGGGCGAGGGGGCACAGAGTGGGGAGTGAGGTGAGATGCTATGTTGCAGGGAGGAAGGGTACTTAGGTTGTTCTTGTGCATCGCCAAGTGGCTGTTTACAAAATGGTATTGGCAGCAGTTAGGAAGACAGGACTTTCATATTTGCCTTCTCTTGGGTAATGGCGTGTACCACAGGAGGAAGGTGGCAAAAGAATTAGATAGAGCATGTTTTCAGTAATTCTGAGCAGTCGGCATACATCAGAATTACTGATAGCTGAGGGTGTAGGTAGGACTCATATTCCAACATTTGTTCATTGCTGTTCTAACTGTCCTCAACATTTGTATAAGTCTGGAAGCTCAATCTAATGTGTGGTATTGTGATATATTACTTAGTTTTAAGGGTGTCCACAGAGTATTGCCACTTCCTACTGATGGGACTGGCCAATTTTCAACTAGTACAGAAGATGGCATCCAACATCTCTCACTTTGTGGCCTGATCAATTTTTTTCCCTGTCTATAAAGACAAGTGACTGGTCCCAAATCTCTGCCAAGATCCTCTTCTTGCCGTTACTTTCAAGGAAGGTGAGTTTTACCCCCGCCCCTCAGAGAAACTGTGTAAACAGCTGAAAACAGCCATATACGCCATTTCTCCAGCTAATCCGCCAACCTTAAGTTATAGCAGGAAATCAGGACAACCCCATGGTAAATCAGTGATGAAAAATAAGAAGATATTAATCTGCCTGTATAATAATGTGTGGAACATCATCAACAAATGTGGGAATTGGAAACAACAATTAAAAGTGAGGAAATAGATGAGCTAGGGAAAACATACGAACATATGAACAATGATGGACAGGTAAAGACCCTCTGGTCCATCAAGCCTGTCCCACACAATTGCGATACCTTGTGTATCACAACATATGCACTCCACCCCACCTGAAACCATGTGATCTCCTGGGAGATTAAAAACCCAGGCCAATTTGGGAAAAGAAATTCGGGGAATTTCCTCTCCGATCCATCTAGGCAATCGAAACTAGTCCAGGAAACATAAATCACTAGAAGTAGCAAAACAAATTGATAAGGCCATAAGGAGTGCAAACAAAGTATTGGGTTCATTTCTAGAGCAACAGGATACAAAAGCAGTGCAGTAATATTACATTTATAAATAAGCTTGGTTGGACCAAACTTGGAGTACTGTGTACAGTTCTGGGCTAGAATTTTAAGGAGGATTGTGGGTTGGGGTTGGGGGTGGGTGGGGAGTGGGTGGGGCCTCCGAGATGGCTGGGAAACCTGTGCGGTCGGGTTTCCTACAAACCCTGCTGACTTTAATGGCAGGGCTTGATTTGAATGCGAGGCGTCGGATTCCCTCGGATAGAGGGGGTTGGGTAGAGGATAGGGGAGGCCGGGTCATTAAATGGATCGGGGGGGTGGGGTCGGTCAGAGGATCAGGGAGGGGAGAGAGGATCGGGGCCGGTGATGCGGGTGGCGTGGGGGGGTGTTGAAGGGAAGATCGTGGCCGGCCTTAGCATCATCACTGGTGGGGTGGGGAGGGGAGGGGGATGATCAGAGGCCTTGTGAGAGGGTCTCTGATCACAGGAGGTGGACTAGGCAGTGACCCTGGATCCACAAGGTAGGTATAAAGATGCTTACCTCCTGGATCCAGAAGTCTCTGCCTTGCTGTAGTTGCGAGGTTTCACCAATTGTGTAAAACCGTCCACATGAAGTTAAAAACAAAATGGACGTTAAAAAAAGAGGCTTCCAGCCTCATTATAATATTTAAATTGACATCCCTGCCAACAGATTAGTTGGTCTAAATCACCTGTTTCTGTGCTGTAGATTCGATGCAACAAGTTGAAAATTGTCTGATGTTGTGCTTCTAGATGGTATTTTTGCAATAGATCTTTACCCCTTTATTTTGAATGGAAAATTATCAATTCCAGTTTAGTTATGGTCCCCTCTCCCACCTCTTCCATCAGTCTTCCTCTCATATAACACGGCCCGTTGCTCTCTAATGTTGCTTCTTTGGCAAAGATAAGATGCTGATCAACAACTGCAGAAATTCAACTGCCGTGCCTTATACTGGTGTTGAATTGAAAAGACAGAACAGGTTACACCAGAGACTGTCCGGATGTCTGTGCGACCTCTTTTTATTTCCCTCCTCCAATATTCCCTGCAGTTTTCTACCCTTGCTCTCCTGAAAGTAATGACTCACACTAAGTTACCACAGGAAGTGGCAGCTCTCTGGCCCCTCAGCCAAGTCACCATTCCTCCAGTGTAAGTGCAGTCCATGAGTGCTAGGAAGTTTCCCTAGAGCTGAGCCTGATTCTGTCCTCGCTGCAGCGAAGAACTGCTTTGATTGCTGCCTATTGTGTCATCGTAAATGTGTTCATGACGATTTCCTCTGATTGGTATTTCTATGTTTCTATGTTTCTACAGCAATCATAATCACATTCAGGCCAATTCTTATCCCCTCCTCCCCCTCCCCTGCTCCATACCCCATGTCCATATTTTCTAATGCTAATCACTGAATAGCAACTTGGAACCTTATTGAGTCTTGCCTTCCACAGGGTACTGAGGGTAATCTTAGTGCTTCCAATGTCATTCTGGTTGAGATGGGTGACCTTAGACCAAGGATCAAACCTGAGGATAATTTGATCTGAAAGGAGCAGTAACATAATGCATTTATATTCATCTGATCTCTTTTTGCACTCGATTTCATGGCTGTTGTTTCCTCTTTATTTTTTTAGGGGGTGCAACCTTCATCTTTCCAAATCCATCAGTTTATCCTGAACCACCCCAGAGGCTCACAGTCAGACCAGGTAGGAATCTACAATGTAAACATAACTGGTCAACGGGCTATTGGTATAGGTATTGTTGTACACACTTACTATGTGAATTGTAATTAAAGCCGAGACAACTGCTATATGCAGAATATAGCTTCTTTGCTTCCTTCACTGTACCATTGGTGGCCGTGCCTTCAGCTGTCTTGACCATAAGCTTTAGAATTCCTTCCCTAAACTCCTCCACCTCCCTAACTCTCCTCCTTTAAGACGCTCCTTAAAAAAACCTCTTTGACCAAGCTTTTGTCACCTGTCCTAATATCTCCTTATCTAGCTTAGTGTCAATTTTTATCTGATAACGCTCCTGTGAAGCGCCTTGGGACGTTTTGCAACATTAAGGCGTGATATAAATACAAGTTGTTGTTGTCGAATACATAAGAACATAAGAATTAGGAGCAGGAGTAGGTCATACGGACCGTCGAGCCTGTTCCGCCATTCAATAAGATCATGGCTGATCTTTGACCTCAACTCCACTTTCCCGCCCAACCCCCATATCCCTTGATTCCCCATAAGTCCAAAAATCTATCTATCTTAGCCTTGAATATATTTAAATACTCGGCATCCACAGCCCTCTGGGGCAGAGAATTCCAAAGATTCACAACCCTCTGAATAAAGAAAATCCTCCTCGTCTCTGTCTTAAATGACCTACCCCTTATCCTGAGACTGTGCCCCGAGTTCTAGAAACTCCAGCCAGGGGAAACAACCTCTCAGCATCTACCTTGTCAATCACCTTCAGAATCTTATATGTTTCAATGAGATCACCTCTCATTCTTCTAAACTCCAGAGAGTATCAGCCCATTCTACTCAATCTCTCAACATAGGACAGTCCTCTCATCCCAGGAATCAGTCCAGTGAACCTTCGTTGCACCGCCTCCAAGATAAGTATACCCTTCCTTAGATAAGGAAATCAAAACTGTGCATAGTACTCCAGGTGTGGTCTCACCACGGCCCTGTACAATTGTAGCAAGCCTTCCTTACTTTTATACTCCATCCCCCTTGCAACAAAGGACAACATGTCATTTGCTTTCCTCTTTGCTTGCTGCACCTGCGAGTTAGCTTTCTGTGTTTTTTGCACGAGAACACCCAAATCTCTCCTCTCTGAACACCAACATTTAAAAGTTTCTCACCATTTAAAAAAATATTCTACTTTTCTATTCTTCCTACCAAAGTGAATAACCTCACATTTCCCTATCTTATACTCCATCTGCGAACTTACTGCCCACTCACTTAGTCTATCCACTTTGCAGATGCTTTGTGTTCTCCTCACAGCATACTGTCCCACCTAGCTTTGTATCATCAGCAAGCTTGGATAAATTACACTCAGTCCCTTCATCTAGGTCATTAATATAGATTGTAAATAGCTGAGACCTCAGCACTGATCCTTGCAGCAGCCCAACCTGAAAATGACCCATTTATCACTACTCGCTGCTTTCTATCCATTAACTAATCCTCCATCCATGTTAATACATTACTTCCAATCCCATGAGCCCATACCTTGTGTAGTAACCTTTTATGTGGCACCTTATTGAATTCCTTTTGGAAATCCAAATATACTACATCCACTGGTTCCCCTTATCTACCCTGCTAGTTACATCCTCAAAAAACTCTAATAAATTTGTCAAACACAATTTCACTTTCATAAAACCATGTTGACTCTGCCTAATCATGTTATAATTTTCTACATGCCCTGATACCACTTCCTTAACAATGGATTCCAACATTTTCCCGACAACTGATGTTAGGCTAGCTGGCCTGTAGTTCCCTGTTTTCTCTCTCCCTCCTTTCTTGAATAGTGGTGTTATATTGATAACTTCTAATCTGCCGGGACCATTCTATAATCTCGGGAATTTTGGAAGATCACAACCGATGCATCCACTATCTCTGCCGCCACCTCTTTTAGAACCCTACAATGTAGGCCGTCAGGTCCAGGGGATTTGTCAGCTTTAAGTCCCGTTAGTTTCTCTAGTACTTTTTCTCTACTTATATTAATTACGTTAAATTCCTCACTCTCATTAGACTGTTGATTCCCCACCATTTTTGGTATGCTCTTTGTGTCTTCTACTGTGAAGACAGAAAGAAAATATTTGTTTAACGTTTCTGCCAAGAATAAAAGCAAGCCTTGATGGAACAAATAATCTAGTTTTCAATGTTTTTTTGTTTATTATTTTCTTCACTCTCCACACAATGCAGCAACTGATCCTCTCCAAGGTTTCTGTCAGTCTGTGCCTGATCAGTTGTGAGACAGTGACTACAGTATCATTTGGTTGAAGAGACTATTGGAAGCATTTTTGGTGAGGAGTCTGATAGATCAAGTTGAGATCTATCAAAAAGGAACAAGTTTTTGTGGGTCCAATGGCCTGGACCTGTAATTAATATGTCAGATGTTCTCATGGACTCACCCTGTGTTTCGCGCTCGCTCCCTATGGGAAAATGCTTGTCCGCAAAAAAATGGAACATCCACAAACTTTAGATGAACACTTCCCCTCTGAGTAAAGTGCACATTGTGGTGTAGTACTGAGCCATTATGGTTCAGAAGGTCTTTATGCTGAGTTCTCTGATCTTAGTTGAGTTGGTGGTGAGTGTCCAGTATTTTGCCTCAGCATCCCTAGGTTCAACAGGGCCACGTGAGGGGAGGGTGAAATCAGCTGGCATTCCTCATTGCTATCCAGTGACCCTTGCTGGCAAATGGATGTGTAGATGTTGAGGTGTGAGCGACGTTGGACTTGGCTGTGATACACTTCATGGATGGATAGCGCACCCTTACTATTAGGCCTACACATGAAGAATGGTCACTTGGGGGAAGGACTGAGGGAAGCCACAGTCTGTGGAGGGAAGGGGAGAAAACTGAGGGAAAAATGATTTAAATGGGCTTCCAGGATTTTAACCAAATGGGACAGTATTGGGTAAAAACAAAGGACTAGTGAGGGAAGTTCCTTTACTGGAAACAGTTAATATATAATATCGTTATTCTTCTCTCTTTCGATGTGGGATTGGAGCCTGATTGCAACACCAGCCGCCCACATTTTAGCTCCATAAAAGAGAAGAACCCAGATGTGTTTTCTTAACACCAGATGTCCGGGACTATCACCAGGCAGTGCTCAGCAGTGGTCTGGTGGTCTGCAAGGGAGTCTGCAGATTTTTTTTTTAATTGATGAATATTTCATTCATTCTACTTTCTATTTTTAGATTTGCCTTACGACACGAGCAGACGGTCAGGGTGGGCAAGTCATCCTGGAGTTCCGCCAAAGGGTAACGGCTTTATGTTGCTGTAACATTGATCAAAGGAGGCCTTTGTTCTCTTAGATAATGACTATGAAGTTGTAGCAAGTCAAGCTTATTTTTGTAAAGTCTGTGCTCATCAAGGTGACGAAGGTTAATGCTGTTGAAGGGAATGCTTCCAGCACATTTCAAATCAAGATGTAGCATGGATAGAGGCAGAGTAAAGTTCCTCTACTCCACTTCAACAATGTACCTTAAGCCCAATCACAGAAAAGCAAATTCTCACTGCACTGGTGTGAATGTTGTCCCTTTCTCACACCACTCATGCTGTGGCTGTCTAAGTGATGCCAATTTACTACTAAATTCGGGGCAGTTTAGTGCTGTGGGACTGGATTGAGATGACTCAAACTCGCTTCATGTAGGAAGACCCTTACCTCCAACAGAGGACATTCCCGTCCAATCATGCTCAGCTGCATTTGAACCCAAGTCCTACCGATGAAAGCTCAGTCCCTAGCTCCCTGCAGAATATTGTGATCATTACTTGTACAACTATTCTTTGAAGTGATCAGAAGCCACGTTGTATGAAATTCCTGAGGAAAGTTGACCAAAACTAACTGTGTCATTGCACTGTCCCCTACTCAACTCATTCTTTCCCAGGATCTCAGAGCTTTGTGTAATTCCTCACCTCTTTCAATTTTTCCTTCAAACTACGAGCTTCTAAAACCCAAACCTGAGGTTGTCTAAACATTCCTCTCCAGCTCTTATTAACCTTAGTGGGGACCGGCACTATTGGTCGAGAGTGCCCCTGATGCAGTTGAGTCCATGAGCGATACAAACATTGCTACAGGACATATCACTTATACAGTGAGCGGACAAAGAGAGCCAGCCTGTTCAAGTTATCAAAGGTGTTTGGATGAAGGTGCACACTTCATAAAACGCATGTTCTTAGCTTGGCTACTTGCTTTGTGGTGACAGAATGGAACAGTTGAGCGATGCCTTCCAATGTATCCCATCACTGCTGTGTTGCTAAGATTCGTTGGGGAGAAATTCGATTTGTGCCTAAAATGATTGCGCCAGGCGCTGGTCCGTGCCAGCCTGGGGCCCAAGCCAAATTCAGCGTTGGGCCTTATTTGAACAGAAGTAGTGAGCTGCAGGTGTTAAATGCAGGCGGCATCCTGATGCAGCAGTCGGCTCTGATGCCGAGCTGTCCCCGGCGATTAGGAAAATGCTAAGTTAGGGGGTCGGAAGGTCATAGCGGTCGGAGGAAAGGGGAAGGAAGCATAGGGTAGGGGATGTCCAAAATTTCATTCATTTCAAGGATAACAATAAAATAAAATGAAACAATGACTCACTTTCCTGGGCCTCTTCTGATTTGCCTGGCGGGTCCAGCCGTGGGTGGGACCGCTGAGAGTTTCCGTTAAAATGGGGTTGGGTCCTTATTGCATCACAGGACTCCGACTTTAATTTATTCACAGGCCCTCACCGTCCTGTGGTTGGCGCCTCCGAAAAGTGTGCGGTTAGGATGGTGGCGGGCGGCAGCATACCGGGAACGCAGCAGTAATTCCAATTTATCCACCCATTCCCGGTGGGTCGGAAGGGTTGAAATCCTGGCGTAACAGTGACTACATCATAACCGTCTTGTTTCATTATCAAAAGCTCCCACTGCAGAGGAAACTATTGTGGTAATAAGTGTACTTAAAGCAGCCTTTATGATTTCATCTGTTTTTCTTTCTTGTCTAGGAACCCCTTCTTCTTCCTCAAATGTAACCAAAGTGGAAGACCAACCACGTCACCAGATAGGTACATGCAATTATAGACTTTACTGCTAGGTACCTGTTTAGCAGTGTTGGTATATTGAACCTAGCGAGTTTCTCTTGATTGCGCCTGTTTGTAACCATTTGAGGAGGCTCTTCAAATTGAGCTTGAATTTTAGGCACAAAGGCACTATTTGCTTTACTAAGAAGTTGACTAGTGCATACCAATGAAACTAGTAAATGGTTCAGTATAGCATCTTAAAGTAATTTTCAGTGATTTAAGATCAGGGTACTCATAGGTGGTGGACTAGGCACGCTTATTAAAAACGCTTATTTTGTGTGATAAACCCATGTTCAGCTGTATTAATAAAACTCCACAGGTTTTAATGCAAGGAAAAAAAATAAACAATTAGGTTCGATTATGCTGCCTGATTGCGCTGGTTCGTGGAAGGATTATATGTTTGTGATTATGCAAATGAGTTTGGGTGGAAACTTGAACTATAATTTCACTTCGGAAAACTAGCGCAATTTCAAGCACAATTTGCACTTCAACCTGTTAACTCCTCTGCTAAAGTAGTGGACAGAGGAATGTTATACAAACATACCAAGCATGTGGCCACCATTATCAGCGATAGTAATTTTATTTGCCCTGTTTTCTCCGCGATATTCCAGAAAGGGATAATTCATGTTAAGGTCTGGCTCCCTAGACACCGGAAGCCATTTGGTATCTCAGCCAGTTAGTCACTCTGCCCACCTACCAAACCCACGACCTCTACCACCGAGAAGGACAAGGGCAGCAGGCGCATGCGAACACCGCTACCTCCAAGTACCCCTCCAAGTTACACACCATCTTGCTTTGGAAATATTTTGCCATTCCTTCATAGTTGCTGGGTCAAAATCCTGCAACCTCCTCCCTAACAGTACTGTGGGAGTACCTTCACCACATGGACTGCAGCAGTTCAAGAAGGCAGCTCACCACCACCTTCTCAATGGGGTATGGTAGCATAATGGTTAAGTTACTGGACTAGTAATCCAGAGGCCTGAGCTAATAATCCAGAGACATGAGTTCAAATCCCACCACAGCAGCTGGGAGAATGTAAATTCAGTTAATTAAGTGAATATGGAATTTAAAAGCTAGTATCAATAATGGTGACCATGAAACTACTGGATTGTTGGAAAAACCCAACTGATTCACTATTGTCCCTTAGGGAAGGAAATCTGCCGTCCTTACCCGGTCTGGCCTAAATGTGACTCCAGACCCACAGCAATGTGGTTGATTCTTAAATTGCCTAGCAAGCTCTCAGTTGTACCAAGCCTCTACGGGAGTACCACCTTATCAAGGGAAATTAGGGATGGGCAATAAATGTTCCCACGTCCCATAAATGAATTAAAAAAATGTGAGACTAAACAGTCAATGTTGGCACACAATTCAACTGAAGGCCCAGGGTGGGTGGGTGGATACCACAGCAAGGCCTGATCCTGTTCTCTCCTGGTGTTCACATATATTTTCCATCTAGAAGTGTCACTGATCAAGTTGTGGGGCAGGAGCCCTTGCTGATTTTCCCCTTCCCTGGTCCAAGGGTCACTGAGATCAGCTGCATTGTCTCACCTGCTGCCCTACCTGATAGCAGGTAACTCAGCACCGGTCAGGGACTAAACATGAAGCTGCCTGGTCTGTATGGCTCAGCACCACACCATATGGTACAGTAACCCATTGAATCATCGGGGGAAGCACAGATAATTTTGTTTCATAAATCTTAATACAGGTTGAACCCCTCTTACTCGGCACTCTCAGGACCTGGCCTGTTCTGGATAAGGGATTTTTCTGGGCGAGGGGTGGTTACGTGAGATCGTGCGGGGGGCAGTGGGGTGATGGGGGGGGGGTGGATCATGGGGTCAGGCCAGTGATTATGGGAGTCGGCAGCGAGGAAGGACTTCAATTTGTTCAATTTGTTCATGTCGGAGTGGCTGGGAATGGTGCCAGACGAGGGGTGATGATGCATAAGTGAGTCTCGGATAAGGAACATTCAACCTGTATTATAGTTTTATAGGTTTCATAAATAGGAATAAATTACTCTTCTTCTAAAAAGATGCTGAAATCAGGGCATCTTAGGTCATTATGTTAATATCTATTCTGATTTTAACAGATCCTTATCAGATTCTTGGGCCTACAAGTAGCCGTCTGGCAAACCCAGGTATGTTGAATGTAGCAGTAGCAAAAAACAGCTTTAACGGATGTCTAAAAATGGATGCATCTCTTGATTCATTGTTCTTCCACTCTCTTTCCTGGCTGTCGAGATTGATTGGACCATCTTTTCTAAGACCTCAATACTGTGGAACTACTTACCTCCCTCGGTCTTCCTCCTGCTTTCAGGGCTTCTTGATGAACATTTGGCTGGATTTTCGGATGGAGGCTTTTTCGGGCGATAATGGCAGCGGGGCAATAATTTTTGCGCCAGGAAATGGTTTGTGTCCGCAGCCACAAACTTCAGCAACTGGGCCCTGAGTGTGGAGCGGAGTGCTGAGGGAGGTTACTTCTCTTAGGGCGCTAGGCCTAAAATCCGTTGCTAAAGAGCCGGCTTTGGAGCGCCCTAAGAGAGGCTTCCCTGGAAAAGAAAATCACTAAAGGAACCACAAAAAACATTCCCAATACCTTGCTCACCCCACATAAAGATAAATCTAAAAAATTAAACAAAAAAAACCAATCGCACTTACCTCATGTAGTCAGTCCTTCCGTCACCGCTGCCGGAACCGCCCACTTTCCCAGGCGGTCCCACCACGGGGTGCTATGGGGTGCTATGGGGTGCTACAGGGCGCTATAGAGTCAGTATGAAGCAAAAATCATAGCGCTGTCAAAACCGGCGGCATTGCACACCGGCTCGACGCTCCCGGGCGGTACTGCTCAGAGCCGCCGTAAAACCGGCACCAAATTTCTTGGCGGGGTGCTGGACGCTGGACGCCCGGCCGGAACTCATTTGCATACCCATTACCGCCCCTCTAGGGCATCAATGGAGACATAAGCGCAATGAAAATCCAGCCCTTTATCTTTCCTGTTACCTCTGACAACTTCTGTGGTGTCCTGCACTCTCAGCCTCGGCCCTCACCTTTGTCTCTCAATAAAATGAAATAAAACCTTTGGGGCATTGGGATTTCTGTTCCAGTGATTTGCCATTATACTGTTCTTTACTCGATTTCAGGAAGTGGCCAGATTCAGCTGTGGCAGTTCCTGCTGGAGCTCCTGTCCGACAGCTCCAATGCCAACTGCATTACTTGGGAAGGGACCAACGGAGAGTTCAAGATGACCGATCCAGACGAGGTGGCAAGACGTTGGGGAGAGAGGAAGAGCAAGCCCAACATGAACTATGACAAGCTGAGCAGGGCTTTGCGTTACTACTATGACAAGAACATCATGACCAAAGTCCACGGCAAGCGCTACGCCTACAAATTTGACTTCCACGGAATTGCACAAGCCCTGCAACCCCATCCCCCTGAGTCTTCCATGTACAAGTACCCAACAGATATCTCATACATGAGCTCCTACCACGCACACCAGCAAAAGATGAATTTTGTGGCTCCCCATCCTCCCGCTCTACCTGTAACATCCTCTAGTTTCTTTGCAGCTCCAAGTCCATACTGGAATTCTCCCACTGGTAGCATCTACCCAAATGCCAGACATCCAGCCACCCACATGCCATCTCACCTTGGCACTTACTATTGAACAATGCTCATATTTTCAAATAAGACTTGGGTTACTGCTCTGGGAATGGAACACTGGGTTAATAACTATGAACTTAAATTGGAGAAAAAGACTCAAATGATATCTGAATACTGAAGATAAGTCTCGAATACTGGAAGAGGTAAAAAAAATCGTGTGTTGACAAATTGGAAATAAACTTGATATGTGTCTGTTGAAAACGATAGAACTGGTTGGAGTCGAGTTGTTGAAAGAGCAGTACTTTACGGAGAGCATATGAACTGAAAAAAAAAGAAACTGGTCACTGTTGACAATCAGGAAAACAAAACGATGCCAGAAAGACAATCGAGTGTTGCATGGAATAAGATGTTGAGATTATGGAATTTAAGGAACAGAGAGCAACACACGGCAAGAGAATACAAAATATGTCAGAAATTATGTAAATGTAGGAACTACAAATGAAAGACTTGAAGTGTAACATCTTAGATGTTCTTCAGTAGTTAAACTCTTGCTCTCTGAAATGAAATATTTATACCTTCTGGAATTTATTTGTTAACAGGATTTATCATCTAAGTATATTAAAAAAAAACAAAATTGTGGAAGATCTCTCCAAGAGTTGGGAAACTGTTGGACAATACTGCATGATTTGGTACAATTTCTTACTTTGCATGGGTTGAGCCAAACATTTGGATTTGAGTATGTGCAGAAGGCTACGTGATGGATTGGAAATTCGACAATGGAATAGGAGAGCTGAAGAGTTGGGTGAAAAGGAACAAGGTGGTGTTTTTTTTATTAAGACGGTCATGCAGATATAAGACTATATCAATTAGATGTAAAAAGGATTCTCCAAGAAGAATCACAAACAACATATTCGTCTTCATAATCATCGATATGAAGAGAGAAATAGAAGGAAAAAACAAATCAGAGATCTGGAGCCAAAACAATTCATCATCTAGTGGGAAAAAAAATACATCTCTTAAGAATTGGAAAACTGGGATTGTCTGGAATTATTGCATTTAGAAAAACCGGGATCTTGTGAATGTGCTTAATGTCAAACTGATCGGGACGTGAAACACGGGCCGGGGGTGGGGGTTTACCATTTTTCTTTATCCTGCACAGGTGGGCTGGGAGTAGCCTGCTATCAAACCTGAGGAGATTTCAAATGCATTTTTTTTTTAAACCAAGGCGGTCGCCAGATGTGAAGAGTCGCGAACGCTGTGCGTTTGTAAGAAATAAGTATTCAAATCAAGGTTATTTTGCATTTTATATTGTAAACTTATTATGTAACTTATGCATTTATATATTCCTTCGTTTCTGACACTACGAGTTGACCTCGGCCAACCATGGACCCAAAACAAAAAAAACAACAAAACACTGAAAAAAAAGAAAAAGAAAAAAAATATATGATATGCGATTAAACGTTACAGCCATGATTTATAACTCTTTTTAATGAAATATGCTTTATGTTTACATATGAAACTCTTAGCACATAGGATGCAAATTATATATGTATTAAAATAAGCCTGGCTTTCATTTCAGAGTTTGTTTTTCCCATTGTTTTTCCCTCAAGCTTAAGATGGCATTTTCTGGGAGAGGGAAAGGGATCAAAGGTCAATTAAAGGGATTGGCAATCCTAGTTATATGTAGGTTACTGCTTACTTGCCTTAATATCTAATAGATGGAGACTCTCACCTTACAAGATGGGGTAGTGTTAGAAAACAGTTAGAAAAGCTAAAGTTATTTTTCAATAAAATTAATTTTATTAATACAAACAGTGTCAAAATAACCATTTACGTGATGTAGTCCCTTTTTAATAGAAACTTGGCATTCACTGTACACGTTCTCAAACATTGACCAACATCATACAGCTTTAAAAAAAATCTGAATGTAATTGAGAAGCGATCTACCAGTAGCGGAGAAAGAGAAATAAAGTTGGATTTTGTGGGTCAACAGAAGCAGGTGAGTCATGAAGCTTCCAGCTGCCAAGTCTTTACAGCCAATATTTTTTCTAATTTGGATGAATAAAATTTGGAAAAATGTAAAGCACTGAAGTAATTTTCTTTTGTTGCTGCAACTTGCAGCCCAAGTTTGGCGTTGGTCGTTTGCTACATTTGACTCTAGGCCGAAGCAGAGTCTCACTCTGCTCTGGAGCCGAGTCAGATCCTAACTGCATGTTGAGCCTGCATTTGCACTACAACCATGTCAGTGTGAAACAAAAACATGTGGTGTTGTTGACTACATTTATAGTGTAAATGCACCCTCTTTTTTTTGGTGGGGGGCATTCTCTGGTAGCCCTTTTTGCATTTGCAAGTGAAACATGCACAAAACTGCTAACCTAATCAGAGGAGTGATATGTGCAGAACTGCCATAAATATAAACGGAAAATGCTGGAAACACTCAGCAGGTCAGGCAGCACCTGTGGAGAGAGAAACAGAGTTAACGTTTCAGGTCAATGACCTGTCGTCAAAATTGTGCAGAGCTGCCATTTTGTTTTCTAAACACTTTTGTATTTTTCTGTAGGAATATCTGAACTTAAATTGATTGGGGGCTTGTCTCCTAAGTTTCAGTGCAAATGTTCCTCAGAAAATTCTAAGCAAAGACCCGGAGGTTCATGAAGTGTCGCTGTCACCGAGGAAGATTAAAAAAATCTCCACCACATTTTTGTTATTACATTGACAGAAGCTGGAGATATATGTCAGCTGCCTTGATGTTACATATTCCAAAGCGCATTGAATTGAAAAAGTGATTTTAAATTTTGGCCGCCATTGTTCCCAAAACAAAATCTGTTATGTACATAGTAGTAAAGATTACATTTTGAAGGTGCATGTCCTGACTTTAAATAAACGGTTGCACAGCACAATGAGAGGTGCAGTGTCACAATCTGTCTATTATTCCGTTTCACTTTTCCGATTTTACAGGAAACATAATATTTAGGACTTCCTTTTCCAAAACAAACTTGTTCAGTTAAGATAAAAAGATTAATTTCTTGTGCGCAAATTGGCTGCCGCCTTTTTGGCATATACAACACAGAAACAGACCATTTGGCCCAATTGGTCTGTGCCGGCATTTATGCTCCACAAGATCCTTCTCCCATCCCTCTTCATCTCACTCTATCTGCAGCTCCTTCTTTTCCATGCTCTCTCACGTACCTATCCAGCTTCCTGTTAAAGGCCTCAATGCTATTCGCCTTAATTACTCTGTGTGGTAGTAAGTTCCACATTCTAACCATTCTCCAGGTGATTTAATTTAAAGGTACAGTCACAAAATCAAATCCAGATAAAGATATCTCTTTTTTTTTGTCACAATGGGGTTCAGTGTGAGATAAGGGCAATGGCAGCTAATGAAGCTAAGGTGAAAGAACTCGGTCTTAGTGACACTCAGCAGAAAGTCAAACAGGTCGAGTTGTCTTCTGGTTCAGCTCACGCAAGCAGCCCAGAAAGGGAGGATCGAGTTGGAGACAAGTGTTCGGGGATTTTGCCAGCTGCCAAATAAGATGACTTTGGTCCTTGCATTGCTCAGTTGGAGGAAGTTCCGACTCATCAATGTTCTAATGTCTGACAGGCTGTCTGCCAATACGGAGATGGTCATAGAGTCAGGGGAGCCGGAGAAGAGGCAGAACTGAGTTTCATCAGGATACATATAGAAACTGAGCTCATGTCTACAGAGAGAAGTACAGATGTAAAAGAAGAAAAAGTACTTGGGGCATTTATCACATTAAAGGTGCTATATCAATGCAAGTTGTTGGTGCTGTCATTGATAAAGCAGGAACAGGGATGGTGTGCTGAGAGTACTCTGATCTTCATAATGTTTTTATTGTTATCATTTTCATTTTCTGATTGGTCAGGGCAGGAAATTTTATCCTCGTCAGGCATTGTAAATGTTACCAGTTACACTCCTGAGAAGATTAACAAATACTGCTACACTCGTGAGAACTCCCAACAAATACTGACATGAGCCTGGGAACTCATTACAAATAAAGACACACTCCTGGGAACACCCTACAAATAATGACACACCCCTGGGAACATCCTACAGACAGTGGCACAGCTCTGGGAAACCCCAACAAATACTGTCCCACACACTGGGAATCCCTTACAGATACTGGAACACTCCAGGGAGCAGCCTAAAAATACTGACACATTCCTGGAAACACCCAGAAATATTACCCCACTCCTGCAAACAACCAAAAAATTAACACATTCCTGGGAGCCCGCTACAAATACTGAAACACGCCTAGGAACCCCCTAAAAATACAGACACACTGCTGGGAACCCCCTAAAAATACTGACACACTCCTGGGAATACACTACAAATATACAAACATTCCTGGGACCATCCTACAAATAATGTCACACTCCTCGGGACACACTACAAATAATGTCACACTCCAGGGAATCCCCTACAATTACTGACACACTCCTGGGAACCCTCTATAAACACTGACGCACTCCTGCAAACATCCTACAAATACATACACACTCCTGGGATTACCCTTGCATACTGACACACTCCTGGAAACACCCAGAAATACTATCCCACTCCTGGGAACCCCAAAAAATACTGACACACACCTGGGAACACCCTTCAAATTTCGACATGCTCCAGAGAACCCCCTACTAATACTAACACACTTCTAGGAACATCCTACAGACACTGACGCACTCCTGGGAACAACCAGAAATACTATCCGACGCCTTGGTATCACCTACAAATACTAACACATTCCATAGATCCCCCCCCTAAAAATGCGAACACACTCTTGGGAACAAGGTACAAATACTGACGCACTCCTGGAGTCAAACTACAAAGACTGACACACACCTAGGAACACCCTACAAATACTGACACACTGCTGGGAATCCCGACAAATATTGGCATCTCCTCAGAACAATCTACAAATAAACAAAAAATACACCCCTGAGATTATCCTACAAATACTGACACACTCCTGCAAACATCCTACAAATAATGACATGCACCTGGGAACCTGCTAATAATACTGACACACTCCAGAGAACACCCTAAAAATAGTAATGCACACCTGGGAACTCCCTACAAATACCGACACACTCTTCGAACCCATTAAAAATATCAACACACTCCTGGGATCACCCAGCAAATACTGAATCCTCCTGGGAACCGACTAAAATTACTGACAAACTCCTGGAACGCCCTACTCATACTGACATACTCCTGGGAACATCCTACAAATACTGACACCTCTTGGGAACACCTTACAACTACTGAAACACTCCTGTGAGCCCCCCTACAAATACTGACGCTCCTGGGAACATCCAACAAAAATTGACACATTGCTGGGAACACCCTACCAATACTGACACACACTTGGGAGTACCCTACAAATACCGAATCCCACTGGAAACCGACTAAAAATACCAACACACTCCTGGGAACATCCTACAAATACTGACACGCTCTTGGGAACATCCTACAGATTTCGACACACTCCTGGGAACAACCTACCAATATTGACACATTGCTCGGAACATCCTACAAATACTGACACACTGCTTGGAAAATCCTACAATTACCGACGAACTCCTGGGAACACCCTACAAATACTGACACATTCTTGGGATCAAACTACAAATATGACACACACCTGAGAACACCCTACCAATACTCACACGTTGCTCTGAACATCCTACAGATACTGGCACACTCCTGGGAATAACGTCCAAATACTGACACTCTCCTGTGAAAAGCATACAAGTACTGATACACTCCTAGAAACACCCTACAAAACTGACACAACTCCTGGGACCATGCTTCCAACACTGAAACCTCCTGGGAACCCACTAAAAACAGAGCACACTTTTGGAAAGAGTGGGAATTTCCGGTAAGTATTGGGTAAGTAGAAGCTGTACATAGTGAAATATAGTTTAAAAATTTGATTTAAACCTAGAACTTTAAAACTATAGTTAACAGCAGTTGCCTGCCAGTGACAGTTAACTTTCAGTCAGCTGTAAGTGTTTGTCTTGAATAGGTGCTAATCACAGAGAATAGGGGAGCTGAGTCAACACTTGTAAATTGGATGTAGCTCTTAAGAATATAAAAGTCAATAGCTTTTTGGAGCACAGAGTGGTCTGCGCAGAGCTGTCTTAAAGGGAGTGCACTTACACAGTTGGTTTATTTGGGAATTTGGAAAGAGTGGGAATTTGGGGAAGAAAGTCTATTAACTGAAGGCATGGCAGGGCAGCTCAGTCCTATAGGGGCCAAAATTAATGGTCCTACTGCCAGCTTCTGCTGAGTTTTCTTGGTGGTTTCCTTGTTTTTTTGACGTTCTCTCTTCCATTGAGATTGGTGAGGCTCTCACACCAGCGGTTTGGAAGGACTGCTGGGGAGCGTCTGCCAGCGTGCGCCGGCATGCAACGCCAAAAAAAGACCTTCCGCCCGAGATTCGTCCGAGCAGTTGTCCATCCCTGCAGGAGAAAAGACCGCTGCATGGGAGCAAGTCGTACCTGGACGGTAGGTATGAAGACCTGCAAGGAAAGGTAAGTGAGATTTTTTTATTACTTCTTTTGCAGCGATTTTGTGTTGAAGGGTTCTCTGAAGGTTTTGTGATTTTTTTGTTTTTTATTTTTTGAACATTTTTTTTTGTGCATTCCCCCTCCCTGGGCCTGACTCCAGCCTCAGCGTAACTTTCTCCAGGATTCCATTTGCCGCCCAGAATCTCCCCTACCACCCTCTACCACCCAGAATCGGTGTGTAACCCCCATTTTTGCCGCCGGGTGCGTTTTTCCTCCTTTTGTGACCAAAGTTCCACCCAAACTACCGTCAGGATCTTAGCGGTCTTTTCTATGCTGAATGGGCGGAACTTGCCTTTTATCAATTTCGACCCCATGGAGTGCACATCCTGTGGCATGAGAGAAGTCCTGAATGCTTCACATAGCCTGGACGACCACAAGTACAGAAGGTGTCGCTAGCTGCAGCAACTCGAGCTCCGCGTTTCGGAGCTTGAGCGGTGGCTGGAGTCACTGTGGTGCATGCACGAGACTGAGAATTTCGTGGATAGCACGTTTCAGGAGGTGGTCACCCCACAAGCTTATGAGTGTGCAGGCAGAGAGGAAGTGGGTGACCACCAGACAGAAGAGGAGCACTATGCAGGTAGTGCAGGAGTCCCCCAAGTGCCTCTCGCTCTCCAACCAGTATTCTGTCCTGAGCACTGGTGAGAGCGATGGTGCCTCTGGAGAGTGCAGCCAGAGCCAAGTCCATGGCACCACGGGTGGCTCAGCTATATGGGGGGGGAGGAAGGAGAATGGAAGAGCAATAGTGGTAGGGGACTCAATAGTCAGGGGAGCAGACAGGTGTTTCGGTGGCTGCAGACGTGACTCCAGGATGGTATGTTGCCTCCCTGGTGCCAGGGTCAAGGATGTCAGCGAGCGGCTGCAAGACATTCTGGGGTAGAGGGAGAACAGCCAGAGGTACCAATGACATGGGTAGAAGGAGGGATGAGGTCCTGCAGGCAGAGTTTAGGGAGTTAGGAGAGAAATTAAAAAGCAGGACCTCAAAGGTAGTAATCTCCAGATTACTGATGGGGCCACGTGGTAGTGAGTACAGAAACAGGAGGATAAAGAAGATGAATGCGTGGCTGGAGAGATGGTGCAGGAGGGAGGGCTTTAGATTCCTGAGGCATTGGGACAATTTCTGGAGGAGTTGGGACTTGTTCAAGCCGAACGGGTTGCACCTCAATAGAGCTGGGACGAGTACTCTTATGGGAGGTTTTGCTAGTGCTGTTGGGGGGGGGTTTAAACTAGCTTGGCAGGGGGATGGAAATCAGAGAATAGATTCAGTGGGGAGAGAAGAAAAGCTGGAATTGGACAGCAAAGTAGTAGAAGTAGAAAGTGAATTTGGAAGACAGAGGAAACAAGGGCTTGAAAATAGACAACAGGGGAGTTTGGCAATACTGAATGGTATATACTTCAATGCATCATCCTCATCATCATCATCATAGGCAGTCCCTTGGAATCGAGGAAGACTTGTTTCCACTCTTAGAATGAGTCCTTAGGTGGCTGAACAGTTCAATACAAGAGCCACAGTCCCTGCCACAGGTGGGACAGACAGTCGTTGAGGGTTTGCCACACGTTCGTTCCACTGCCTGCGCTCGTTTTCTGCATGCACCTGTCATTGAGACTCAAGGCGCTCAACGCCCTCCTGGATGCACTTCCTCCACTTAAGAAGGTTTTTGGCCAGGGACTCCCAGGTGTCAGTGGGGATGTTGCACTTTATCAGGGAGGCTTTGAGGGTGTCCTTGTAATGTTTCCTCTGTTCACCTTTGGCTCGTTTGCCATACGAAATTCCAAGTAGAGCGCTTGCTTTGGGAGTCTCGTGTCTGGCATGTGGACACTATGGCCTGCCCAGCGGAGCTGATCAAGTGTGGTCAGTGCTTCAATGCTGGGGCTGTTGGCCTGGTCGAGGACGCTAATGTTGGTGCGCTTGTCCTCCCAGGGGATTTGTAGGGTCTTGCGGAGTCATCAGTGGTGATATTTCTCCAGCAACTTGAGGTGTCTACTGTACATGGTCCATGTCTCTGAGCCATACAGGAGGGCAGGTATTACTACAGCCCTGTAGACCATGAGCTTGGTGGTAGATTTGAGGTCCTGGTCTTCGAACAATCTTTTCCTCAGGCGACCGAAGGCTGCACTGGCGCACTGGAGGTGGTGTTGAATCTCCTCAAAATCTTATCAACAAAAGTCTTCTTTTGTTGATAAGAGGCTCCCAAGGTATGGGAAATGGTCCACGTTGTCGAGGGCCGCGCCGTGGATCTTGATGACCTGGGAGGCAGTGCTGTGTGGCGAGGACAGCTGGTGAAGGACCTTCATCTTACGGATGTTTAGTGTAAGGCCCATGCTTTCCTATGCCTCAGTAAATACGTCCACTATGTACTGGAGTTCAGTCTCTGAATGTGCGCAAACACAGGCATCGTCCGCGTACTGTAGCTCGGCGACAGAGGATGGGGTGGTCTTGGACCAGGCCTGGAGATGGCAAAGGTTGAACAGGTTCCCACAGGTTCTGTCGTTTAGTTCCACTTCAGCGGGGAGCTTGTTGACTGTGAGGTGGAGCATGGCAGCGAGGAAGATTGAGAAGAGGGCTGGGGCGATGACGCAGCTCTGTTTGACCCCGGTCCTGATGTGGATTGGGTCCATAATGGATCCATTGGTAAAGTTCGCGGCCTGCATGTCATCGTGGAGCAGGAGGAGGATGTTGACGAACTTTTGGGGCCATCCGAAATGGAGGAGGACGCTCCATAGATCCTCGCAGTTGACAGTTATTATGCCTTTAGATGTTCAGATAATGACTCCACGAGGCAAGGTTTTGTACTTGTACTGTAGTGACCTTAGTCCATTTAATATAACCATGAGTGAGGAAAGCACATGGTGGACTCCCTTTTATACCTGGGTACCTGTGGTGTACAGGTGACCCCTGGGCCTCCATCAGTTGCACCCTCTCGTGGTGCCAGCATAGTGAATACAGTGTGAACCTTATTGGTGGTACATCCGGTAAACAAGTCTCCATCTTATGCAATTATACAGTGACTACACAGAGAGTATATCTATAGTATACATATACAACAACAGTGTCAAAGGCCTTTGTAAGGTAGAAGAAGGCCATGTATAAGGGCTGGTGCTGCTCCCTGCATTTTTCCTGCAGCTGCCGCGCTGCAAAGATCAATGCTACTTCAATGCAACGAGTAAAGGGAATAAGGCAGATGAGCTGAAAGCACAGACTGACACTTGGAAGTACAATATTATAGCTATTATTGAGACATGGCTGAAAGAAGGACAGGCATGGCAGCTCAACATACCTGGTTACAGGGTTTTCCGATGGGATAGAGAGGGGTAAAAAAGGAGGGGGGATCGCAGTATTAAGTAAAGAAATAATTACAGCTGTGAGGAGGGATGATATATCAGAGAGGTCACGAAACATGGCCAGATGGGTTGAATTGGAGAACAAAAAAGGGGCGATCACACTATTGGGAGTGTACTATAGACCCCCATGAAATGTATCCCAGGCTGTTAAGAGAAGCAAAAGACGAAATAGCAGAGGCTTTGACCCTCATTTTCCAATCCTCTCTAGCTACAGGTGTGGTGCTAGAAGACTGGAGGACAGCTAAAGTTGTACCTTTGTTTTAAAAAGGGAGAATGGGATAGACCCAGTAATTACAGGCCAGTCAGCTTAAGCTCGGTGGTGGGAAAATTATTGGAAAAATTCCTGAGGGACATAATAAATCTTCATTTGGAAAGACATGGATTAATCAAGTACAGTCAGCATGACTTTGTCAAGTAAAGGTCGTGTCTGACTAACTTGATTGAATTTTTCGAGGAGGTAACCAGGAGGGTCGATGAGGCCAATGCATATGATGTAGTGTATGTGGATTTTAGCAAAGCTTTTGATAAGGTCCCATATGGTAGAAAGGCCATGAAAGTAATATCACATGGGATCCAGGGCAAAGTGGCAAATTGGATCCAAAATTGGCTCAGAGGTAGGAAACAAAGGTAATGGTTGATGGGTGATTTTGGGACTGGAAGGCTGTATCCAGTAGGGTTCCACAGGGCTCGGTGTTGGGTCCCTTGCTTTTTGTGGTATATATCAATGACTTGGACTTAAATGTTGGGAGTATGATTAAGAAGTTTGCAGATGACACTAAAATAGGCTGTGTGGTTGATAATGAAGAAAAAAGCTGCGGACTGCAGGAAGATATCAATGTACTGGTCAGGTGGGCAGAACAGTGGCAAATGAAATTCAATCTGGATAAGTGTGAGTTAATCCATTTGGGGAGGTCTAGTAAGACAAGGGAATATACATTAAATGGTAAGATACTGAGAAGTGTAGAGAAACAAAGGGACCTTGGAGTGCAGGTCCACAGATCCCTGAAGGTCGCAGGCCAGGAGGATAAGGTGGTTTTGAAGGCATACGGAACACTTGCCTTTATTAGTCGAGGCATGGAATACAAGAGCAAGGAGGTTATGCTTGAACCGTATAAAACACTGGTTAGGCCGCAGCTGGATTATTGTGTGCAGTTTTGGTCACTGCATTACAGGAAAGATGTGATTGCACTGGAAAGGGTACAGAGGAGATTTACAAGAACATTGCCTGGACTGGAGAATTTTGGCTATGAGGAAAGATTGGAGATGCTGGGTCTGATTTATTTGGAACAGAGGAGGCTAAGGGGAAGGCTGATTGAGGGGCCTGGATAGAGTGGATAGGAAGGACGTATTTCTCTTGGCAGAGGGGTCAACAACCAGGGGGCATAGCTTTAAAGTAATTGGTGGGAGGTTTAGAGCAGATATGAGGGGAAATGTCTTCACCCAGAGTGTGTGTGTGTGGTGTGCATCTGGAAATCACTGCCTGAAAGGGTGGTAGAGGCAGGAACCCTCACCACATTTAAAAGATACTTTGATGTGCACTTAAAGTACCATAACCTACAGGGCTACAGACCAAAGGCTGGAAAGTAGGATTAGGCTGGATAGCTCTTGGTCGGCCCATGCGGACACGATGGGCAGGAATGGCCTCTTTCTGTGCTGTGAATTTCTATGATTCTATGATTATAAAAATGCTAACATGCTCCTGGGAAGTCCCTACAAATACTGACGCACTCCTGTTCAACCCCTACAAATACTGACACTGTTCAACTCCTACAAATACTGACACACTCTTGGAACCCACTAAAAATGGTAACACACTCCTGGGTAAAACCTACAAATATTAGCACATGCTGGGAACCCGCTATAAATACGGACACACTCCCAGGAACACCCTACAAACACTGACACACTCCTGGGAACATTTTACAAATACTGAAGCCTCCTGGGAACCCAGTAAAAATGCTAACATGCTCCTGGGAAGTCCCTACAATATTGACACACTCCTGGGAAAAACCTACAAATACTGACACACACCTGGGAAAAACCTACAAATACTGACACACTCCTGGGAACACCCTACAAAAATTCATCATCATCATAGGCAGCCCCTCGGAGTTGAGGATGACTTGCTTCCACTCTAAAAGTAAGTTCTCAGGTGACTCAGGAGTTCAATGCGGGACCTACTGTCTCTGTCACAGGTAGGGCAAGCAGTGTTTGAAGGAAAGGGTGGTTGGGAAGCGGGTGTTGATGCACACTGTCTATGCTTGGTTTCTGCTTGTTCTCGGCGATGGGACTCGGGGTTCTCAGTGCGCTCCCGGATGCTCTTCCTCCACTTTGGGCGGTCTTGGGCCAGGGATTCTCAGGTGTCGGTGGGGATGTTGCACATTGTCAAGGAGGCTTTGAGGGTGTCCTTGAAGTGTTTCCTCTGCCCACCTGGGGCTCGCTTGTCACGTCGAAGCTCCGCATAGAGCATTTGCTTTGGAAGTCTCATGTTGGGCATGCAAACAATGTGGCCCACCCAATCGAGCTGATCAAGTGTGGTCAATGCTTCGATGCTGGGGATGTTGGCCTGAACGAGATCACTGACGTTGGGTTTGCAAGTTCTTGTGGAGGCAGCACTGGTGGTACTTCTCCAGCACTTTGAGGTGTCTGCTGTATACAGTCCACGTCTCTGAGCCATATAGGAGGGCGGGTTTCATTACTGCCTTGTAGACCATGAGCTTGGTGCCAGGTTTGAGGACCTGGTCTTCAAACACTCTCTTCCTCAGGCGACCGAAGGCTGCGCTGGTGCACTGAAGGCGATGTTGGACCTCGTCATCAATGTCTGCTCTTGCTGACAGTAAGCTCCCGAGGAATGGAAAATGGTTCATGTTGTCCAAGGCCGCATCGGGGATTTTGATAATCAGGGGGCCGTGCTGTGTGGCGAGATCAGGTTGGCAGAGGACCTTTGCCTTACGGATGTTTATTGTAAGGCCCGTGCTCTCATACGCCTCGGTGAAGATATTGACCATGGCTTGGAGTTCGGCCTCCGAGTGTGCGCAGACGCAAGCGTCGTCTGCTACTGTAGTTCAATGACAGAGGGTGGACGACCTTGGATCTGGCCTGGAGGTGGCGGAACTGGAACAGATTCCATTGAAGGCAGCTGAAACAGAGGAGTACGCTCCATAATCACTCATGGTTAATGTGATATATTCACAGAGCACAGCACACACAGCTTCCTAACTTGGCAGGCAGCTCTCTCGGAAGTCTCCAGAAATCTGCCACTTCTGTTTATTATTAACCCTGCACTTGCAGTACACAATACGTCCACATCCACAGTGTGGAGCTACAAACATTACAAGTTTACAGACATTACACTTCTCCCTCCTTAATGAAGAAGCCATCATAACAAACATCATACATAACCTTCATGTTTATACATAACACAGGATATAAACTTTTTTTTTCCATATTTACAAATTTAACTTTACCACTTGTTTTCTGTTTCAAAGAGGATACCTTCACTCTCGAACAGAACCTTACAAACATGGTGTCGAATCTAAACTCATTCGAGGCTCAACCTGAGGAATGTTTTCTTCCATGGAATTTCCTTGATTTTCATTTGAACTCACTCTAACTTCAGGCTCTTTGTTTTCCTGACTCGGACTCAGACTTTCATTCTGATTCTCTCCTGGATTTGTTTCCAGTACATTAGATTTAGAATTTGCTACTGGTGTAGCAAAACTAGCTGATGAGTCAGAAATAATTGAATCATTCCCACCTTCAACTCCTTCCATGTCTGTAGGTAAAATATGATCAATATGAACAAACCTAACCTGTCCATTAGCAAACATCTTTACCAAATATGTGCGAGGATCACATATCTTCACCACTCTTCCTGGTAACCACTTTAACCATTTATGGTGATAGTTCTTCACTCTCACCTTCTGGTTTAATTTCACACTTCTCTCTTTTACTCAACCTTTATCATGATTCTCTTTCTGTCTTAATTGTGTCTCTTCTATGGACTGTGCCAAATTTGGCTTTAACAACGAGAATCTGTTTCGTGGCTGTCGTTTGAGAAACAACTCTGCTGGTATTCTACCAGTAGTTGTATGAGGAGTATTTCGATATGTAATCAAAAAATTAGCCAATTTGTGATCCAATGACAACTGTCGTTTCCTTGGATTTGGATCTAACATTTGTTTTGTGAGAGCACGTTTTATAATTTGTACAGTGCGCTCTGCTGCACCATTCGAAGCAGGATGGTATGGTGGAACCTTGGTATGTTTCACACCATTTTTGCTCGTGAATTGTGCAAATTCTTCTGAAAGAAATTGTGGTCCATTATCCGAAACAATTTCTTCAGGGAGGCCAAAAGAAGAAAATAATTTTTGTAAAATGTCCAATGTTTTACTTGTTGTTATTTTCCACATTGTAAACACCTCAACCCACTTCGAAAGGCTATCAATCACAATGAACAATTGTTGTCCTTCTAACTCAGCAAAATCAATATGTAGCCTTTGCCATACCCTGGAAGGCCATTTCCATGGCTGTAATGGCACTGGTGGTGGTTGCTTGCTTACCGATTGACATGTCGTACACTGACTCACGATGTACTCTATATCTTTGTCAAGACCTGGCCACCATAAATAACTGCGTGCAAAACTCTTGGTCAAGCACATTCCCAGATGCTGGTCATGGAGGTCTCCTAATAATTTGGACCTGAATTTAATTGGTATAACCACTCTTGCACCCCACATGATACAATCTTTATTTACTGATAATTCATTCCTACGAATGAAGAATAGATGTGTATCTTTGTCTGTTACCTGGTTTGGCCATCCATTTGCAATATACTCATACACCTTTGACATCACTGGGTCACGTTTGGTTGCTCTACCAATCTCTTCAGCTGTGACTGGCAGTTCATCAATGTATGAAAAATAAAACACTTCTTCCCTATCGGGTGTAACTTGTGATGGGGAAGGCAATCTAGACATTGCATCAGCATTACTGTGATCAGCTGATCATCTATATTCAATATCATATGTATATGCTGACAAAATCAAAGCCCATCTCTGCATTCGGGCTGCAGCTAAGTTTGGAACTGGGGACTTTGGATGGAGGATTGCTGTTAGGGGCTTATGGTCCATAATGATGATAAACTTACAACAATACAAATATTTGTGAAACTTTTTGACCCCAAAAATTAATGCCAAAGCTTCCCTTTCAATTTATGCATAATTACTCTCACTGGCACTGAGAGTGCGTGAAGCAAAAGCAATTGGTGTCTCCTCCCCACTATTTAATACATGAGAGATTACTGCCCCAACTCCATACGGAAAGGCATCACATGTGAGCTTAATCTCCTTAGATATGTCACAATGAACTAACATGGTGCTCTCTACCAATTTGCTTTTACACTCCTTGAATGCTGTATCGCATTCTTTTGACCACTTCCAATGGATCTGTTTTTTCAAAAGTTCATTCAGTGGATGTAATACTGTAGCCAAATTTGGTAGGAACTTCCAATAATAGTTCAAAAGACCCAAGAATGAACGAAGTTCAGTGACATTCCTGGGAGTAGGTGCATTTCTGATCGTATCCAATTTTTCTATGGTTGGATGTAAACCATCTTTGTCTACTCTATACCCTAAATATTCCACTGAGTTTTTAAATAACTCACACTTACAAGCAGACACTCGCACTCTGTGCTTCTCGAGCAGCTTGAGGACTTCATTCAATATGTTATTATGAATTTGCCTATTTGGTGCTGAAATTAGTATGTCATCCAAATAACATACTACCCCTTCAATACCTTGCAAAATCTGGTTCATCACCCCTTGGAATATAGCAGGGGTGGAAGACACTCCAAACGGTAGTCTATTAAATTGATATAGGTGTAGATGAGTATTTATAGTCAAATATGACTTAGACTCCTCATCTAGTTCAAGCTGTAAGTAGGCTTTCGTAAGATCCAGTTTTGAGAAGATCTGACCATCTGTCAGTGTTGTGAACAAATCTTCTATATTCGGCAATGTATTGGGGACATTACCCTCTAGAATCTGGTTTACGGTTACTTTATAATCACCACACAATCTTACCTTACCATCGGACTTAGGTACAACAACAATGGGTGTAGCCCAATTATCTTACAAATCTATCTTACAAATAATGTTCTCAGTCTCTAGTCTTTTGAGTTCTTGCTCAACTTTCTCCTTGAGTGCATATGGTATGGAACGTGGCTTGTAATAAACCGATCTAGCGTCCTTCTGTACCCTGACACTCGCCTTGAAGCCTTGGATCGGACTGTCCATTTCGCAGAACACCTTCGGATACTTCTTGATAACCTCATCCGTTGATGAAAATCTCGCTTTCACAGAGAAAATCTTACTCCAATCCAGCTTCAGTGAGCTCAACCAATTTCTTCCTAGTAAAGCAGTCTTGTCTCCTTTCACTACTATTAGAGGCAAGTTCTGAAATTGATCTTTATATTTCATTGGTACAGTGATACGACTTACCACAGGAATTTTCTCTCCCGAGTAGCCTCGCAGCTCTATCTTGGATTTCTCCAGTTGGAAATCACGCAATTTGTCGCGGAATAGTGACTCCAATACTACACTCACGGATGTACCCGTGTTGATTTCCATTGGTATCTTGAATCCCGCAACATCTATGTGGATTTTGATGCTTTCCGAATCGCTGTCATTAACCTCGTGCTCCTGATGACATGTAACTCTAACATCTCCTCGTCCTGTTGTTGTTTTTCCATGCTATGTAGTCTCTTGGGATTTCTACTCATAGCTTTGAACGCTGGACTCATAGCTTTATTAGCTGGTTTACCCTTCAGTCGGCATGCCTTTGCAAGATGCCCTGTCTTCCTGCAGAAGAAACACTCTGCCTTCACATATGGACACATTTGAGCAATGTGTTGTCCCAGGCACCTATAGCACGACTTCGACGCTCTGGTAGAATTTCCAGTTTCTGAGACTTTCGGCCATGCCCATCTTTTACTTTGAACTCCAGGTGATTTACCTCGGTTGACTGATGACTGTATTTATTATTTAATTCTCGGGAATATTGTTCGACCATGCCCATCGACCTCGCTGTCTGACAAGCAATCTCAAAAGTCAAGTCATCCATCATCAATAACTTCCTTCTGATCGCATCATTTTTCACCCCACATTGTGCATCGATAGTTTTTTTAATGCTACGTTGTAATCACTGATACATTCATCAGACTTTTGATTCCGAATCCCGAAACAATAGCTTTCAGCAATTTCTAACGGTTTGGGGTTATAGTGCTGCTCCAGCTTCATTAAAATCTCTTTAAGCGTTGTGTTCTTTGGCTCGTCAGGCACAAGCAGATTTACAAGAGTGTCATATAATGCCGGACCTGCCTCCGATAAGAAGATCGCTTTCTTACGTTCCAACACAGCCCGATTCTGGACTGCATTGTTCGGAACTTCGATTACGTTATTTTCAATGAAATACATTTCTAGCTGATCCACATACACTTTAAAACGTTCCCGGTCGTGTCTATATTCTCCCAAATGTCCCAATATACCTGCCATTTTAATCTCTAGCTGTTCACACCATGTGCTGTGTTTTACCTAGGATTTTGTAGCTTTTTCCAAAGACAGAAACTGCCAAAGTCTCTCCGTCGGCTGGCTGAATCCTTCACAAACAAAATTTAAGCTTTAAATCATCCGAAAAATCCCATCTTCCGTCGCCAAATGTGATATATTCACAGAGCACAGCACACACAGCTTCCTAACATGGCAGGCAGCTCTCTCGGAAATCTGCCGTTTCTGTTTATTATTAACCCTGCACTTGTAGTACACAGTACGTCCACATCCACAGTATGGAGCTACAAACGTTACAAGCTTACAGACATTGCAGTTAACAGTGTCTAAGGCCTTTGTGAGGTTCAGGAAAGCTATGATACTTAAAGGGTTGATGGCGGATAGGCAATGACAAACATTTAAAGATCACATGGATGAACTTCAACAATTGTACATTCCTGTCTGGAGTAAAAATAAAACGGGGAAGGTGGCTCAAGCATGGCTAACAAGGGAAATTGGGGATAGTGTTAAATCCAAGGAAGAGGCATATAAATTGGCCAGAAGAAGCAGCAAACCTGAGGACTGGGAGAAATTTAGAATTCAGCAGAGGAGGACAAAGGGTTTAATTAAGAGGGGGAAAATAGAGTATGAGAGAAAGCTTGCCGGGAACATAAAAACTGACTGCAAAAGCTTCTATAGACATGTGAAGAGAAAAAGATTAGTGAAGACAAACGTAGGTCCCTTGCAGTCAGAATCAGGTGAAATTATAATGGGAACAAGGAAATAGCAGATCAATTGAACAAATATTTTGCTTCTGTCTTCGCGAAGGAAGACACAAATAACATTCCGGAAATACTAGGGGACCGAGGGTCTAGCGAGAAGGAGGAACTGAAGGAAATCCTTATTAATCAGGAAATTGTGTTAGGGAAATTAATGGGATTGAAGGCCGAAAACCCCCCCAGGGCCTGATAGTCTGCATCCCAGAGTACTTAAGGAAGTGGCCCTAGAATTAGTGGATACATTGGTGATCATTTTCCAACAGTCTATCGACTCTGGATCAGTTCCTATGGACTGGAGGGAGCAAATGTAACACCACTTTTAAAAAAAGGGAGGGAGAGAGAAAACGGGGAATTATAGACCAGTTAGCCTGACATCAGTCGTGGGGAAAATGTTGGAATCAATTATTAAAGATGAAATAGCAGCGCATTTGGAAAGCAGTGACAGGATCGGTCCAAGTCAGCATGGATTTATGAAAGGGAAATCATGCTTGACAAATCTTTTAGAATTTTTTGAGGATGTAACTAGTAGAGTGGACAAGGGAGAACCAGTGGATGTGGTGTATTTGGACTTTCAAAAGGCTTTTGACAAGGTTCCACACAAGTAATTGGTGTGCAAAATTAAAGCACATGGTATTGGGGTAATATATTAACGTGGATAGAGAACTGGTTGGCAGACAGGAAGCAGATGGTTGGGATAAACGGGTCCTTTTCAGAATGGCAGGCAGTGACTAGTGGGGTGCCGCAGGGCTCAGTGCTGGGACCCCAGCTATTTACAATATACATCAATGATTTAGATGAAGGAATTGAGTGTAATATCTCCAAGTTTGCAAATGACACTAAGCTGAGTGGCGGAGTGACCTGTGAGGAGGATGCTAAAAGGCTGCAGGGTGACTTGGACAGATTAGGTGAGAGGGCAAATGCATGTCAGATGCAGTATAATGTGGATAAATGTGAAGTTATCCACTTTGGTGGCAAAAACATGAAGGCAGAATATTATCTGAATGACGGCAGATTAGGAAAAGCCGAGGTGCAATGAGACCTGGGTGTCATGGTACATCAGTCATTGAAAGTTGGCATGCAGGTACAGCAGGCGGTGAAGAAGGCAAATGGCATGTTGGCCTTCATAGCTAGGCGATTTGAGTATAGGAGCAGTGAGGTCATACTGCAGTTGTACAGGGCCTTGGTGAGGCCTCACCTGGAATATTGTGTTCAGTTTTGGTCTCCTAATCTGAGGAAGGACGTTCTTGCTATTGAGGGAGTGCAGCGAAGGTTCACCAGACTGATTGCCGGGATGACAGGACTGACATATGAGGAAAGACTGGATCGATTGGGCTTGTATTCACTGGAGTTCAGAAGAATGAGAGGGGATCTCATAGAAACATATAAAATTCTGATGGGACTGGACAGGTTAGATGCAGGAAGCATGTTCCT